>NW_006439568.1:7765844-7809158 GCF_000325575.1 Pteropus alecto | reverse complement strand
GGTTACAGGGACTGGGAATGGTGTCTTCACATCGATACAAGAAACTGAGTTTCGTTTCCTACTCGTGGAGCCATTCTGAACAGGCGTGTCGTGATATTTCTGAGCCTGAGATCTCTTGCTCTCTGCTCAGCCAGACAGACCTCACTAACACTATCATTTTAATGTTCAAATCCAACACCAGAATCAATTGAATAGGAAAACAGTTGTCTCTTTTTTGTTCAATGGATGAGTTTAAACCAATCTTTTTGTTTTGTATGTGGGAAACCATAATAAAACAGAACTAGCCTTCCAAACACAGGTTGCTCTATATAACTAGGTAGCTAAACATGGCTGTAGAAGTGACAACTTCACAAACCTTCAACGAACAGCAGAGAAAAGAATATTATAGTCATTTATTAGTGAGGATGTAATTCTGTTCGTGGACAAAAGAACGATCTTTTCTTGATGATAGCTTTACCATAAAGCTTTAGTAAATATGTGACTTTGTATTCTGCCCTGAGAGTATGTTTTCAGTTGAAGATAGTATTCTTTTTGGCTTCTGACATTGGTACTAGAAGGCTCTGACGTAAAAGCTCATTCATGAAAGTTTCTACAAGTATTGCCTCGATTTTAAATGGAAAAGAAGTGCAAGTTAAGATATGAAACAGAAGCATGACTCTGAATGTCCTGTACACAGGGTTTGGATCTTTCTTTGAAATGACGGAGTGTTTGAAAACATATGGTCCCTTTCCATGCTCTATCTCCTCCTGCCTTTTTACTGAACTGAGTGGTAGAGAGTCCACTCAAGCCAGGTTTTCCCTGTGTATTTTTGCCCTTTTGAGCCCTCCAGTCGTCCGGTGAGCCATTTTCTGCGTTTTAGGTAGTTGGCACGTGTTATACAAGTAACTACAAAAATAATGCAGCAGTAACACTCTTGCACAAAAATCTTTACGCATTAGAGAGTTGGCCTATGGGAGAGAAACTGAAAGGTGGGATTGCTAGGCCAAAGTATAAATGCACTTGAATTTCATGAACATTAGGAAATTACTTTGCAAAAGGCTCCGTTTGCTCTCCTACACAGACTGCAGGGAGTGTCCATCTTCCACTTGCACTTTTCCCAGTGCTGGTTAATATCTTTTTCATTTTTGTAAATCTGATGGGTAAAAAATGTTATCTTAGTGTTGTTTTAATGATTTCCGATTCTTCAATTACCACAGGTTGGGTGTATTTTAATGTTTATTGGTGATTCGCTTTCTTCTTTTTTTGAACTATGTGTTTAAATCTTTAATGCATTTTTCTAGTAGATTCATTACATTATTCTTAGAAATTTGTATATTGACTTTTTTTTTTGTATTTTCTCTCACTTTTCCTTGCTTTCTGAAGATCTTAATGATCTCTTTCAAGGTATCTAAGTTGAAAGATTTAGGTAGTAAAATCTACCAATCTCTGTACTTATATCCTTTGAGTTTTGTGTGTTGCTTAGAAAGACTAGAAAAAAATATGTATATATGTGTGTATATATATATTATATATATATGTTTCTAGTGCTTTATGTTCATAACTTAAACCATAATTTGTTAATAATCTTGGTGTCTGTTTCCTTCTAATACTAAACTTTTTTTTAATACTTTGAATCTTTCATTTGTATAGAAAATGAAGTATATAGCTTATGTTTTCCAAATATATACCTAATTTTTCTACCTACATTTTGAGTAGCACATTATTTTACCTCCAAGTTGAAGTGCCACCTTTATCACATAATGAATTCTTATATTTGTTTATTTTGAGACTTTTATATTCTGTTCCAATTTGTTTGTCTATTCCTGGCACAGTCACCACAATGTTTTAATAACTGTAACTTTATATTTTGATTTGGTACATTTTTTTGATACAAAATTTAAAATCCGGGACTAGATTCATTGGGTTAGATTCATCATAATTTCAGTGAAGGCCAATGTTATTGGGTTGTGCAGCCATTGTCTAAGGCCGTGCAAATATGACTCCAAGAGTACCATCCAATTCATTTAATTTTCACTCAGGACAACTGTCAGTAAAATTCAACACAAAAGCTTACAAGTATGTTATTTGACATTATACACCAGATTATTAAATGAATTAATGAACTTTTCAGTTTTTCTTTTTCTTTCCTTTCTTCTAGCAATACTTTAATTTATTTCCAAAAGACTAGAGAAAATAGGTACCATTCTCCAAAATGTAGTTTTTACTTATTGTAGTGTTGTGATTCTTACAAATTGCAAGCAATCTAAATGTTTAAACAGCTTAGGTAAGTAGATTTTTGTATATTAATACAGCATTATATTATGCATTATATTATATATAAAAACAATGAGAGATTGTTTGTAATATGCAATGGCTTGAAAGGTTTAAGATATATTACTAAACAGAGCTGAATCAATCTGTACAACAGCATATGTAATATGATTCATTTTGTCTAAAATAATTTATTTACTAAACACACACACACACAAACATATCGAAAGAAATATGAAAAATAATCATTGAATCTTAGAGTTGGGAAGTATAAAGTCATAAGTCTACATTATACATACTTATGTAATTAGAATAGTTATAGTGAACATATATAAGTTTTATAATAAGACAATAAAGATTTTAATCTTGGAATATGCAATTTTTAGATATATTTTTGAAAGATCTTACTTTCTACAATAATCTTTTCTTGTTATCATAGACTACTGAGAGTTCACTATGCCTCAGAAATCATGTTTTCTTCTATTACAGCACTATCTGTAGATGCAATTCGGAAGTATTAGCATTAACACAATTCTTTGAACTATTACTAAGTGCCAGACATAGAACAAAGTATGTAAGTTGCCTCATTTAATCCTGAAAACATTCCTTTGGGCTAGATATCATTCCCATATTATAGATAAGCAAAACTGAATATTAGAGAGATTAGGTTACTTGCCAATTAATCATATAGTAGGAAATCAAACTTTAATCTCTGATTACAACCATGGCTTCCCCCAGCATCCTCCAAAACAATTTTCAAGTGGAAATTAATAAACACAAATTAGGGAGACTTTTCAGAATTCTCCTCCTCGTATTTCTTTTGTAGATTAACTTAGTAGGGCTGCCAAACCATCAGAACGGGTAAAGTACATTGTAAAGATACCATGGAAACCACTCTTTGCTTAGGTCTGTTCTCTTGGGGAGAAAAGCTGAAGCTAAGCAGCAGCATCTTTCTTTAAGGAGTGAATTCCTTTACTAGGGCTTTGGTAATAAACCACAAAAACTGGTGGTTTACAAGATCGAGGTATTGGTTCCTTCTGAGAATCGTGAGAGATGATCAGTTTCACACTTCTCTCCTAGCTTTCAGTGGTTTGCTAACAATCTTTGGGGTTCCTTGGCTTGTATAAACATCACCCCAATCTATACCTTTATCTTCAAATGCCACTCTCCCTGTGTGCCTGTCTGTGTCCAGTTTCCACTTTTTATCAGGACAGCAGTCATGTTGGACTAGGGCCCCTCCTTATCCCGCCGTGGTCTCATCTCAGCTAACTACGTCTGCAGTGACCCTCTTTCCAAGTAAGGCCACCTTCTGAGATATGGGGGGGAACACTTCAGCACAGGAGTTTGGGGGGACATAATTAGCCTATAATGAGTGTAACGCTCTTATCCCTGGGGCCAAAGGACATGCTGCAGAATCCTCTGTTCACACTCGTAAGCTAGATGTCCCTTTGCACAGCGCTGTGTGTGGGCGAGAGCACCACAGTTCTCGGGAAAGTCCTTCAGTAGTTTTCTGTTTTCCTTCACTCTTTAGACACTCTGAGGAAGACTTTTTCTTTGAGCTTCTCGTTCGTGCTGCAGTCTTCTCGTACGCAACCTGATGCTAGCATTTATGCAGTTGCTTGGAAGGTGTTATATATCTTAGATTAGTTTGCTAGGCTTTGGAAGTAAAATAACTTTGCAAAACCATCCTATTCATACTTTGGAGGAGATGGAGATTTCTATATGCAAAGCATTATACTTACTGAGGCTTCATACATTTCTGAGGCAGGACCCTCGTCTAAAAAATTTACAGTATCAAAACTGCACACTTTTTTCTTCTGAGCTGCAACCTCCTAGAGTAATATAGAAAAGGCCTAGAAATATTTGACCTAGGATTAGCAGTAGTCAGTAATTTCTTGTACCTTAATAAAAAAAACAACAACATGAATTTTGGATCAGGTTTTGTGCTTAGAGGTAGCTGTGGGGATGTATAAAAAGAATCATGGTAGAGACACTGCTAGTTTCCTGCATATTGTTCTCTCTGCTTCCAAATATTACAACCTGTTTTTCATTAGAGAAACAACACTCTCTATTTTCCTCTTCAGAATTCCTTGTTGCTAAGCCTGGCCAGGCCATCTGACCTCGTTTGGGCCACTAAAATGTAAGCAGACGTCTACTCCATAGAGCTTTTGGAAGAGCTATAGTTTTTTTTCGTTTGCTTTTTTTTTTTTTTTGACTGCTTTTAAAGTGAACTCTGGCCAGTTACGGAAGTCCTCTGTTTTTTTTTCTTTTCCTTTTTCTTTCTTTTTAATTGCTTTTGTCTCAAACTGTGGCACTGTCACTCTCATGATTGTAAGAGGCTGCTCTACCTTCATCTGAGTCGTGGGCACAAAGACGAGGGAAGCACAAGAGCAACAGCTACATGCAGTTAAGGAAGCCAGAGTGAGTCTTGGCATTTGAGGATTTTCACAAGCAGCCCCTCCAGCCCGGAGCTACCCTCCTTTACACCTAATTATACAAGAGGAAAACAAACTCTTATTTGGTTAATATGCTGCAACTGGATTTTTGACACACACAGTCGTGTTTGACACTGACTGATACATCAACCATCTCTGGCTTCTCGATAAAGGTGAGTGAGCAGTTGACTCCTGTTGGACAGTGTGGTGCCACCTGTCTGGAAATGCTTCTTCTCTTTCCAGGAGTAGCTCCCATGGACAGGATGTCACTGTGAGGGAGGCTGCTGCTATGACTGCCAACTCTAGCAGTGGTGACAGCCCCTCTAGAAACTAGGCCCTTGGAAGCAGCTCTGGGACTCAGTGGATGTTTGAATTTACTGCCAGTGCTTTCGTGTCGCCCACACGTCTCCAGCAGACACTGGGCAGGTGCTGGGTCCCCATTAAAAGGTCAGCTCAGGATATTTTTCCAAGAACTTGAGGGCAGCATGTTCCTGTTGAGTTCTCTACTATGTTCGTTGGATAGCACATAGGTCTTTCAAAGAAAAACTCTCTTAAGGAACTTCCTGAAAGCTCTTTGAATTTGTCCAAGAAAATAAGCTGCGTAATCCCATGTGGTATCATAATTTTAGTGTTTATCTAGTCTATTTTTTTATTTTTCTGAAGCCAGCATGTATCTTCTAGTCCATGTAAGTCGGAACCTTGATAGCCTTCAGCTGTGCACCACCATTCTGGAGCACCAAGGATTAAGTCATTAGTAGATTTTTACAAGAGACCATGTTCTTCTTTATAGGTATCCCTTGAGACATAAAGACATGCTTGCCAGAGAAGGAGGGGTTGGTGTGTGACTAATGGCCCTGTGGTAGCAGAATTTTGGGGGGAGTGATGAAAATGTTCTGAAATTAGACAGTGACGATGGTTGCATAACTTCGTGAATGTACTAAAAATCACTGAATTGTGCACTTTAAAAGAGTGAATTATATGGTATGAGAGTTTTATGGTATGACATGGGTCCCTTAGATGATTATGACTCAAACCCTAGGTTAAGAACCACCACTATGTCACACCATGCTACCCCTGAGGGACAGGGCTACACGCTTACATGTATACACACATGCATACACATGTGCCGGTGTAATACACTGACTATTTATGCTAGGTTCCTCTGCTTTTTTGCCTGGTTTCAGCCTGTAGCCTTATGTCCTACAGATAAAATGTGTCAAGACACAGTCTAGGCATTATCGAACGTGGCCGTGAAATATTGCCAGTGAAAGCTTCATTTCTCCTTGCCTACCATTTAACTTCTTAATCTACTGATCTTGAGAACTTACTTGGCTTAATCAGAATGAGTTGAAATGTTTAAAAAATTAATAAAGAAAATGCCCAAAGGGTATTTTATTACTATCATGAGCTTTCGAAATTATAGGACACTCGGAGAAAGTGTAATAACCTTGTAAAATTGGCTGTTAGACTCTGTTTTATTCATCTTTGAATCACAAATACTTGCTGGTCATGAACTTGGTGGTCGATAACTTTCTCAAAATGAACCATTTCTATCTGTCACGAGGGGAAACTTTAGACACTCTCTCAACTAACCTCCCTCCAACCTACCTCCCCTCCTGAAATTAAGTGACTTGCACCAGGTATCTTGCCTTTTTTAGCTGGAGAACTGTCTGGAACCAAGGTCTTCTGTCTCCTGGATAAGTGCCATTTGTTCCTCTTCGTTCAAATCATCAAAACCTAGCATCGTTAAAACACTGTTTGATCAGGGTCGTGGACATCCCTGATGACAAACCAGATCTTAAATGTGGAAGGTTATGGGAATAAAAGTTCAAGAACAGGACAGTATTTCAGTCCTTTGCGGCTTAGAATTTAGCATTTTTATGGTGACTTCTTTATATTAACTGGATTTCCATGACTCTGTCCCCTCGGGTTGCAGTTGTAATTATGTAGCAGTTAACATCTTCTCTGGGCCCAGCACATGCCATAATTAGCTGTGTTCTCTCCACAGCATATGACTCAGCCCCATGTGGTTCTTCTGTATCAAAGGCGGGGCGGCCAGATTTTTTAACCGCAGTACGTGAGCGTGTAGTGGCGGATGGCTGCACAGCCCGAGCGTACCGGGCCCTTTTGAAGAGCAACCTCACCAAGAGCGAGCAAGCAAACAAACAAAACCGGACCCTGGGATTTATTTTTGAGAAAAGGAAAGAACATTCGTGGGGATGTTTCCAAACACTGCATCATTTTAAAAGAAAAGCATGTCTTTTTTTTTTTTTTTAAGAGCTAAAATAGAAATAAATGAGTGAGAACTTTGAGGTTGACCTTGATCAGGAAGGAGGGCACTTCCTGGTCTGTAATCAGAGAGCTGCAGAGGTTTATTCGGTTGAGCAAGGGCGCTGAGTATAGTGCAGTATGTATGTAGTGGGAAGAACACTGGTCTCGGGGTCAGGAGACTCAATTTCTTATCTCTGCTCTGCCACTAATTAAGTATCTGAAGTTTTCTGACTCTGATAAATCCCATTCCTATCTGAGATGACTTATGCAAGACAGTTATTATAAATATAAGATCTTATATTATTATTAGACCAGCTGGAAAATAGAGCATCTCAAGCTCTCTTCTGCACATACACATTAATCTCCATGTACCCGTGAAGAACCCGAGAGAAGGAAAAGTCTTCGTCGCCGCCCTGATAAGCTTATTACAGGCTCAGTGGAACTCGCCATCAGGGAGTTCCTTATTATATTAGTAATGACCTGTAAGAATGGAGACTCTTTCACTCACCAGAATTCCACAGGCGAATACAGCTGTATTTGTTGGGAAAAGCACTTACAATGGAAGGCTAGACCCAATGAGCATAAATATAAACTATACTGCTCTGTGCTACTTAAGGGGACAGATTTTCTTGCCACCCCTCACAGGGAGGGTAGAAGGAAATAGGAAAAGGGGAAAGAGGATGAGGTTAGGGTGACGATAGAGGTGCTACATGATGTGCAGGGTGACACCGCTTCGTAACCCTCAAACATTGACTTTTCTCAAAAATTAATAAAGGTATGTGTGAAGATGGAAAGAGGCGGTTAAAGAGAGAAATCGTGAAGGGACCCTACTTTACATTCATACTAATTCTGAAGGGAAGCAAGCTTGGGTACAGGAATGAGGAGGCAGAGATGAGAGAAAATCCGATTTTCTGGACCAGCCGGAATATTATGTGCGCTTTTGACTTCCATTCTATGGAATTGGACTTCAGATCAAAGTCAGTATATCTTAAAAAAAAGAATTTATAACTTAAACATACCAGCTAACACCTATGAGTTGTGTACTTTTCACATTCCAGGTACTGTTCTAAGGGCTTCATGTGTGTTTCATACATATATACATACATGCAAAGATTATCTCTTTTAATCTTTACACCAGCCCCATGAAATAGATATTATGATCTCAGTTTCACACTTGGAGAAGCTAAGACTCAGAGAGTTTACATAAATGGTCCAAGGACACATAGGTGTGAAGTGCAATCTCGATTCCAAATAAGCTCCAACATTAATTTATTAATTATTCATTAACATAAAAATGAATCAAGCACTTTATCTACTAGACATCAGAGGTGTACAAAGATGATCTAAAGTGAATCTTGCCACAGCGTATTTACTTTATTATCTAACAGGAGCTAGAGGGAGAAGACAGCCATGTAATCAAGACAATGTGAGGCGTGAGACATGTGAGAGGTTTAAACGCTGGCAATTTCAGAGGAATCAAAGGTCTAATCCCTAAAGGTCTAAATAAGCGGAGTTATTTTCTCTTGTTGTGCTGGCGAATAGCTAATATATATTCTGGATGTGACCCAAAGTTGGACATTCTCCTGTCCAGTGTCATCAGTCGTGACAAGGGTTCCACCTCTTCATTAGTTTCAATGCCTTTGAGAGTCTCTATTGCAGATCCTTGAGACCATGGGCTGTGGTCACATCAGAAAGCTCACTGCGTTTCATCCTGTCCATTCCCCATCCAGCATTTTTCCTGTCTTTGAGCTCCTTCCCTAGGTTTTTGTTTTTCTCTCATCTACCACATTCTTCCTCTTCATCTCTTGGTTTGCATCCCCACATTCCCTTCCCAATGCTACCCTGAAGAGATTTTAAGGAAATATTTTCCCAGCAAAGCAGACTTCTTTAATGGAAAGATTTATTGTTTTATTGCAAATAGAACACATTTTCCTTCACGTAGAAATTTCTTTCGTGGATTTATAGATCCATTTGAGTCTTCTTTTTCTCAATCGCCCCCTAATTCCTAAGTCTTCTCCAATATCTCCACTTTCTAACTCTCTTCCTTGATCTCAACCATCTTGATATTCTATTGTTCATTAGCTCACAATTTTCCTATACATGGGATTGGGGTTTATGGATAGTACGTGAAACTTGAATCAGCCAAATTTTTTATGTGCCATTCTCATAAAAGAGTTGGAGGGAGAAGCTATCATGGCAATTAGAGCTGGCCTGGAAGTTGTCATTTATTTGATTTTCCCTATTTCATCAATTCTAAAGTAAATTTCACTTTCCAGTGGAAAAGGGGGAATCTTTCTTAACGTATTGCTGTGATATTGTAAAAACAATTTGATATGTTGGTGCTAGTACTGGTCCTGAAGTCAGAGAGACTCTATAAATTCCTGCTCTACCACTTCACAGTTCTCCTACCTGGGCAAAATTATACCTAGTCACTCTGAGTCTCAGTATCCTCAACTATGTGTACTTCATAGTGTTATTATAAGGGTCAAGATAAAATAAATATGTATGTAGAACATAGTAGACACTGAATAAATGGAGGCAAATGATTACACTAGGAATCTAAAGCATGTCCATTAAGAAAATCAACACTTGCAAAAACATAAAGATTCTTAAATTCCAACATTCTCTTTGACCGTTTTCACCAACATTAGAAGGTGATGCATGGGTTGGCTGTTCATTGGTTTAATCCAGTTACAAATCTGTAGATATATAGTATGAGTATTTATAATTGAATTACAAACTCTGCCAATGTAGAGAGGCCTAGAGTTTTTCAGCATTCATAGCTGAAAAAAATATTCCACGCCTGAGTCTAGGTTTCACATGTCTGCAGTTCATCTCCTGGGAAGCCTTCTAACTATGTAATTTTCCATAACTTCAGGCTTCGTTATCAGTTAAGGACCCTGCTGGGCTTATCAGCAGTTCTGGCAGCAACAGGCAGAGGTTAGGGGTGGGGACCGAATATAGGTGGGGGCTTTCCAATTCCAGGGGAGAAGATTCTTTGTAATAACAAAGCAGATATATACCTTATCTGGGATATAAGATCTATGCGAGGAAGTAAGTAGAGGTCCGCAAGAGAATATGCTGACAAGCTAAAGAGTAATGATTGAATTTAATAAATAGTTCCATGTATGATAAAGCTCCACATTCATTTTTGTGTTTTATATGGGAAACTGAAAGGAAAACCCCTTTGAAACAATTTTTTCTAACGTTCATTTACCTTAAATGAAAAGGGTAATGATCAGGGAATAACAAGTAACTGCCATCATTTATTGAACAATTATTATGTTCCTCCTGAATTATATAAAGTAGATATTCTCAGTTTTTGTTGTACGGATGAGGGTTGTGAGGTTTAGTGATATTAAATGATTCCCCGAGGTCGAGAACTAAGAGCTTACTTCCAAGAATCCATCACTTCAACAGTTTCCTTCTATCTAAAAGTGTACACTAAGAATTGTTTAGTGATATCATTTGATTTCATTTTGTCCTATTAGTTTCAAAAGACATTTTGAAACTATGACATATTCAGGATTGCTTAAATATGGAAGAATCCAGTTTGAAAGGCATGAAGATTACTTCACTTTTTCTATAAACAGCATAGCTGGTCAAGACAGCTTCTAAAATGTCTTTTTATGAAAAAAATAAAATAAAAGATTCTACAAAGCCTGATGCCTCTTAAAAATACAAGGACAATACTAAATGAAATATATTTAGTTCCTGAATACTGGGAAGTCTTAAACAGATTCAAAAGGAAGATAATACTGTCCAAACAAAATTTGATCTTATCCTTTTCTAGAATTTAGCCTCCTTCAGGGTGTGAAATCTTGTCTTTGTATGCTTCAAAGCACTCATCACAGTTTTTAGCAAAGAATGTGCCTTCAATGAAATTTTTATCAAATAAATAGCATTTAAATATCCCAGACATCTCAGAAAATCTTGTTTTCATGTTTCTTCATGATTAAAGCATTTTGTTACAAAATAAACAAACAAAACGTTACAATGATTAACTCCTCTCCAAATATATGACATAGGACAGTTAATTAGGAAAAGCAAGATTATGGTTATTTGAAGTTTTACTGTATTAAAAATGAGACCTCACATTACTAGAGACCATTTAGCAAAATTTTCTGTTAGTTCACTCCTTTTCCATGATGATTTTTCCTGTTTTACTGATGAGGAAATGGAGGCCGAACGATATGTAATAAAGTGCCTAAAAATATACAGCAGGTTGGTGGACAGGCCTGATTTAAATCCTACTTCGCCACCCAGATTGACTCTGAACTCTTATTCCATCCACTACACTATACTCTCTCCTAGTACTGAAAATCAGTACTAAAGGTTAGGGTAACTTTATGTTATAGACACTGACCATAGAAAAAGAATAATCCTCAGGAGGTATCTGGACCAGTAGCATCAGCCGTACACAGGGGCTTTTTAGAAATTCACAGTGTTGGAACTCACTCACTCCCTAGTAGAGCAGAATCTACAGTAGTCACCTTCTCATCCGAGGTTTCACTGTACCAGTGGTCAACTATGGTTTGAAACTATTAAATGGAAAATTCCAGAAATAAACAATTCATAAATTTTAAATGGTGCGCCCTTCTGAGCAGCGTGATAAAATCTCCAGCCCTCCTGCTCCATCTGTTCAGGACGTGAATCACCCCTTGGCTGACGTCTCCACACTGTACGTGCTGCCTGCCCGTGAGTCACTTAGTAGCCGCCCTGGTTGTCAAGTGAACTGCCACGGTATCGCAGCGCTCGTTCAAGTGACTTACTTCATAATGCCACACTCGCCTAACTTTTATTACAATATATTGTTATCATTGCTTCATTTTATTATTATTGTGAATCTCTACTGTGCCTCATTTATAAATTAAACTTCACCAAAGAGGTGTATGAATAGGGGGGAAAAAAAAAAGCATGGGTAGGGTTTGGTACTAGGTGCGGTTTCACGCGTCCACTGAGGGTCTTGGAATGTATCCTGCAAATAAGGGGGTGACTGTACTTTTAACATGCTCTCTTAGGGATTTGTATGTACGCTGGTGCTTTAGAAGTGCTGCCCTGGAAGCTGTGCCCCTTGGCATCTCAGAAGGAGTTTTTTTTTTAGAGGATAAAATAAGACTGCCTTTTCGAATAGGCCTCTTTCCATCCTTGGGAGCGAAAAATATTTTGAGCGTTATGATTTCTGTCAGGAATATGGCAGAAGATCAAAAATGTGTGTTTTGGAATCACTCACTAATTTATTCTGCCAGATTGCTTTTATCTTATCAGTGCTGAGGAAATTAAGCCTCGGCAGGACAGTTTCTCACTTGGAGGCACCAGCGTTCACAGCCTTTCCTGCGGAACAGGGAGCAGATGGGCCTGGACGTAGCTGCTGTGCGTTCTGGTAGCGAGGCAGCCATCTTCCGTGAGCTGCCCTGGAGCAAAGGGGGAAGAGTTCTGTGTTAATTTTTTAATGTCTTTTTAATTCCAAGTATCCAGCCAAAGTCCCTGAGTTTTTCGAGAGAACGGAATTCTTCTCTTTTATCATCTTTGAAATGAAAGCCAACTCAAGGAGCCATTTATTTTTCTCAGTTTTCGTTTCTGGTTTTCTTGTTAGTTTTCCTATTTTGGGTACAGTTCAGGGTGAAACTCAGTTATCATTATTTGCTAACTTTCATTTGCATTTGAAGTTATCTTGGAACAAAAACAGATATGTACCTGTGCCAGTCAACATGGCCAGAATAATACTGCATAACAACATAAAACATCCATGACATTCAGCAATAAGCGTTTATTTCTCACACCTGTGGAGGTGGGGGCTTGGCTCACCTAGGAAGAGCTTGGTTAGGGCAGCTACCTGCTGTGGCTCTGCTCCACAAGTCTTCCATTCTCCTGGTACCTGCAGGCTGGGTATGCTCTTCTCGTGGAGATAGCACAGGTAAGGACAGCAAGCAGAACCATCCGAAGACATCCACTTGCCTCCTCTCAGCACTGAATACTACTGTCACCATTACTTTGTTCCACTGACCAAAGCGAGCCTTTTGGCCAAACCTAAGTTCACAGGGCAAGGAAATGTATTCTCCTTTGTTCAATGGGAAGAACTATAGAATCACGTAGCAAAGGGTGTGGATAGAGGGAGAGCTGAAGTATACGGGCCATGACTACAATCTATGCAACCTACCACACTGCCCGTTTTGTTTTCCTGTGATTCAAAGATTCCTAGCCTCACATTTCTGACATCAGTAGGCATTCCGATATACGTAACATAATGGATATTGCATGATTTCTTTCAAAATATGCTGAAAAGCAATCTATTGAACACTTTGAGCTCAATTTATTCCCAATCTTTTTTCATGCTCTTAAGTAATGCAACATTATAGAAAAATCACATCATGCTAATTATAAAATCATTTTAGTTGCCCAACATTATGGATTTTTTTTTTCCTGATAATATAGCCTTTCAGAAATGGTCAGATCACATTGGGGAGAATTGCTGAATGTAAATAGTGGTGAATAATTCAAATACCAGTTATGAATCTATTGAGAAATAAGTTCAAGATAGGGAATCCAAAGAATTCTTTTATATATTAATAGTATTAACATCCACTACTTTTTAACAACACTTTCAGATTATGAAACAACTTTCCTTAATTTTCTATTTGAAGTACATGAAAAAACTGTTTTCTATACTTTTGGGAAATGACTGGAAGATCATCTTAAAAATAAAGCAGGCTGATTGCCTTACCCCAATATCTTCCTCCCTGTTCTTAAAATCTAAAATTTCCTTCGTCGAGAGTTCCTCTTTGGGCTATGATTTTATTGATTTGTAAGATATTTCTCATATATCAATTTATTTTCTCTCTCCTTCATGCATGGGAGATGAAAAAAAAATCAATTATCAAAACATCAGCCTCTAAGGAGGCCAACCTTTTACATGATCTTTCACTTTAACTACCTTTGTTTTATCCTCTTTCTCCCAAACTGGGCTATGATCTTGCCTCGTATAACCAAAGGTCTCATTAAAAATTATAACTAAACGAAAGAGCAATTTTCCATAGGATTAATGATGTTCCTTTCTTAGAATTGTTCCTCACGGGATTACTGTGAAGACTAAGTGAATTAACACATGTAAACCACTTGGGAGAGTGCCAGACACAAAATATATAATTACTAATAATATTTGCCATAGCATCTGCATCATTTTATTGCACTGAGTTTTGAGATTGTCTGTCTTTTCTTGTTAGATAGAACTTTCGTCCTACATCTAGAGAAATCCATGGCAAATAATAGGTGCTACATATTGGTTAATAAAATGACTTGAGTATTCATTATGTATCAGAATCATGCAAGGCATGCAAGGCATTGGGTATGAAAAAGTAATGATTAGCTAACACTTGCCCTGGAGAAAGGCATAGTCTATGAGAAAAGACACATACGTAGATTATAAAATATAATATAAAATGGGTGGGATGGAAAATATTTAAAGAGTAGTTCAGGGGCCAGATGCAAGACCCACAGCTTTGGCTTGGATGGCAGCGGCATTGTCTGGGCAACTAAGAAAATGAATTAGAGCAGTGCTTCTCAAATTTACTGTGGATCAGAATTACTTGGAAGGATTTTTAAAACACAGATTGCTGGGTCCTGGGCCCAGAGTCCCTAATTTAATTGATATGGAGTGGGCCTGAAAATTCTGACAAGTTCTCAGGCAATGCTGATGATGCTGGTCTAGGGAACACACTTTGAGAACCACAGAAGAGTCATTTTTTGAAACTCTGTCATCATGCAGAGAATAGAGGTGCAAACATTGGGAGAGGTAGAAAAGGCCCCTATGGTATAAAGTACTTCACATTTATTCTCATGTATTTGTCTCCAGCGATGTTATGCAGTAGGTTTATTAGGCAGGGTAGTGTCTAGGCCATGCTGCTAATAACAAGTGAATCATGAACTCTCAATGTTACACACACATACACACACACGCACACACTCACGCACACACACACAGAGTTTATTTTTATTTATACATATTTCTTGTGCAGGTAGATGGGGCTCTGCTCTACATAGTCACTCAGGGACTATATTAGACACTCTGGCCACCACCTGTGGAGCTTAGATCCTCAGTCCCTTCAGTGGTTGAGACTTGCTCACAGTTAAAGAGAGCTGCCACGCAATGATTGGTCGGGCAAAGTGCGGAATACAGGCCTGGCCCATGTGCAGGGTGGTGGGACAACTCTGAAGGGTCAGTTCAGCTCTAGAACTTAATTGGATAGGACTTATTTAAACCTGGATCCATGTGGACCCTGTCTTAGGCTAGATTTCCCAGGGGACAGACTCTGACATTTTCTGTTCAGGAAGATTATTGGGGAGTGTTCTCAATATCAATATCTGGAGCAAGTGGAGAAGATAGGACCGGGCAGAGGGCGTCATTGCATTAGAGTCTGGAACTGAGATGGGAGCCTACGCCTGTCCGGGCTGCTCGGCTCGGAAGCTGGCAGCAGAGGAGGCTCACCACCATCACGGAAGAAACAGCAGCACCTGTGGCTGAGGACAATGGGCTCTGCTTTGACTGGCTTGATCTTTGGAGAACCACTTTGGCATTTGCCATGGATTTCATGTTTCTCTTCGCTGATTAGAAATTAATTAGAGCATCGGTATCATCCAGGGAAAGTTTTTTGAAATTTATGATCTAGGCTCTGCTCCATAAATCAATCTATGTTTCCGACTCACTAGACTTGAGTTTTGTGTTTCATTCTAGGCAGTACATTGTTCAAATGACCTCTGAGAAACAGAATCGCACATAGAAGAGGCTCCAGTAGGTTAGGGAGAGTGTCTGTCACAATTGCATTGTATTCCTCCCCCCACCGCCAGCCTGGAATAGTACCTGCCACAAAGTAGATGTTCAAGAAACGTTTCATTAAGTAAGAGAAACTGCATAAATATTACATGAGTTCAGCTTTAACTTAACAGAGTGAATGTCTGCACACTTAGAGCTCTGTCTGAGACAATGAAATAGTCTGCCTTACAAGTTAAAGCAAGACCTCATCACTGAGAGGGCCCAGACATAGGTAGGATGACATTTTTCCAGCAAGGGATATTGCAAGATCAAATTCCTGCCCTGGGTAGGAATTTGGGTTTTTAAGGCTTCTTTCGATTTTAAGATATTTAATATTTTAAGGATAGAAAGTGACTATTCTTTGTGGAAAGAATTGGCAGAAGATGATGGTAGCTGGTGTACACAGGAAGTTTTGAATTTTCTGCTTTTATCAAATTCCCACAGAGATTCCAAAAACAGGTTGAAGGAAGTAGCATTCACTCTGTGACATCTGACTTAGAATATCAATTAATATACCAATTCTTTCTGCACTCAAAGATGGTTTCTTGGTGAAGACCAAGAACCTCTGGGCATATAGTGATAAAGGGTTGTAGATCCAAAGATGCTTCCTGTTTTCACACACACAGTACTCCAAGCTAGTACTAGTGTATTAAATCTTTATATTATAATTCGGTTTAATGGAGTAGGAGAAGAAATTATGATACAAGCTCTGTAGGGTAGGAGAATATGACTTCTAAAATCAGGAACCATAGTTACCTTTGAGGATTTGAAGAAAGCTTATATAAATTATATGAAGAAAAATGCACACATGATACATATCTTATAAACACGGACCTCTTAAAACCCATTCATGAGTTAAGAATCAGGGGATAAAGATGGAGATTTTTAGAGGCCCCTATGTCTTCTAGGTATTCCCTTTTGAACATAAAAAGCTATTCTAATTCCCAATGCCCTATAAGGAAATATTTTATAAAGATATGACTTATTGCATTTATGAAGTCCACGAAGAGAGGAGTAACTTGACTCAGAGTCAAACAAGTTGAGTATGAAACTGATGTCTCATTTATACTGCTGGATATATTAAAGCAAGTCAGGCTTCAGCTTATGATTACAACACTTCATCATAAGTGGTATAAATGGCACTTGTTTTTGGAATACTTGTCTGCTTGAGTTACGTTTCAGCATCCTTCTAAGCATGACATTCCATATGTAGTTGAATATCATGCCTGCTTTACCTGGTTAATGGGTAATGATGGATCTGCCCATTGGAAGATATGTCAAGCCAAAATGAATATATGTCTGAAATTACTACCAATATGGTGAACCCTTTAGGAATTTCTGGATGCATGCACCTGTTAATAGAGTGAAGGCAAAATGTAATCTGGGAAGCTACGTGGTAAAATGAAAAGGGCATGGCTTTGGGGACAGAAAGATCCGGGTTTGAATTCAGCTTCACCACGTGTTACCTATATGATCTTAAGTCAGTTGCTTAGTTATCTTGAGCCCTAGATACTTCATGCGTGGGATGGGCCTGAGAGTGCAGTTCTGTTGTGGTGCTGTGTGTAAAGCACTAAGCTTCAGGTTTGGTACAAAGAAGATGCTCCATCTTAGTTCTTGCCATCTTTCCACTTAGAACACATTCTATATAAGTATTATCCAATAAGAGATTCGTTTCTTTGATGGAAAGAAAATCAAGATCTGTTAGACAGCGCCTGCCAGGGGAGTACCCTGCAGGGAATACCGAGAGAGTGAGGTGCCAGGAGGAAGCAGCGAGATAAAAAGAAGTTGGGTGAGCCGAGGGGAACCGGGAAACAAAGCTCACCTCCCAAGAGTTTTTTTTTCCTCCAGGGCCAGTGCTGAGTTCTCCCCACATCTCTTCAAGATTTACCTAATTTCAACACTTAACTTTCCCAACTGGACACTTCACATCGGTCCAGAGGGAAGGAAACTGAAACATGGCTGACTTCCCTCCACCACCACACGCAAACATTTTTAACGTTGTCTTCAGTAATCCTTGCCTTAACCGGGGAAGGGGCGGGGGCGGAGTAAAAATGCGGAGTTGGTTTCGCAGAGAGGAGAAGTATGCAATCCTCCCTTCGGGGGAGTTTTAGAGAATTGTGAATATAATTCTAGGAAGGAATTTTACATTTTTCTGGGCTAGGATCGGCAGTTTGGGCTGGCTGATTCTCTGAGGCTGTCTTCTGTGTTCTGTGCCCGTGTTCCCCCCCTGCTCCTGAGACGTCTCCGGACGTTGTCAAACGTTCCCCAGGGAGCAGAACTGCCCACAGCCGAGAACCGCTGTCACAGCCCAGCCTTTCATCCAATACGCAGCTATTCCTCTTACGGTTTTGCACTTTTCAATGAATCCCAGATATTTGATATCCATACATTTTCATCTTTCTTTGTATTGCATAGATGTTCAACTAGAAACATGAGGGTGAGGAAACCCACATTTACATTGTGGTCAACTGGAATTTTAGTAAAGCAAGATTTTGAGCTAGAAACTTCAGAGAATCCAGTATTTTCTTTTCGTGGTGGATTTTGGAGTCGAAACCTGAATCATTAAGGGAATTTTTGATGTTTCATTGGCTAGAGATTTCAGAGATCAGACAATGGATCTTAGATAATTCTGCTCCCTTTAATTTGACCCTCGACAAGCTAACTTGTCCTTTGAGAGTGAGGACAATCAGTGGACAGGGATTAATGGCCTCTGAAAGGTGCTTCAGTGCCACTCCATGGAGACTGAGGACAACATTATTTTCTGAATCATGCCTGGAGGAGCATTTCAGATAGACATGAAATGAAAGCATGCATGTAGAGCATCTTGCACTATGTCTAGTGTGGTTATTGCTAGTGAATACTGGCTGTTATCATCATTATCAGTATTCTTAGCACCATCAACACTCTGGTTAAACTACTAATCCACTCACAGGTTTGTTTGTTTTAGTTTTTGTCTCTTTGAGTGATAAATTCACACCTTACGTTAGATTATAATGATGACTTTATTTTGAGTAACTCAATTAGTAATGCAAATGAAAAAGCTTTGTGTGGCTCCACCCAGTTCACAAAAATTGTAGGAATACAATGAATAAGTACCTAGAAATTAAATAGTCTAGACCCATCAGGTATTTCTTATGTCTCATCAATGGCCTCCAAGGACAAGTAGCAGATTCTAAGGAGGCGCAAAGAGATAAAAATTAGAAAGTCGTCATTGCTAACTGCTAGAATAATCTCAGGTGTCTCTGTGAACATCAAGGCAAAAAGTTTCTTTTAAAGCATCTCTGAGGGAAAGCTCATGGGCTATCATAGCCATAATGTCCTCTGAACCCATGCTATGCTTTTTAAAAAGGGCTCTACCTTCTTTAAATCCCTGGATTACTATGCAGATACTGAAACATTTGTTCTGGAGAATTAGGGCACTGGATCAGAGGTAGTAGACTCAGGTGTAAGAGATCTTTATCGCTGATTCTTAAATGGGGCAGGGACCGTGAGCCCCGGGGCTGAATTGCTGTCTGAAGAGTCTGGTGAGGAAATCTGGATGCTCAAGTCCTTTCCTCTGGAGCTGATTAAGGGAAGAAGCAAGCTGTGGATAAGGAGAAAGGAAGAAAAGAAAAATACGCAAAACTGGTTACATGTACTTATCCAGGGCACAAGCAGGGTTTGCCTGAAGCTGTAACTGTTGGGGCAGATTGGCTGTTTAGCCAGAGCAGTGCTGGTGATAAAAATAATGATAACGATAATGTAGACAATATTCCTTAGCAAGTGCGGTGCTAGACGTGGTGTTGGGGTTCCATGTGCCTTCTGTCATTTCGCCCTCACAGAAATCCTGTGTGGACTCTTACTTTCATTTTGCAGACCAGGAAGCATCAAGATAAGAGCAAGGAGGCACTGTTCAAGTGGTGGAACTGAATTGCAAATCCAAGAGATTTTTTTTCGACTTCTCTCTGCTGTGTGTCTTAAGACGTGGAAGTTCATTCCGACCGATCTGGAATCAGGATGGGGGTCAAAAGCCAGAACGGCTAGAATCAATAGTGATAAATAAGTATCATGGAAACAGTCACACGGAAACAGAAGTTTGTGGCAAGTCATTTCTGAGAAAACGAAGCAAATGGTGTGTTGTGCTGCTCTGTGAGGGAAAGTGGGATCTGTGTTCTCAAAAGTGGAAGAAAGGACAAAAGCACCTCCTGTTTCCGTAGAAACATGTCTAATGGCCTAATACTGCAAAATTTTAGCCAGTCTGGTTTGTATAAAATAATATTTAATGCGAGGCTTAAACTCGCTCCTTACTGAAATTCTTCATGGCTCGGTTTCCTTCATGCTTCAACATATCTCCTCTCTCACGCCTTCCGTCCGGGTCTGTGAGGATGATTTACGGGATAATGTTTGTGAGAAATTCGTTGATTTGCTTTGGAAAAATTATGCAAGTACATAATGTAATAATTTGATTTATACTACCTAGAAAGAGTTACCTGAAGAGGAAAATTAAATAATTATGGGCCTAAGTAGATGATTTATGAGTAAAGTCTACAAAATACAAAAGTTCTAACAACAACAAAAATCCTCGTAAAGGATGAGATGGGCGGAAAATGGTATGGGTTGTTACAAATGCTTCTAGGTAAGATTAACAGGTTGAAACTGAAAAAGAAAACAATTTTATCCCTTATGACAACAATCAAGACATTCAGATTAATGATATACTTAGTACTTTCATAAAGAACCTTCAATCTTAGAGGGCATGAAAACAAAATATGGCAACATACGACATATTTGGAGGCAAGGAGGATGAGAGGTGGTAGAATATAATGATTAATGCTTTAGGGACCTTTAGAGATAAGGTCATTGACTGCTATGGTCAGTGGCAAATACAGTTTCTGTGACTTTACTGCTCAGACTTAGAATATACCGAAATGCACATTAAAAGTTAGAATGCTTTTTTCAGACCATCTATGATTTATAGACTCACGTGTTAACAATATATAATCTTAGACATTTGAGATAAAACATTTCCGTAATACAAACTCTACTGAATATTGGGCAATTCTGCACCAGTGTTCAGGGAAAGTACAAACTGTGTAATTCTTGGGAAAATAGTGAAGCAATACTAGACAGAAACTGTGGGGCTGGCCTATGTTACAGCAAGTAGACAAGGTGTCCCGTATCTTAAATCGTGTTTCTTCCCTACATGTGATTTGATACCAAAACTTACAGGGAATTATGACTTTAGTAAAAAGGTGAGTGTTGACTATGGAAGTGGTGCTTTGTCGTCGTGGCAAGGTGAAAGAGATGACCATAAAATAGATAAAAACAAGTCTTGGATCTTTTGAGTCAAGATCTGAGATGTTTAATTTTATTGCAATAACTTTCAAGAAGTGACTCCGTGCACAGTACTATTCTAGGAACTGAGAGGAGAGCAGAATGAATGTCACCTGGATACTCACAGTGTAGTGAAAAAGACACAAATAAACGTTAAAAATGATCCTTGAAGCAAAGGTAGACTAGAACAGTGGTATAAAGACGAGATATAAATAGGAGGATGGGATAAGAAATTCATATGAAATGAGATCATTTAGGATTAGTTTTCAAATCCTTAAGTTAGCAAGGGATAGCAAGTAAAAAGGGATTTGTGATGAAAATATTTGCCAAATCAATCTGCAACAACACTATTCTCATATGTGCCTTAAAACAATGGTTATAATGAGGTTTTGGTAGGTATTAAACATGGGAGCAGCGGTACAATGTAGAAATAGGAGTGATCTCATTCACTATCATTCTCAATGTCCCACTAGGACAATGAGAGCTTCTATGAGCAACTTTAGGCTCTGTGGCTCTCAGAGCAGACACTTCTACCTGATGCACAGCAAGAATCTCACTAAATACAAAGCTATGGCTGCCACTGGTCACTTTAGGATTTTTATGTCAACAGGCCAGTAGTCAAAGCCAAGTTCTTCACCCTGGTCTTTTGGGGGAGGAGGGGCTGCTGCTACATAACGCAGAGCAGGAAATCATGTGTTTGGCAGTCCAGGGACCCCCTGAGGCATCAACATGTACTCTCACGGTAGTTTTAACTGTGAGGAAGGGCAATAATTTGTCCTAATAAGGGCACTCCAAGCAGTGAATGGGGCTATTTGGGAATAGGTCAGACTATGGCACAGGACACACACACTGCCAGAAAGCAGTGTAAGAGCACGAGGAAAGTCTACTATGGACGATGGATGAGGGAGATGATGAGCGTCAGACATGGTCTTGGAATCAACCGTAGCAAGGGGCGCGTGGTTCTCACTAACATGGTCTTGTGACCGATGAGAATCCTGGAGAAGCTGTGCCCGGATGGGCTACATCTAGTGTGCGGAATCTGAGCGGTACAAAATATAGACTGCAGAGGATACTGTTGGCATCTCCGCTCCAGACCTCTTTTTCAGGCTGATACATTTGTCCCCTAGCTGTCATGAGTATTGGCTCCTCATAGCTCACAGCTGCTCTCCTCTCCAGAGAAATGCACTCAGCCCACGAAAGCTACCTTGTCCAGGAGGCTGTACAACCAAGGACTGTCCCCCTGGGCATGCAGAGAGCTGTCCCCTGATGTGAGGCATGGTTTGCTCTGTGTTGCTGTTCGTGCCGCAAAGCTCCCCACAGGATGAGGCTGAAAAGAGACATTCTGGCTCGGCTTCCTCCTCTCTTCCATTTTTCTTCCTTCTTCCAGGTTTCTTTAGGAAAGCTCTCCTTCTACAAAGCATTTGCACAAGAATCCCTGCTTCTCGAAAATTCAGAACAAGATGCATGCTCACTACAAAAAGTTCAGTGATACAGAAAAATATTTATTAAGTCATCCATAGTCCTACCTTATAATGTTTACCATTGATGATAGTATATACTCTTCCAGCTGATTCCATATTTATTTAAACATTTATATAAAATGGAATCATATATGTGACAGGTGTTTGTGTGCATATGTATACATATGTATGTAGTATATGTTTTTGTGTGTGCATATACAAACACATATCAGATCAATAAATAGAATCACATCATCCTCTGTATGAATATACAATTCTTTAACTAATTCCCTATTTGTCCTAATAGTTACCTATATAAGTGCTATGATAAAAGTATTTATACATACATCTTTGTACACTTATCCAATTGTTTTCCTGGGAAAAATTTTTCGATACTAACTACTAGATTAAAGAGCATATAATTTAAGGATTTTATTTTCTTCTAGCAAGTCGCTGTTCGGTGAGCTATGAGTAACACTGAGTTTCCTCATATCTTTGCCAACATCTGGTCAATGACAATTTAGTGCTCAATAAACTTATACTGCATAGTAGAGCTGACAGTTTAAAGCAGAGATTTTAAAATGGCCAATTGAATTGAATATTTAGATTATTGACTAATTTAATATTTCTAATGAGTGAATGCTTATAATAAAATTGAAAAACTGCTAAGTGCCTATATTCAAAGTGCTTAAATAACGTCACCAAAGTTTTAAAACCTTAAGAGGTAAAATTTAATTAGTATCCAGTGTAACAATGAACAAACCATCTGTGAGACAGACTAACTTGCTTATATTTACAGATCTAGTTAAAAACAATTTGGTCCGCCTAACTCTTACGCTCTGATTTTGTTACATAGCCCACTATCTCCCACAGGTATCATAAACCTCAAAATATTATAGTATGAAAATAAAGTCAAAACAGAAGATTTGATGAATGTTAATTAAGAGGCTGCTGATATCTGAAGTGTTAGTGGAAAACATCCCCATGCCTTTCCCATATGACTTGCTAAGCCATTCCCCATCCTACCTGCGAACGCTTCTCCCAAAGGTAATCATTGCTTTGGCAGACGGTTGCTGTCAAGAGCGAAAATGCCAGACCCGAGGAGAGGATATCACTCCTACTGTGACATTAGCATAGAGAGGCAAAGAGATTCCTTTTTCTTTTCTTTCTTTTTTTCTCCCCCACCCTCAATGGAGATTAAAGAATATGCAGCATTTCCTTGACAGGTCTTTCCAAGAAGTGGTTTTGAGGAATAGGAGATTATCCTTTCTCCGCTAGAGTAGGCTGAGCGGCAGTCCTCATGACCAAAGAACAGCGTTTAGGGACTAAAAAGACCAGATAGCAGTCCCAGCGGGGTGGGCAGGCCAATTTGGAGGCTTACTCCATTGGTGAAAGGGGTCAGTCTACATGATACGCAAAGAAAACATCGATATCAGTATTTTTGAGACACTTACCTAAGTTGCCTTTCTATCCCTTCCTGCTTCAATGGGAGGGGGTGAAGAACAGCTCTGTTTACAGACTTAAAGCATTGTAGCTTTTCTAAATTGACTGATAAATCATCTGACAGCCTTGGGTTTGCTGAAAGCAATGCACAGGTAGTTGCAGTAATCCGGAACGTGTATGAATGGGTAAAGTGGAGTGTGGTCAAGAACAAATTACTTAACTTATAGAAATAGTTTCACTTCTGTACGTTAGAACTTGTCTACTAGCTTAATTTTAAATTATCTGATAAGTTACAGGTGCCAGGATAACATCTCAATACTAAATTTAGTAAAAGTAAAGCAATCCCATGTTATTTTTCACAGGACATTAAAGCAGGTGACAGGGGAGTAATTGAAGATATGAGTCAAATCTTGATTATGCCACATACATTTTCTTTAAGAATTACCTTTATGATTCAAATGCTAGCTTTCAAAAAAAAATTTTTTTTTGTGATAAGTTTATCAGCCTAACAGTTACTCTATTGTATTAGATGCTTCTGGAGAAAAACAGGGGCCTCAAATCTTGTAGTAGAACTTTATTGAACAAGCATCAGCTAAACCATAACTCTACCCACAGTACAATATTTGAAGAAAGACAGGAAGTTTCATAATCTTCCACTCCAAAGCACACACAAATTTGATTCTATTCATAGATGAGGTGGAAAAATAGAGAGGAAGATGTGCTATTTATGGAATTTTAACAAGGAGAGAATTCCTGTCTAAAGAGAGGCAGTTTGGTTTAGCAAATTTATAGTCAAGATTTGACATGTAATATTCTCAGGCCATCTAAAGCCCATGCTACTTGTCCAGCCCATCTGATAAGTTATGAGAACGGATATTGAGATCCATGTGTTTTTACAGGTATGAATTCATTGTAACATTTGGATGTGAGAGAGGTCTTTTTTTTTTTTTTTTTTTCTTAAACCAAATTATATCCAGGCCTACATCTTATTCATCAGGGCAAAAAGAAATCCCTTCTCGTTGTTTTTGGGAAGAGAAACAGGTGAGAAGTGGATAGAGGGTATTTTCTATCTCTGGATTATATAATAATCAAGAGAAGTACAGCTAGCTCCAGGAATGATATAAAGGCTTGGCCCTTATTTCATGGTGCCCGGTATAGGGAGAAATCATCTTTGTTGTCACCTCCTACACATAAGCAAGAATGAAGCGAATGCTCTGCTCTTGCGCTTAAGGGGCTTAATATCCCAATGAGGAAAATGAAGACTCACATCCATGTGACTAGATAGTATAAAAATGATTAGTTGAATAATCCAAAATATAAGGGCTTTAGGAGTGCAAAAGGTAACCGTCTTCTAGTTGGGCTGGTTAGATTGGATTGGTCAACATAGGTCATGGCATGGGAAAAGGTGAATGTTGGTTTTGAAGGATCGTGATGTGATATATTATTTGTTCTCCTTAGGCAAATGAGAGGCACTCTTCCCTTCCCTGTCCTGAGTATGCAGACAGACTCTCCTGCTCTAACAGAGGCTGGCCTCCTTGCCACCCAAGGTACTGTCAGGTTCGATGTTTGCTGAGGACCCACTTTGTAGACAGTTGTCTTTCGTGGTAACCCCACATGGCAGAAGGGGTGAGGGAGCTCTTCGGCTCTCTTTTATAAAGGGCACCCTCATGACCTATTCACCTCTTACAGACCTCACTTCCTAATTCCATCACCTTGGAGATTATAATTTTAATATATGAATTCTGGGGGTACATAAACATTCAGTACATTTCATTCTACCCCTGGCTTCCCAAAAGTCATATTTTTCTCACATGCACATACTCATTCCATCTCGATAGCCCCAAAAGTCTTAACTCACTGCAGCATCAACTGAAAATTCTAAAGTACAAAGTCTCATCTAAATATTGTCTAAATCAGATATGATCACGACTAGGGGTAGGACTCATCCTGAGGCCAGTCACCCTCCATCCGTGAGCCTGTGAAATGAAACAAAATACGATGGTGGGACAGGCACAGCACAGACATTCCCATTCCAAAAGGTAGCGCTAGGAAAGAAGAAAGACGTGACAGATTCCCTAGCAAGTCCAAAACCTTAAAGTTTGAGAATACTCTTCTTTAGCTCTGTGCTCTGCCCTCCAGACTCACTGGAGCAAGGGTATTACCTTCTAGGCCCACTGGGGCAGAAGTTCTGCCCCTCCAGCATTGCTGGGCAGGAGTTAAGCCCCCAAGGCTTCAGGTGGCCCTGCCCGGAGAGCTTGGGAGGCCCTGTCCTCATGGCTTTGCTGGAGACATACCATGCCGTGGTTCTCACAGGTTGGAGTCCTGTCCTTGTGGCTCATGCTGGTGGCTCTGCTGTTCTGAGGTTGGGGGATGACCCTTTTCCCAGGCTCAACTGGGCATTGCTCTAGTGGGGGGCTTTCTGTGGTGGCCCTGCCCCCATAGCAGTTTTCTGCCTGGGTGGCTTGCCTGTGACCTGAGCAGCTTCATCCTTCCGAATCTATATGCAGTAACTTGTCCCACAGGCTCCTCTGCTCTGTGCACCAGCAGAGAAGGCAAGCTACACCGAAGTCCCCATGCTGCCTGCGCCCTCCAGAGGCGTAGCTGCTGTGGTGGGGGCCGTGGAGGAGCCAGTGCTGGAGTGTGGGACATGGAGCCTGTGATGTGAGGAGACACCCCAGACTCCGGTGGCCCCTCCTTTGACGTCTTTGTGATGATCTCTGGATCCCCCTAAGGAGAAGGGGTGTCGTTCTTCCCGTTATCTCGAATCGTCACTTTTGTCATCTGTTTAGAAGGATGACTAGGATCCTTAGCATGGTCGTCTGGCCACACCTAGAAGTTCTCTGTCAAACAGCCCTTCTCATTTTTACAATATGGAGAAGCTAAAAATATTTCATATCTTTAAGTTTGTCTTCCTTTCTGATTAAAAATTCCATCTTTAAATAACCTCTCTCTTCTCGCATTTACTATAAGCATTCGAGAAGGACCAGGCTGCTCCTCCGACGCTTTCCTTAGATGTTTCCTCAGCCAAAGACCCAGCTGCATCGCTCACTTGCTTTCTTGTGGAATTTCTACCTTCCGCAAACACGGACACACGAACGTGATTCAGCCAAGGTCTTTGACACTTTAGAAGAAGGCACGCCTTTCCTTCAGTTTCCAAGAACATGCTCTTCATTTCCATCTGAGACCTCCTCAGAGTGGCCTTAACCGTCCATATTTCTGTGAACCTTCTCTTCGGGATGACGTGGGCATTCGCTAAGAATATTGAGAGTCCTCCACAGCTCTCCCCTTTTGTTTCTGGGCGCTTACCAGAATCACCCCTAACGGTCTGTTCACGGCCGTGTAGGCCTTTTCAAGCATGAATCTCAGAATTCGTCCAGCTTCTACCCGTGACCTAGTTCCAGAGCCGCTTCTGCGTGCTTCGCTCTTTGCTCCAGCAGCGCCCGAGCCTTGCAACCAATTTCTGCCTTGGTCACTTTGGGCAGCTACGCCAGGCATAGCATGACAACCTCCTGGCCTAATCACCTCCCAAAGGCTCCCCCTCCTAATACCATCACACTGAAAGGATTCAAAGTGTTGATTCAGGGAGAGGGGGAGGGGCATAAACATTCAGTCCGTTGCAAAAAAAAAAGAAAAAAAGAAATAGAAATATATATTAATCTTGCCTCAGTGTATGTTAATCAATATAGGGCAAGGCAAACCAGTGGTGTGTCTGCTAATTCAGCTCAGTGACATCTCTCTGTACCTTTCATTTTTCCCGTGGTTTATTTATAAGCCAGCTCAGCTTAGTTCTACGTACTAGAGAAACTCAGCTTCCCTAGGGTACAACCAATTGCAGCCTGTGTGGACCTTCTGACGTCTCAAAAGAGGGTTCTTCTCTTTTCAACATCTGTAACCCTGTCGTTGGCCCCTTATGAAGTCCCTCTCTCCTGTCCGAATCAGCTCCCAGTCTTCATTTGCTGAGCTCAGATGACTTGCATACTCTCAGGCCAAAAGGCCAGATCACCTCACCTGGACCAGGTTAATAGCTGCACCCAGTTCGAGGTAGTCAGGTATTCCAGTAGAGTTCATTTGTCACCTAACCATAACAGGTATGAGGTATGACAATGACAGCTGCTCAGAAAGTAAGAACTACTACCCTGGTTTGGGAAGTCGCTGGTAGTCATTTATGGTTCACGCTTGCATGTTCAACTCTGTGGCCCCACCTGAATGTAAGAATGTTTTAATATGGAAACAACTTTTGCTTTTCCTCCCCTGCCCCCTCCTTTGCTGCATTAGGAGGATGGAAAAAACATTTCCCTTCACCTTCATGGGAAACTTACACTTTAAGCTCTTCCTGTCCTCAGGGAAAAAAGGAACCCAGATTTCTCAGTTGCTAATGATTTTGGCTTTGGGTTTAATGAGCCATAGAGGTTTAATGTGGAAAAATAACAGCAGAGGGGAATGGGTGGAGTAGGAAGAGAAGGTAGAAAGTGCCTCTTGAGAAATTTGGAAAGAGAGGGAACTCTTCCCCAGATTAAAATAGGTCAAAGCCCAAAGGAGAAGTAGACAAGAGAATGGGGCCAGGTTAGCTGAGGGGCCTGCTCCTGAAGCTTACGACGCCCAGGAGCCCCCGCAATGAAGCAGGGCCCTGGGCCATGGGTCAGGGCAGTGGGGTTGGTGAGTAAATCCCCGCCCGTATCTATACCTTACCGAGTGGTGATACAGCCGAATTAGCCCCTGAGTTAGGCCAGTAGTTTGTGACACAATTTGGCTTTTTCACATTTGTCTGTTCTTTTCATAAAGAGGACCCTTGGCAATGGGAGTCAATGAATGCCCAAATCTTTCACCATCCTTCCCATTTCTTTGCTGTCAACTGTTATGTCATACTAAAAGCAAGACTTGAGAACGAGGCACAAAAACAATTGCTTTGCACCAGATATTTAATCTAAGATGGACAAACAAGATCCTGATGGCAAAACGAGACCATCTTCTTGTCCATATTTGGAAAGAGGGTTTTTACAGAGGTCACTTAAATTAAAATGTGGCCATTAGGGTGGGTCCTAATCTAATCTGACTGGTTTCCTTGTAAGAAGAGGTTGGAACATACCACGAGGCATTAGCACACAGAGAAAAGGCCACATGAGGACACAGCAAATAGGCAGTTATCTGAAGCCAAGGAGAGAGGCTTCAGGAGAGAAGAGACCTGCCAACACCTTAATCTTGGACTTCCAGCCTGCAGGACTCGGAGAAAATAAATTTCTGTTTTTTAAGCCGTTCAGTCCATGGTATTTTGTTATGGAAGCAAACCAATATAATTTCAAAATTCTACAGGCAGCTTTTCAATTTACAGAATGACCTCTTTTTCTTGAAGTGCATACATTCAAGTAGGTCTTAAGGCAAGTGCAACATTACTCAGAACCAACACTTTTTTTCACATCTAACTCCTAATCTGCTAGCTACATCTTGCTGGGCCAGAATCCTTTCCTTCGTGGTGTTGGGGGCCCTTGCCGGGGGAATGTCTTCTCTACCCATCCCTTTCTATGAGAAGGAATGTTCCACTGAATTTTCTTGATGGCTTGGGCTCCTTTGTTCTCTTTATGTCTCCCCAAGAAGTGGAGCAGACTATCTGATTGGTGAGTTTGGGAGCGGAACTGCGTCTGAGTACCTTAGCCCCTGCCTTTCCTCATTGTCATGGGAGGCGGTCTGCCCCCCAAAAGCGTGTGCTCTGGTCTGCTCCTCTGTGCCCTTTGTTACATAGGGGCACTGCCACTCGAAGAGGCTGTGTTATCCAGTGCTGTCTGTGACAGAGTGTGTGACAGGAAGCCCATACTTACTGCTCATGTATCCCACTTACCTGTTGCTATGTGACAAACTATTCTACAACTAAGTGGTTTTAGAACAACAAAGATTTTATTAAGGTGATAATTTTGTGGGTCAGAAATTTGGGCAGGACACAACAAGGATGACATGTATCTGCTCTCTGATGACGAGAGCCTTGGCTTAGTTTGGCATAAATAGGGCTAGCTGAGCATCTCTACCCTTCACACGGCCACTGTGCAAGATTAGGTTGGGTTTCCTCATATTATGGTGGCTGGCTTTTCCCAGAGTGAGCATTCCAAGAGACCAAAGTGGAAGCTGCAAGGCTTCTTCTGACCTACTCTCAAAAGTGACACAGTTCTGATATATTCTGTTAGTTAAAAATGAGTCACAGGGCCAGCCAAGATTTAATAGGTAAGGGCTGACTACATAAGGATGCTAATACCAGGAGATGATTCAAAGGATTGGAGGTGTCTTTTTCAGAAACTAGCTACCATAACGCTTAAGCCATGTTCTTAAATCAGTAATTAAGGTGCTACTGTCATCCCCATCTGCTTTACTCTTTTGATTTTTACTTTCCATTTGATTTAAAATTGAGGCCAGGAAAAGTGAGATGTTTTTTTATTGGTCTTCCCATACAGCAGCAACAGCTATCATCTGTCCTTACAATATGGCTTGTATCAGAAATATCCTAATTACAGACAACATTCAAAAACGCTCTGTTTGCATGCAAATAAGAGAATGTAAATAGTTGCTTGGGGTTGGGATGTTGTCTAACACCATGTGTTAGACACAGATTAGCATCACATTTTGGTTAGGAATAAATTCTAAAGACAGAAAGGAATTCTGAAAACATGATGGCTAAAACATCCTGCTGCCCTGACACTCCCAAATTCAACTTTAATTTTTCTTTCTTATGGGCCAAGTGGCTGTTGGGTCTAGAAGGCATCCAGAGCCTGGGGGATGTGATGAGTTGGCTCTTGCAGGGCTCTCCATGCTCTGGACATCACCAGAGCCTGGGACCAGTACAGATGAGCACTGGTCGGTAGGGTGAGGGGGGGTGGGGCGGATATTTGAACCAGGTCCAGATCCTGGGGTGGCTCAGCATTGATCTGTCATTTATGATCATCTAGGGGAAAAGTCGTGTAGATGAGTTGAGTCCACTTCACCCCTGAGACTGGAAAGCTTGAAGAGACCGAGGAACAGATAGGTTTCCTCTGGTAATCAGACAGGGTTCAGAAAATCTGCCGGCGCCATCTATGTATAATCCTGCAGGAGCAGAGTCCACCATGCTACCTAAGGTAGTCCAGCAGCTGATCCCAAATGAGCTAAAAGAAACTACACTCTAAAAGTTCCCACTGCCCAGAGAAGGGAAGAACAAGCAGAACAGGAGAGGTAGCTCCTGTCCACACAATGTCACCTTGAACAATAACAAATAAGAGAAGATAAGAAGATTCATTACAGCACATAAATGATTCTGGGAAGTGCACGGCATTATTTTTGAAGTAAAATATCAGTGGCTGAATTGAAAGAGAAAATAGGCCTTACTGGGATTCCAATTAGAGGCCGAGAAGATGAAGCAGAGGAAATCTTCAGAGACTATGCAGTCATGCTACAGAAGAGAGAGTAATCAAGGGGAAAAGATGAGACTTATGGTCACAGGAGACTTAACTTGCAAATAATTATAATTCCAGAAGGAAAAACAAAAATATCTGGCAGAAAAGTAATAAGCAAATAATAGAGGAAAAATTTCCTAAACTGAAGAAAGACCTGAATAGGCAGTCAGGTACATAGAGGCAAGTCCTGGTAAAATTCCTAAACTCCAGGGAATAAAAAAAAATGATAGTCCAAGTGGAAAGAACAAGCTATTTTGAAGGTTAATTCAAAAATGCTGCCATTGGATCTCACATCTGCAGATAGCTGTTAATCAAGGAATGACACCTACACACTACTAAAAGATGTGCGACCGTGGCTACTATAAGCAGCCAAAATGCCATTCCACTAGCAAAATGAAATAAAAGTATTTGTAGATGTGCAAGGCTTCAAAGTATATACGATTTGATTATTATGTGGGAGGAAAATTCTGGAGCATGGACCACAACTAACAGCAAATAAATTCTAACAAAAATAAGAATGACACGTTTTCGAGGTGGCTGGGGAGAGGTTGAATCTGTGAGTGGGAGTAGGAAGAGTGAGGAATCTAAAAGTCTTATTCTGCAAAGTTCATGGGCGATGGAGGAAAGCACAGTAAGTCCTCACTTAATACTGTCGTTAGGTTCTGCATGGATAGGCCAGTGTAACCATAAGCTAATTGATATAAACAAAGGTTAAGTTTTTAAGGCATTTCATCAACATTGTAATGAAATGACCTCGAATGACATAATAGAATGTCATATTATATAGAATCTGATATAATAGAAGATTAGAACACTTGATGAGGGTCTTTTAAACCAAAAGTAATATTAATAGAGACATAATGGGTTTAATTTTAACTACTAGGAAAGGAAAGGGAACCACTAGTACACTCGCAAAATATAGTAGAGATCCCAAATTAATAAGCGGTCCTACTTGTAAATAAGCTACAAGTATAAAAAGGAAGAAAAGATAATGAAAATTAAATTAACATAGAGTAAAATGAAAGATATGAAAAAGGTATATATATATTATATATCCACAGCTGCATAAAAAATTAACCCAAAATGTGGTGCCTTAAAATAACAGATACGTGTTATCTTATAGTTTATGTGCATTGGGAATTTTAGAGCAGCTTAGCTGGATGGTTATGGCTCAGGATCTCTCATGAGACAGGGATATTGGCAGGAACTAAAGTTATTTAAAAGGCTTGAATGGGGCTAGAGGATCCATTTTCAAGATAGCTCATTCACTTGGCTGTTAGCTGGAGCCTCAGTGTTTCACCTAATACCTTCAGAGCAGCCCCTCTGTGTCTCGAATATCATTCGATCCTCTGTTCCATGCCTGATCCAACCAGAAGATCGGTCAATCCTACTTCAGAATATTTGTTTTATTTGTGAAGGGGTGAACTTTTCAGGCAAGGTAGTCTTTGGGGTTCTTAAAAGTTGAAAAGATGCTGGGGGTTCATTGAGTTTAGAAATACAGAGCGTGTGATTCTTTTGGTTCCTGATTGCTAATAAATGGTTATGCGATTATTTGCATTTTAACATACAATCTGGTACGTATGTGGAGAGATAGTCATGTAGTTCTTATTTACCTTTATTGCTGGCTATGAGTAATATTAATTTTAAAATCTTCAGATAATTATAAATGGTAAAAAATAGCTCAAATATTTTTATTGTGTACTCTCAAACACCCTATATAATTATAGATATCATTCTAAACGATCAAATATTAAAACCATTTTAGTGAAAACAGAAGCAAAAATTTTGGAAAAGAAGTTATAAAACATCATTATTTTTACTGATGAAAAATTATATAACTGGAAAATCAATAAGATTGTATAGTACCTTAATAAAAATTAATAGGAAAACTAGGTAAATGACTGGATATAAGACAAATATATAAAAGCAGTGGATTTTCTCTATAATAATGGTAACCAGAAATAAAAGTAGGAAAATATTCCATTCATAATGGTGACAAAAATTATGACGTGCTTAGAAATGAATTTAAGAAGAAAATAATCAGAATAGGAAAACTTAATAGGAAACTTAAAGGGGAAAGAAACGAAAGGTGTAAATGGATATTCATGCAACTAGAAAGATATATTGTATTTTCAGATGGTAACATTCAATCAATAAAAATCAATTCTTCCAAATAATATGAATTTCGATTATAATTGTAAGAAGAGTTTTGGGGAATTTCACAAAGAATTTGCTTAATTAAGAATAAATAAGAAAAATAACCCAGGAAAGTATGAAGAAAAATGTCATGGTAAGAATATTGTTTTGCTAGACATTAGGAGGTGCTACAGGACTCTAGAATTTAAATAAATAAATAGATCATTGGAACAAAATAAAGAATCAAAAAATGAACTCTAATGTTTATGAATTTTGATTATATAATAAAGTTGCGATTTCATTTTATTGGGGAAAAGACAGTTTATTTAACATAGTTAAATTAACATTTAGTACATCCGGAAGAAAGTGAAGTGAAAGCCCCATCGCACACCATATATGAAAATAAATTTCAGCTGGATTAAACCCTTAAATATAAGATAATTTTTAAAAGAAATAATTAAGAATCTATACTTACTGCCCAGGAGTGGGAGAGAACTTTTAACCAGGACAGGAAATACAGAAAGTATAGAAGACAGACACATTGAAATATATGCAAATATGGCAAAAGACACCAAAGTCAATAGATAGGGGATGGGTTTTTAAAATCTGTTTGCAACATAATAGTTTGAAATCTATAGAGTACAAAGCATATATAGGAGTGAAACTGACACAAAAACATAACTCAGTAGAATTGTGAACAAAGGTTGTAAACAGGAAATTCTTAGAAATAAAAAAACATATGATAAAATTAGTATAGTGTTTACTATAATTTACTTTGTTAAAAACAATAACAACAATAACAAGCCTCTGGATGTGAATATATGCATGTATAAATTTGATGGAGAGAATGGTCTGAAAGAATACACCCCACGCTAGTTACTTTGTGTGTGTGTGTGTGTGTGTGTGTGTGTGTGTGTGTGTGTGTGTGTGTGTGTGTGTGTGTGTAGGGGTATTGAGAGTGGTGGCAGCCAGCAGATTTGTGTATCTGTTCTTTTATAGTGTTGCTTTTACATGTTATAAGAGTATATTACTATGGATATTTGAAAAACATCAAATACTGAAAATGTATGTATTTATATTCCAGTTTCCTGTACTGTGTTAAACAATAGGTATACATTTATGAAAAAAATAGAATTCTACATCATTGCATAAGGTAAAAATTGGGTATAGTCAGAATTACTCTAAAAATCCCTTATGTAACTAAATACATAATGCTTGATTTGGGCATGAAATTTATAAAATACTTGGTTCATTAAAGTTTACAGATGAAACATCTGAAGAAGGAATAAAGGAAAATCTCTTTGTGGGTGTCTGCTCTAACAAAACTGTCAGAACTCTGAAGGTGAGGAGGGATAAATATAGGATTCTGAAGTATTCTTTCTTGCCCGTAGAGTTTACTCCATTCAGGTTTACTATTATGTTTCTAAACCATAATATATATTAACTTATGGTAAGGATAAAATTAATAGTCAAATGACATTTTTAATTTAGGTTCTAAGGTTACTTCAAAAGTTATATGATCCTGATGGTTTTATATAATTATATTAAATGACAGCTCTAACCTAGCCGATATATTAAATCTGCCTACAGATCAGGTTGTTGGATTAAAATCTTCATTTTCTCAAAAGGAAACCAGTTCACAGGCTTTAAGTAACTCATACAAGAACTCTTAAGTAATAAGGAACACAGGGGAATTTGAATCCATAAAGCTTAGCATGTAACAGTTGTCCATGTGGCTTCAGTAACCTGTCGTGAAAGGAGAAAAAACTAGTAAAACTAATTTACTATTTCAGCTTGTCAAAGAAGAGAAGATTGAGAGACAGGGAAGGCACAGGGCCTACATCTGTGTTTCTGGGGGTGCATGTAGTTTGGGGTGGGGTCTTCATGTAAGATAAGTATATGGAGGAGGCGAGAGGAAATTGACTTGGCCCAGGGAAATCTAATTGGCTTGGGAGTGAGAATTGTGGGTGACTTAAAAACTGCAGTGGCTTCCAACTAGTAATTTGCACTTCATCCTACCTTAATTTCTTGTCCAAAGGGAGAAAAAAAGCCCTTGAAGAACAGGAGTAGGAGGGAGAAGAAAGGAAGGGCTAGTGGGAGGTTAAGCCAAGGTTGGTTTCCTTCCTGACCTCACCCACGTTCTCCCACTCTTCCTGTCTGCACCCAGCTGCTGCCCAGGTTGAGGCTGCTGAGGAGAGCTGGGTTTCATAGAGGAAACTGGAGGCTGAAGGTGGAGCACAAGCTCCAGGGTGACTCCTAGGGAATATGTGGCAAGATTTCCTGGGAAACAATTGTCCTCTCGTTACCAACTCGTTAAGATATACAGGGGCAGCAGCAAGAGCCTCCTGTGTGGTAGGTGCCCTTTAAGTGAACGAATGACAAGAAGACCATGTCTTCTTATTTGCCCTGTAGGACATGGATGTTCGCAACTCTGCAGTTCTTCAATTCTCTGAATACCGACTGGGTGTCCAACAATTCACTTCTATCTCGACACTAACCACCCAGAGTTATCATCATATTCCACAAGTTTAACAGCTAATTCCCAAAGACTTCCCACTCCCGGTGCCAGTTGCAAGTACCAAATACTAACTAGGTTGCTTGTACTGCTGTCTGACTTGGCCACAAATTCAAGGGTTCCAACAATCCCCTCCTCAGGTTTGACAATTCCCCAGAAGGACTTGCAGAACTCCAGAAAGCACTTTACGATTACCAGTTTATTATAAAAGATACCACTCAGGAAGAGCCCAGGCGAAGAGATGCTCAGGGCAAGGTATGGGGAAGGGGTGAGGAGCTTCCATGCCCTTTTTGGGCACATTATTCTCCCAGCACCTTGTTGTGTTCACCAACCAGGATGCTCTCTGAATCTCATTGCTTAAGAGTTTTTATGGAAGTTTTATTATGTGGACATGCTTGATTAAATCATTGGCTGTTGATAAATCTCCACTGCCTCTTCTCTCCAGATATTGGGTAGGGGAAGGCGACTGAAAGTTTCGACCCTCTAATCATGCCTCGGTCTTTTGGGGGAGTAGCCCTCATCCGGAAACTCTCTAGGAGCCCTTAAGAGTCACCTTATTAACATAAATTCAGTTCTGGTTGAAAGAGTCTTGTGACGAAAATCAAAAGACACTGCTACCACTCAGCAAACTCCCAGGGTTTTAGGAGCTCTGTGCCTGGAACTGGGGACAAAGACCAAATATACATTTCTCTTTATATCATAGTGATATATGTCGATATTAAAATTTGAACTTTTGGGAGGAGGGGAGACTTGTTACATTGGAATAAATCATTTGATTCATTCTAGGGGTTAATCTGATATATCCCCACCAGAAAAAAAGGAATTGATGTTTGGAATAAAACCCTTCTCATCCAAAAGTAAAGGCCAACATCCTCTGTATTGGGGCTGATGAAACAAAGTACTACAAACTGCGTAGCTTAAATAACAAAATTTATCGTTTCACAGTTCTAGGGCTAGAAGTCCAAAATCAAGGTGTTAGTTGGGTCAGTTCCTTCTGAGGGCTGTGAGGGTAGGATCTGACCCAAACCTTCCCTCCGTGGCTTGTCCATGGCCTCATTCTTTGTCTCTTCCCATGATCTTTGTGTTCCCTCTACGCTTACCTCTGTGTCTAAATTTCTCCTTTTTATAAGGGCAGAGGTCATATTGCACAGCCCACCCTAATGACCTCACTTTTACTTGATTAGCTCCATAAAAAAATCTATCGCCAAATGATGTTACATTCTGAGATAATGGGTGTTAGAACTATAACATGAATTTTGGGGGCACACAATTCAACTTATAACAGCTTTTTCGCTGGTGGTTTGGCTCTTAATGAGAGAAGAACATTTCTGAATCAGTCACTAAGGGCTATTATGGGAGACTTTGTGTGGAGGCATAAATAGGACTTGTCATGGAGTAAATATTGTGTCCACACAGAGTGCGGATGCTCTAAGGAGAAAGCACCCTAAATTATCTCTTTCACTGGGAAGTCCCCACTTGGACACACCAAACGGCCTCGCCTTGTTGTCCTGTTCTTGGCCCTGTGCCCCTTCTATCCAGCCTGCACAGTCTGAGACTTCATCCTCTACATCCCCTGTTATTCAGAGACATTGATTTGGCTCTAGTGTTTTTCATCAACCCCACCTACATTTCCAGGATATATTGGAACAGAATAATCCTCAGCGGTATATTTCCCAAATATTCTGATATCTTTTCATCTGAAACGTAGATTTGTTCGGTTCTATTTTTCTGTTGCGTTTAGAAACAATGGTCTATTTCTATCCAATGCCCAGGCCACATTCCAGCCCAGCCAAACCAGAATTTCTGAGGGCGTGACCCAGATTTTTAAGCTCCCTGGGTAATTCTACAACGCAGAGTTAAAAAACACGTATCTAGAATAGCGATGTAAAAAATGGCGAGATGAGGGCTGGCTTTGATGCTCCAAGTATAAGCTGCGTATGCGTTTTCCGAAAGCAAACGTTATGTCTCGGAGACAGTACAATCTACACACATGACAAGGAAATGTTTTCTTAATTGCAAAATAATTTAAACAATTGTCCCCGTATGGATGTAACATCTTACCTCATTATAAAATGTTCTACTTTCTGTTTGTCAATTGGATTTCTGATTATGGACTGTACCTTGCTGACTCTTGGTAAAGGAAAACTAAGTTTAGAAGTAGCTATCCTTAATTCTACCCTTAATTGCACAAAAAGTTGGCTGGGTTTTAACATTAAAATCTTTTCATTACTTTTTTTTGGCTGTTCGAAGTTCACTTTTGAATCAATTATACATTTACATAATTGAAAGGGCTAAACTATTTATTATCATCTAGACTTATTTACTAAGAAAACAACACCTTCATACGCCCCATCTCCTTCTCCCACGGTAAAACGTTTTCTTTTACTGAAAGCTGCTTTGTAAATTTCGACCCCTTTTGTCATCTTGCCGTTCCCTAACCAAGCCCTGGAGTCTCTCCATTTGTCTCATGTTTGTGAGGTGAATAACTTGTGCCAAAATTTGATTATAGTTTTCATTAACTGGGATGCATTGTTTTTCTTGTGACTGTTCTTACATAAACTTTTATTTTTCCTTTTGTCTGCCTATTTTTCTCCTACTTTCTTTGTTTAGGTCTTGTGTTGCTTCCTGTTAGAAAAAGGCATTGAGGTAAAATTAACATAAAATTGACCATTTCGAAGTTTACAATTCAGTGGAGCATTCCCGGTGTTGTGCAGTCATTACTACGCTCTGGTGCCAAAACACTTTCATCATCCCAAAAGGAAACCCTTTCCCCACTAAGCACTCTCATTACTCTTTGCTAAAACCAAATACTTATTGTATTGTTATGTGTTGCTGTGTAACAAATGATTCTGGAACATAGCAGCTTAAATCAGTAATCATTTATTATCTCAGTTTCTGGGGGTAAGAAATCTAGACTTAGCTAAGACTTTAGCTCAGAGTTTCCCTCAGGCTATAATTATAGTGTCAGGAGCTATAGCCCTGTCAAAGCTTCACGGGAGGAGGGTTAATTTCTAAGGGCACTCACATGGCCGATGGTAGGACTCAGCTCCCTGCAGGCCTTTGGACTGCAGACCTCAGCCTTGCTGGGTTTGGACTAGAGGCTGGCCTCAGTTTCTTGCCTCATGGGTCTGTCCACAGAGAAGCTCACATCAGGACAGCTGGCTCCATCAGAGCAAGTGAGAAAATAATAGAGGATGAGCGAGAGAGAGAGGAGGAGGGAGAGAGAGAGAGACAGAGAGAGAGAGAGAGACAGAGAGAGAGACAGAGAGACAGAGAGACAGAGAGACAGAGAGACAGAAAAGGATTGAGAAAGAGAGAGGAAATTCTGAACAGCTTTCTCAAAATGGGATGTCACCCTAAGGGAGTGAGTGTGTTTCCTGCGCTTAATTGTATCTTAGAGGTGCTTAAGAAAAGAAAATAGAGTGTCTCTTCAATAATGGTATAGAACCAATTCAAACCCAAGAGGACACTGAAGAAAAACCTCTGCAGTCCTCTTTAAGCATAAGATTCTATCAAGTTTTGGCTGCTCGTTCCACATTTTGACAGCTCTGGTTGTTAGAAAATTCTTCCTTACATTGAACGAACTGTTTCTTGGTAAAGTTTATCCATGGCTGCTCTGTTTGCTGCTTCATTCTTTGTTGCCCTGTGTCTTAGAGTGGTTGTCCAGAGGATGTTTGGAGAATTGAGGCCTGAGCCATTTCTGATATCTTGGTACTAGATTAGTCTGTATTTCATTGCAAAGTGTTAGACAGCCATACAGTAAAGGTACAAAGAAAGATATGAATACAACAACAAAATGCTTATACAATAAGATAAATACTGTTACTATCCTCATTTGACAAATAGGAAAATAAAGCTTAGAAACATTAAGAAACTTATCTAAAGTCAAATGAGAAGCGAGTAGCAGATTCTGGACTCAAGCTTAGGTGTGCCTGACTCCAAAGCCAGTTCCCTTACCTGCCATAATACCCAGCATAAGGGGCCTTGTGTTAGGTGGTTACAAATGATGTGAATATCACCGGTCCCCCCTACCCCCCCAATAATAACGTCAAATGCAATTGTCTCATTTTACATACTTCCCTTTTTTTTACATTATAGGAAGGAGCAGTGTCCCTTATACATTATCTTCTCTGGTTACCTAAAACACGATGGGTATTTTTTAATATTTATTTTGGTTATCCATCACTATGTGTATAGGGAAATGAGTTGGTATTTAATCCAGCATTCCTCCTCTGCTTTGTTTGGCCAAAAAGCAATGGTTCTCACGTCTCTAGGCAAGTGAAATGAACATTTTCTAAAGAAAATATTATCTTGGAGCTACCTGAATCTATTATGAAGGGTAAGATTCCACATTCCTTCCTGCTTGTTTTTCTACTTCTCCAAGAATTTGGCTCCTCTGCATTTTTTTCTTTCTTTTTCTTTTTTCTTTCTTTCTTTCTTTTTTCTTTTTTTTTTTTGCCACTCAGAAGAAAGTCTATGTCTCTCTTTCTTTATTTCTTTTATTTTAAAAGTCATCAAGATTGAAAGAAGTTGGTGCCATGTGCACTGGGGATGACAGATGATTCTTTTAAAAAGATGGATATTCTAGGTTCCTCATGACTACAGCAGCGAAAATAACTCCAATTTAAGGTGTGTACGTAGCGATGACTTTTCCTTTTCTTATTTTTTATTTTTATAATCAGGAGAAGTGAATTTGGCTACAAAACAGAGAAATTCTTGATTTGGTGGTAGGGTCATGGAGGGAAGTCGAGATGAAGGTGAGTTTTAATTTTTCCTAAGGTTGGTGGTGACGGTACAGAGCCTGGAAGGCTGATGCCTCAGAGGGAGCATTTCTCCAGCAGTGAAGGCAACCCCAGATTGTCTCCATGGGCTTGGGATAAATGAGGGTCCGAGCACGCAAGGGGTGGTGCCTGCGATGCCATGTCAGCTTGTTAAACTCTCTTTCCCCAAGGCTCGAAATCTAAGGTGACTCTAACGATTCTGAGTCATTCCAGGCTTGGCCCTGTTCTTTAGTTGCTGCGAAGTTCTGGGCTCTGGGTGGCAGATCTGAATGCGCTCGTATCTGCATGCTTTGATTTGAGGATGGGAAAAGCCTTGATTGACTGAACAAGCAAAACTATAGGAATTTAAGGAAATATAAGCAGATTGAAGTCATCAGAGGAAAAGGGTGCGCTACAAAAGCAAGAAACCACATAAGTCCTGATCAGATTTTGGTCACAATTGCTTAGTTTTGTTCCTAATTCTCATCCTAACTCAGGCTAGGACATATCTCATTATTTATTTACTTAAAAAAAAAAAAAAGATTTCTACTTTACCGTCGTTCTGATGTTTCTTTTTACATTGCCTGTAAAGGATGGTGACACTCCTTTATGATTCAGTGCAATGGCTTCTGTGGAGGAGATAATGGCCTTGGAGGAGATAGTATCTGCTTGTGGCAGTCGGAAAGAAAATGGGAATAGAGGTGTACAAGTAGGTCCTAGAGCAAATTAAGCCTGAGCCATCACTGGAGGCAAATGACAAAACTGAAGTTGTCCTACTTTGGGGACGTCATGAGAAAGCAGGGTTCTTTGGAAAAGACAGCCATGCTGAGAGACATAGAAGGCAGGAGGAAAAGAGGAAGACCAAAGATGAGATGGACTGGCTCCACGAAAGTAGCCATGTGAGTCTACAGGAGCTGGGCAGGGCTGTTGAGGGCAGGGCTTTTGAGGGCAGGACATTGTGGACATCACTCATTCATAGGGTTGCCAGGAGTTGAAGCCAACTCTATGATATATGTGATACACACAAAGAAGATCACCAGCTAGTATATTCTCAAGTATTAAGTGTATGTGAATTGTCAGTGAAGATTTTAAGAGCGATGAGGTTGGAGATGGGCCGCAGCAACAATGGGGATGAGAAAGAGGTTTGCTCTGGACAATTCTTTCAATGTCACCATCTTCCCTTCTAATCTCACATCCCCTATGGCCTTGTCTCTGAGTTATAATTCATTTAGCAGACTGTTGAGCCGCCAATTTGCTTAAAGCCTCTCAAGGGTGTCTTTTTCAATATATTTTCTCTGTTTCACATAGCCTTCTTTCTTTTCCTCAGATGACTTTGCTTTGTTAACATTTCTTAATCCATTAATACAAGAACCTGGTATCATCTCTGTCGAACCTCTCTCACGCTGCTCAGTTTGGTGACATTGCATTCCTCCCAAACACTGCCTGCAAATATCTGTCATCACATTTACCATATGCTATTATGATTTCCTATTTATATGTTTACCTCTTCCAATGATTTGGCTTATTTTTCTTTGTGCAGAGAAAAATACATGGTTTTGAATGGCCACACAATGAAATAAGTGCATTTTCTGAACAGGATTGGTTTCAAATAAACTAGCATATGCTCACACAACTGACTCATGTTAAATCATCTAAGAAGCCAGACACAAAAGGCCACATATTGTATGATTACATTTATATTAAACATCCAAGAATAAGCAAATCCATAGAGAGAGAAAACAGATTAGTGGTTGCAACAAGCTGGTGGAAGAGGGAAATGGGAATGATTGCTTAATAAGTATGGGGTTTCTATTTGAGTGATGAAAATTTCTGTAGCTAGACAGTGGTACATAACATTGTAAATGTCCCTAATGTCACTGAGTTCTACACTTTAAAATGATCACAATGATACATTTTATGTTATGTATATTTTACCACAATAAAAAAATTTTAAGTAAACAAAAATACAAATAGCCAAAAAAATAATAAAGCCAATTTCCATATTTCTGTGTGTGTATCTAAGACTTCTGGTCAGAATGTTATTACTTCCTTTACTTCCCCAAATACCAAATCCTTCATATTTTAGGATACTATGAGGTGAATTTAGAACCTATAGATTCTCTGCTATAATTTTTCCTATGTCAAAGTCCCCATTATGGGAAAAAAAATATTTTTTCATACGAGGAAAATGGGATTAAATATTATCAAAACCAGGTAAAAATACTTATCAAGGAAGGCCAAGGAATGTTTTTCTCTCTTTATTTACATGATTTTTAATTTACAAAGTAATAACAGTTGTTTGAAAAAAATAAAATGACAGGTGTATAAAATAAAAAATAAAAATCATTTTTAAAAAATCCCCTCTGATGAAGACAAAGCTCTTTATAACCAAAATGGGATTTTATTTTCCTTGTCTGGGCAGTCAAACTACATTCCCGAGCCTTTTTTGCAGCTGGGGAAGGACTGTAAGTGTGCTCTGGCCAACGGGGTATTAGTGGACGTTATGTAAC
>NW_006439568.1:7757232-7765807 GCF_000325575.1 Pteropus alecto | reverse complement strand
TGATGATTTTGGAGGTGATGTATTTGAAGTTAAGTTAGGAGAAACCTGGATCCCTATGTCACTGCTTAGAAGGTGAGCTCCTCAGGAGAGCCAGGCAACTTGCACAAGACTGTGAGATGAATGAAAGAAAACCTATATTGTCATCGCCTTAAGCCTCTGAGATTTAGGGCCTATTTATTATCATAGCATAACCTCTCCTCTTCTGACTCATTTACCTCTCAATCTTACTCAACTGAGGTAACTAACTATATATCCAGTTTTTCAATAAAGTATAGAATATTTTCATGTCACATCTTCCTATTCCTTTAAGGTAAATCTCAGGTATAGTTTGGGTAACCTACTTACTGCTAGAAAGCCATGTTCTTCCTTATGCCAAGTAAGAGAATCCCATTCCCCTTGGTCGGCATTTGCTTAGGGATGGATATTTGATATGATCCTGGACAATGGGAAATGAGAAGAAGTCTAAGAGATTTCTTGGAAAGATATTTCCACAGATTACAAAAAGTTGGCTGTTCGTCTTTGGCTTAACATTGTTAAAAGCCTGGATCTGTGCTACCATATGCTGGTGAGTAGAGTCATGGTGAGAACAAAGTTTACATGCCAAGCAGAGGAAAAAGATGGTTGTAACAATCGTTCTTTGTGACATCATCGAGCCAACACATTCGCCAACACTTGGGATAGTCTTCCCATTAAATTTTTAGCACATGAGACAACAAAACTTTCTTATTATTTTTTTTTACTTTGAAATGTTTTTCTATTATTTACAGCCAAAAGCATCCTAAGACATATTGATATTTAAGCTTTTTCCAATTATTTTAATATTTTAAATACTATTGCAGCATATGCTTGTACATTTATCATTATGCCCACAGTTCTTTCTGTAGTCATATTTCTACATCAGAGTATAAGCAGCTAAATAATTTATAGATAATACCATATTTTTCTCTGAAAGTATTGCCTTCCTTTTGTCTTTTAAGTTTGCCAATTTGAATATTATCAATCTATTTAATTTTGCCAGTCTGATGGGCAAAATAATATCTTGTTTTACTTTGCTTTTTTTGTTATTAATTGAATTTAACATGGTTTCACATGTTCAGTGACTATTTGTAGGACTTTAGTAAGTTGCCTATTCAAATCTTGTGACCTTTTTTCCATTGACATTTGTATTTTTCATATGGATTATTAGGAGCTCTTAATAAAAATAGAACTATTAACCCTTGCACTACAAACATTTTCTTCCAGCCTGCTGTTTATCTTTGACTTTGCTTATGACTTCTGTTCTCATATAAGGATTTAACATTTTTATCATCACTTTCATCACCCTTAAATTGAATGCCTTTCAATTTTTTATATCTTAAAATCCCAGATGTTGTTCTTCTCGTTGGTATTTTCAAGGACCAAGAAATCTTTAAAGTGTAAGTAACCTGAATTTTAAATGACAGAATATATTTACAGGGCTAGGGTATACGGACAAATATTTCCTAAAGTACTTTATATAGATAATTGATTTTCCTGTGAGGGCACCTGAAGGAGAGGGAATATATTTTTGTCGAGTGGTTACTGTGTGCTAGACACTGGGCTAGATGCTTTACATGAGAGTTTTTTTCAATTTTAATCCTCACGACAATTCTATAAATTGGTTTTTATTATTACTATTTTTAAGAGAAGCAAGGTTAATAGCTTACCCATGGTCACATAGCCAGTAAAGAGTAAGTCTGTGTTATGAGTCCAGATCTTCTTAGCTTTTTAACACTACCCTTCACCAAAGTGTTATACTGTCTCTGAATGACACAGACACTGGATAAATATGCAAAACAAATAATATTTGGATTTTCCCCTTTTATACTTCTCTTTATGATATTCTTTCTTTTATCCTGGAACCAAGAATTAAAAAAAAAAAAAAAACAGATCTATGTGATTTAATACCAATCTTTTTTCATTTTACCATGATGTCTTCCCTTGAGCTTAAAAAAAAAGTGGTACTTATTTTTTTCAGCTGTTTGTATCAAGCACTATTTTTCTACAAACCCAATTCAATCACCAACTTTATCGGGAAAACATTTCATGATGTTTATGGGCTATATCCATATGTTTTTGGAGACATTGATAAATTCGGTGATGGCTTTCTCCCATTTATCACCGGGGCTTATTGTTAGGGACTTACCTTGCTGGATCCCTCCCTGTTTGAACAGTCACTTCCTCCTGTCTCGGCTGGCTGTCTTTGATGTCTAGTACTGTCTGGTATTATTTTTAAGATGAGAGTGTGGGAAGAAAAGAGGAAATGTGTCTGCATATTGCTCCAACTTCTGATCCAGGAGAACTTTTCTACTTCAGAATTTTGAGATGTACTCTACCATGGTTTTAAGTTTCTTTGGATACTAACCCCAATTTGAGCTCCGTCTAATAGTCTGTTTTTGAATAAACATTCAGAGTAGCCAAAATAAAAGAACTTTTAATTCAGAGACTGAAAAGCCTTGAAAATAGGATCTAGAAACAAAAAACCCTATCCAAAGATCCTAATCTTGAGAGCTGCCATTTTTATTTTTAACTTAGCAAAACAGGTGGGGAGTCGGAAGTCTAGATTTCTAATGTTTACTCTGTCACCGACTTGTCGAATGGGCTTGAACAAGTCATTTACATGTTTTAAACAATGTTTTCTCTATACGTAAAGTGGAAGAATTGAAACGGGGTGTCCCCAAAGTCACTTTCGTTGTTGTCTCATCCTGGAACACTGAGCAGCTCTAGACGAAATTGGAAAGTTTTGAGTTGGTCTTGTGTGCTCTTCCCTTCCCTTCACATTCTCTTTTCTTCTCTGATCAGTCTACTCAGTAGGGAAGTGTTCTCATCTTGGGTCATGAGATCTTAGGGTCTCTGAGCTGGGTTCCTCCATTCCAGTTTTCTAAAGCATTGTATCTTATTGCAAAATCTTTCATTGTTATGGTCTCCGAAGGCCTTTCTCCTTGGTATGAAAATGATATATTAATCCGTGCTAATCGGTTAACAGGTGACTTCTTAATAATTTGCTTGCATTCTAACAAAGGCTTTCAATGGACATTATATATTTATTTCAAAGAAGTGAACCCAAAACAGAAATTACAGGTACTTTGTTGGGCCAGTGGGGAAGGTTAAGTGTGGGGTGGATACTGGGGTCTCTCAGAAATCACTAGAAAACAGCCATTTTGTCTGCCTTGTTGAATAGAATGTAAATGCACGATGTTCCTGATCCTTGAAGAGACTAAATGACCTTGACATCCGTTTTCTATTTGTAAAACCTGATATGATTTTTGTAAACAAAGAGTTTATATACACTGATGGGTGAGATGAGGACCAATGATTCAGAGAAGCCTAAAGCCCAGTCAGATGTTAACTGCTTCCCATGGCCCCATTAGGGAGAAGAACATAAGGGACCTGGAGAAACCACTGTGGCCTCTCTCTTAACTTTAAGATCTTTAAGCTCTAGCTGTTGCTTTTGGAGACATATTCTTTTCTTGAAATGAATTTTGAGTTCTCTGTGGTCAAGGCTTGGGCATTTTACTTCTCGCACAGGCTGGGAACATAGGATTGCTTAATGGATACTTGCTGACATGTCATCTTTCTGGAAAAAAGGCCAAAACAGTTATATAGTTAGGCAGCTATAAAGTTATTACCTCATTTTTCTGGGATACAGCAACCTTTAAAAATATCCATAGCATCAGTATCTTTATTTTGCAGAGAGAGGAAAACAAAAAAATTTAAATGACTTGTCCTATGTCACAAATAGAGTATGACAGAATTTGGATTGGAACTAAATTTTTACAAGGAGCTAAAAGCAGAAAACACGAGAAAGATCATCTCTTCATTGATCGCTGTGCTGGCCCTTGTGCTCTCATGAGAGGATTTTGAGCAAAAGAAGGAAAAAAATGGGAATGCCTGAGAATGTGGGCTGGATTTATGGGAGAGTTGGAACCAGATAGATTCGGGATATGCTGGATGCTGGATGCTGACATAGTAGAGGAGATAAAACGGTGGGCTTTGTGGTGGTTCTTAGAGATGCCATCTGGGGTCTTCTCTGCTTATCTAAGTAGTCCTTCTCATCTGTCACCATCTCGGATTTTGAACTGGAAGACTCAGAGTTATGCCCGAGGCCTGCCTGCCGCTTGCTAGTTGAGAGTCTTTGGGAAGATACAAGATAAAGATTCCAAAGCTTTCCTGTTGCCTACAAGCCCTGACATTGTGGGACTCTGGGCACCTCTGTTCCAGTCCCATGGCCCACTTGCCTTTCCTCACAATGCCCAGCATGTTCCTGTCTCAGGGCCTTTGCACTTGCTGTCCCCTCTCCCTGGAAAGCTCTGAATGGAGATATCAGGGTTATATGTGAAAACTGATCATTTCCTAGTGCTAATTCAGTATTAAAATAGCAACTTTGAATGACACAGTGGTTCTAAGTACTTACTATATGCTAGAATCATGCTTTGTGTTTTTCATGCATTGTTTCATTTCATTCTTATAATAACCTCGTGAGCAAGTGCTAACTTTATTTCTGTTTTTAATTGAGGTGACCATGGTTTAATGAAATAAACTAATTTGCAAAAGCCCGCAGAGCTAGTGAGATTAGGTGTAGGAATTCAAACCCGTGTTTGTCTAACTTGAAAGGCAAAGCTTTTAATCACTATATTAGATTGTATAGTGTATAATTTATGCAATAAAAATCAGGAAGGCTGTCCCCTTGTAATGCATTACATGAGAAGCCCATGGAGTCCCTGAAATCACTACAGTATTTCAGTTAGGGTCCAATGTGACATCCAAAGGGAGATTTCATATTTCCTACTTATTTACTGGGTATTCATAACATGTCCTTTGGGAAAACATTATCCCTCTTTTTTTTTTTTTTTAAGGGCCAATACAATTGCAGGTGACACGAGCTTTTGTGTGGAGTTCACTTTTGTCTCTAAGTATTGGGATATGTATTATATGTGGTTTTGTATCTCCTTGAAATAAATATAATGTGCATATTATAACTAAACAGAAATAGTTCCTAGCATAAAAGCAAAGAATGATGAATACAACCTACTGTGATTTGCCTATGATTGTTCTCCTCTGTGTCTGTCTTATGTCCTTTTCTTCATTTCATTCCAATCAGGTTTAACACAGAACAAATAGCCATGCTAAACCATACTAAATAATTCAATACAGCACTTGCGGATGTTTGTGAAGTATATATATTAAAGATGACAGTAATCTTAGTAGGAAGGAAAAAGACAAGGGAGCTTCTACATAGTCAGGAAATGTGCTTAGACACGCATTTATATGTTTCGCTTTGTTTCTTTTAAAGATTTAGTTTATTTCAAGCTTTTGTGAGTGTATTATGAGAGGAGTTGGTGTATAACCTTTTAAAAATTTTTTCTCTATTAGATACTAGGAGGACGGATACCATACTGAAGAGTTTAGCAGTAGGGGAGGTGGTGCGGGCAGACAGTAGCACTGGGGGTTCAAACACACACACACACACACACACCCCCAGGAGGTGTGTAGAGGGGAGAGAGAGATTCAAGGAATGGTGCTAGAAATCCTCACAGGTCAGCAGCAACAGGCAAGGCCGTCAGCTGGTAACTACCTTTGTACTTGGCTAGGATTTACAGTCCAGTCTCCGGTTCTTGTCAGCTAGGGCTGAGCAAAAAGCTCGGCTAGGACTGCCAAGAATAAAGCAAACTGGGTAGATTATCAGGATGGCGATGGAGACCCAGAGAGAAGCAAAAAAAGTGCAGTTTTCAGAACCAGGACAGAAGGGCAGAGCTAGAACCTGCAGGTCCTAAAGTCCCAGTATCTCCTGTTCTCTGCTAGGGCTAGTGCACAAGATCAAAGAGTCCAGTTCTGTAGTGGGGGTCAGAAAGATGCAGGCCCAAAACATGATCTTTTACTCTATGGTTTGCATTTTGTTGCACCTTCAGTGAACAAATCATATCCAATGATTTTGACTTGGACTAGCAACATGACTAATATTGGGCAACAGAGCAATTCTGTAAGAGTTGCTGACTACATAAATATTCACAAGTGAAAAAATGTTTATCCAACTCATAATTATCTTAATCATTGAGAGTCCCGGTAAGAAACAGATGCCACATTCAAATGGGGCAATTGAAAGGAAAAAAATTAATAGATTATCCGCAAGGGTGGAGGCAGGGAAGGAAAACTCACCAAATGATGATGACACACCTGTGGCTAGTAATGTTGGGAGCGGTACCATCCTGTGAAAGGATGAGAGCTGAGAACGGAAAGCACCTGCGCCCATACAGCCTACGCTCTTCATTAACCTGACTTCGCTATTGCAGGCCCAGTGAGATGAAGTTTCAAATAATTTTATTGCTTGTTTTAGGAACTTCTAGAAAAATCATTCATCTCAATACCATACTGTTTAGCTTATGCCCCCTTGAGTAAATATTTCTTTCTCAAGATAATAGGTAGATCAACCACGCTTATGAAGCGATTGTTTATTCTTTAACTCACCTGGAAACCCTCGTCTTGCATCCACTAATCCTAAACTGTTATATCATGAGCTTTGCCCAATCCTAACCAAGCCCCTCGTTGAAAAATCCGCTTTACACCGGACCTTTAAAACCTCGCATACGTCCTGACTTTGTTCTCCCTCCTGCAAGTCGTCGCTCGGACCCTGTCAGGGTGGTGATCGGTCCCTCTGTGATAAGCAAAACGCTCAGCTTTGCTTTATCAACAGATTATTTTGGTAATATTTTCAAGAGCCAGCATCGGACAGAGCTGTTACTAGACAATGGGGCAAATGCTTCAGCTGTAGGCGATGGCTACCCAACGGGGGCTGTGTCCTCCAGAGCAGACAACTGCAGCCTTTGTTGGCAAGGTCTGGGTTCACCTGGGAATAAATACGCAGGGTCATTGCTCACACCCTCTGGTCAACTGCTAGTGTCACCCCTCACTGACATCCAGCCAGGAGCCAGAGGGAACGGAAGTTCTGGATGCGGCCCCTAGATTCGGAGCAGGGTAGCAAAGGCTGAAACAGATCTGGAAAAGGAAAAGGAGAATTATCTGGCACATTGACCAGGAATAAAAATCGACACGAATCCCAAATGATGTGTACTGCATCCTTAAAAATGTAGGTCTGCAAAAATTGACCTAGAAACTCCGGACTTTCTAGAAATACACTGAAGTGACACATTTTAAAAACTGATCTTAAGTTCTAAAATAAGTTGAAATCATGTGTAGTAAAAATTACCCTGGAAAATCCCTAAATTACCCTTAAATATAGAGTACAAAGATTCTTGGTAAATACTGCTCTATGGTAATATGTATGTATAACTGGATAATATATGCAATATGCAATTCTGCAGAAAAAAAACATAATCAGCAAGTAAATAATTCAAGTATTTTGCAACACTTTTACAACTTTGTGAAAATTTCAAATTGCCAGCTCTACCATTATCAGTATTTTCTACATTAGATTTTAACAACTTTTTTAGTTTTGATTTGTGTTTCTCTAATGGCTTCAAGTAACTATTTTTTTTAGAAAAGAAAAACTTCGCTTTGAAATAACTTCCAATTGAAAGACAAGTTTGATGAAATTATAAAGAACAAGTGTATACCCTTTACACGGATTCACTGATTTTGAATATTTTGCCACATTTGCTTTTTATTCTCTCACTGAGTGCACAGACACACACGCACACGCACACAGCTTTTCGCTGAACAATTTGAGAGTAGATTGCATACATTGTGATTTTTTATCACTTAATATTTCAGTGTGTATTTCCTAAGAAATTTCCGTGGGTATTTTATATAACCACAGAAATTTAATATTCCTACACTGATTTTATATAACGTATCATCCATTCCCAGTTTCATCAGTTACTCCAGGAAAATAGCTATAGCAGTTTTTCTTCCAGGACGGAATCTAGTCCAGAATCAAACACATATTGCACTTAGTTATCATGTTTCTTCCGTCTTATTTAATTTGGGATGGTTTCTTAGACATTTTTGTCTTTCCTGACCTTGATATTTTTGAAGATTAGAGGCCAGTTATTTTACAGACTGCCCTTCCATTTGGTTCACCTAGTTTTTCCTCATAATATGATTCTGGTTATGTTACATGCTTCTTAGGCTGCCCCATCTATAGGCACATTATGTCTGTTTGCCCTTTATTCATGGTGTTAATTTTCATCACTTGGTTAAGGTGTTTGGTTTGTCCACTGTATAATAAATTGTACTTTTTGTAAATTGTAATTTACAGGGAGATATTTTGAGATTATGGTAATAACCTGTTTCTCATCAACACACTCTTCTCCCAATTAATTCCTTAATTTCTTCTTGGAGGAATCACTACCTAATTCTATCATTGCCATGTGTAAAACCTCTAATGTTTGGAAATCTCTTGGGAGTGGATTTAGGAAACTCACTGAAACTCTTAGATTTATTTTAATTTTTGGCTAAGCTGATTGAATTCGTGTAAATCAAATGTGGGTCTGTTGAAGTTCTTTTATAATAACCACAAAATAAAAGTCCTGAGGATAGATTCTATAATCAGTCACGTTTGATAGGGAAAAAAATGACTAACCAGTAAATCAGATGTTTA
>NW_006439568.1:7726618-7757167 GCF_000325575.1 Pteropus alecto | reverse complement strand
ATTTCAATAAAGTAAACATAAAAACGTTTTAACTGTGCTGAATAGAAAATTCAATAATAAATTAAATTGACCTAATGATATTTGCTCTGTAAAGTGCTTGCTTGACAAAAATGTTTCAGTGGTGTCATACTTCTGAATAAAATGATTGCATTCATACTGATGGAACCCGGATGTCCACGGCATCAAAAAAAAGAGGGGCAAAAATTGCAGGTTGAGGCATTAGAGCTGGTGTTTTAGCACATGGATGTTGGAGCCTGGAGTTCAGGGTTTAAACTTCGCTTTTGCCAGTTACTAGATAAGACCAGGGGCAGATTATTTTATCTTTGCCTCAGCTGTTCTCTCTATAAAATGAGAAAATAATACAACATTACGTAATTGTGATGAGAATTAAAAGATTTAAGACATGCTTACAATAGTGCTGGCTTATAGTTCATGTCAGTAAGCGTTATCATCATCATCACTACTATCTTCATCATTGTCGCCTCCGTGCTGTATCTTTCTAGCATGGGAGAAGAAGATATTTCAAGACTGGGACCCTTGTCTGACCTAATTTGTAAAATAAGAAAATAATCTAGGATATTGCTTATTATTCTTTGATGGCAATAATAATGCTGTGGCCATTTGTAAACTGAGTAAAGGAGCATTACAGTAGGTCACTAAAAGAGTCCTCTTTAAAATGTTTAGATTACACTTCTCAGTTGAGTTTTTATCCCAGGAAACGTCATTTTAATGCCATGGCTACAATTATAGCTGTGGGCTGTCAGTTTTATTGCTGATGGCCTGATACGAGCTTAAATCAAGTCATTTTTTTTTTTTAATCCCAGCAACAGGTTTATGAGAGAGGTATTATTGTTAGCCTCATCTTATTAAGGAAGAAACCGTTTTTGAGAAGCTACAAGACATGCTCAAGTTCATGGAACTAGGAAGTGGCAGAACAGAATTTGAACCCTGGTGTGAAAAGCCACATACTGAGTTACTGCATCACACTGTTTTCTGGAAATACTCCCCTTTGTCTGTGGAACTGTTACCATTGCGCTTTGCATGGACTTTGCTTGTCATAGATCTGTGGTGGTTCAGATTCGGAGTTACAGTAAATATTTCTTTGCCAACCTCATTAATCAGTTCTAGGAGGAAAGGAGATATTAGAATAAGACAGTATAAGGAGGCTCTTTACCAAGGTACGGCCAGGATTAAGAGATTCAAAAAGGATCGGAATCTGGAGAGAGCTGCAGCCATAGGACAGGGGTCTTCTGTTTTGCCCACTCAGAGGACTACGGCCCCTGCGAAACTGCCATCCAGCTGGAAGAGACAGCCCCACCCTTCCCTCCTCCCATTATCTGATCTCATGTCGGGCTTCCTACGGGCCAAACACAATTGCAAGCTAGAGGACAAAGGAGGCCCAGTGTCACAGTTGGTACAGGTCATTCTCCCTGGGCACAGGTTAAGGCTGAGAGGGGTGGAAAGTGAACCTGGAGGGAAAAATAGAGACTTTCTGTCACACTAAGAATACCTGGTTTATTATTGTAAATTATGATCTCTAGTAGAATACTAGTAGAGAAAATCGAGCCATTCAAGATAAAAAGAAGATACATGTATACGCAAGTGACAAATAGTATACTCTTCTAAGTGTGAGAGGGAAGAAAATGAAACTTTCCGTTAACAGAGGGCACCCTCAAGGTCACGCTATCCTTAAGTGGGTGGAATGTGACATACCCAAAGGTGATCGATCAAGAGTCCTCCCCAAGTTGCTTCTATGTTAAACCTGTCCTTTGATTGGTGGCCGTCATTGCATTTTAAATGGTCTGGCAAAACTTTCAGTTTTGCCGCTTTGCTTTCAAATTGGCTCTGCATCCTGGTGCCAATATAGCTTCCCGAGTTGGTGGAAACTCGGCAGTGGTTTTCCCATGGTTCGCAGCCCTGCGTGCCCCTCCCGGTGTTTCTCTGGAAACCTTGTTTGCTGTTTCTCTGCTGCAAGCCATCCTCAGGGGAATCACACTGCCCTCTAGCCTCCTCACGTGCCCTGTCATGCTGTACTTCTCTGTGAGGAACCCCACGCCACAAGCCTGCATGGCAGGATTTGATTTATGTGAAGGAAATCAGATATGCGTATTACCAGTTCTCTTACTCGTTCAGGAGATAATTCATATTCCTTCATTCGGGTGTGCTGTCTGCTGCCCTTCATTTTTGTTTCCTGCTTTCATACTGTAATGGCCTGCTGAAATGTGAAAGGGTTAAAGAATAATTAAAACCTGAAACTGGACAAAGGAAGTCTATAACTTAGGCCTAGTTTCTGGAACCCCTAACCACATTCTGTTAATCATGAAACTTGTAACAATGAGCTCATACGCTAACTGCCAATTTTAGCCTGTGTAACCCTGCTTGCTTGCGTGGCATGAAAAATAATCAATTGTATATAAGCTGAAAATTACTATTTGGCCATCGCCCATGGGAACACCGACTATTGTCCATGGGAACATAGGCAATCACCCATAGGAACATAACATTCTAACACAAGCTTTCTGCTTCTGTACTTCCCGCTTGCACACCTGGCCAGTGGGTTGAGTTGACAGGTAGTGAATAGGAGAAAGATGGACCTTTGTGTTTAAGACAGAATGAGGAATGGGATTTGGGGCTTAAAAACCTTGTATCTTGGCATTTCGTGGCTGCTCCTTTGCAAGGACAGCCGCCGGCTAATAAACTGTCTCCTGGTTAAGAGCACTCAAGTTGGGTCTGGTTATTCTGGACACAACAATACTTTCAGAGTCTACTTCTGAACTGGGGCTTTTTCTGCTCTTGCCTAGAGGTACACAGCGAAGCAAACGTTTGGTCGTGCCCTACCCAACAGGCCATGGAACTGAGCCTGGCCCCAAGTCCCACCAGTAGGAGAGAGCTGAAAACTGAAATCTGTTAATGATTTGTGAAGCTCCATCTTTTCTTAACTCAAGCTAAGTGTTATAGTGTATGCACTGGAAATCCTTTCCAGCAATGCCTTCTACTTACATCATACATCCAAGGAGTTCTTAGAGCTCATTAAGAACAATGGGAATTTGTGAATTTAAACTTAAATAAAAAGATGCTGGTAAAGCTGAGCTGAGGGAGAAAAAAGAAAAGCTTGGGGTTTTCTTTCTATTATGATATATTTTGTCAAATTTCCCCACTTTCAGTTCCTCGCGTTTTACATTTTCCAATCATTGAAGCACATTGTTTAGGGCAAAGAAATATAAATCGATAGAGAATTACTTAACTAGGAAATGCAAATCAATAGCAACTTACTTACACAGGAACTTTTTGGTCTGAAATGTTTAGCAATATGCTATTTGTTTTAAAGGTGTGGCTTTAATAAGTGATGCTATTTACATATCAAAGCACTGTACAATAACCTTTCATTTATGTCAGGGCAAAAACAACTAGCGCTTTTTAGTGCATTCTATATCTATGCTAAAGAGATAATAAAAAAGGGAACAAACAGAATCAGAATATCAGTAAAAAGGACAGTTTCTAGTATGAGTTAACACAAAATACATGCTTAACTCAAATGTCCAATATTTTCTATTAATAAGTCTCTAATGAGAATTGTGTATAATGATCATTCAGAAGAACTTTAAGGGCTTTTCCACGAAAAAACTAAGATTGCTTTTTGTTTGGTCTTGTCTTTATTATGGTATTCTGATAATTTTCTATGATAAAAAAAAACAAAAATGGTGAGCCAGGAAAATTACTTTTTTTAGTATCTGCTGTAACTCTTAGAGAAAAAAAAAAAAAAATCAGCGTACTGGAAATTGACCTTTAGTTTAAAATCCTGCATCTACCACTTATTAGCTGTTCAACATTGAGCAAATCACTTAGGTAGTGGTTGTTTTGTCTTTCCAGATTCTTCTTGGCACAGATCCTTTCCTGTGTCAGCCATGTGCCAATGGTCGCCCCCATGTTTTCATAAGACTCTGACAACAGCTGACCCAACTGGACCAACTGAGGTCCTTCCCTAGGATTTGGCTTGGCCCAGAGGTAGCATCTCTACAGCGGCTGAAGCTCTGCGACGTATAACGTATGTACTGTCAATAGCCATGTTCTCTTGCTTCTGACGAATGCTGGTTTACCGTGAGAGAGAATAAAGCCCACATGGGTGCATTGAGAAACAGAGGCAGAAACAATTCTGGTGAGGTTCAGGTCTCTGGTTCCACTTGTCCCTCTTGGCCCTCTGTTTCCCTGCATTTCCAGAGACAGGGTTGTTCAACCCTGACGTGGCTTTTGCTTTTCAACTTGGGTTAATTTCATTCAGTTCTGGTTAGAATATTAACCCCTCACTTTCATGAGCTGCACCCAAAGTCTGGTCCGTAATTATGTATTTGTAATTTTGTTATTTTTTTTTAAAGGATGGCACACATAAATCTGGACTCGCTTCTGCTCTTAATTAATGCAACTTAACCTCTTATTTTCAGTTAACCCTCTTGTAAAAGAAAATCAACCTTAAATGTCATTAAAATTCTGTGCTTCTACTACTGTATAAAGTATCACTTCCCTTCATGTTCCATTCGTTTTTACAACCATTGGGAAATTGCTCCTCTTGTTCAAACTTATACTGAGATTATAATAAAGTGCCTTAGATTAGTAACAGGAAGAGTATTTGAGGAAGAAGTGACTAGGAGAACTGGAAACTTGAGGGGATTTCAGGTAAAATTCTACCTGTCATTACTCCTCTGGAACAGACAAAGGGTCTCAATATTGAAGGGACAATTGCAGTTGCTGAAGTGAAATTTCTAGGTATTATACGTTGGGGATTTTTTAAATTAAAATATCATACTTCCTCCATGGTAATTAGTCGATACTTGGAAGTTTTGTGGTCTAGTGTTTAATTCTTGCTTTTGCAATTTTTTCATTTTAATGTATTAAAACTGTAACACATTTCAGATGTAGTAAGGATATCATACTTAGTTTTCTATCATCAAACCTTTATGATCAAGAGATGAAAAACGTCGTCCTTGTTTTTTCTTGTTCCTGTCCACGCTGACTTCTTGCCATATGGCTCTAATGGCCTCTTCTTACTTTTCTTAATGCACAACACACTTCAGCATTTCTGGTCCTAAAGTTTGTTATAGTTTCTCCATTGGTTTAATTATGGCTTCATTCACTTTTAAGGAAGAACTCTGAAGAATCAACAACAGTGCACATATGGGGTAATTAAATATAGCTTTAATTAGATATGAATTCTTTATTATTCTCATTGCCATGTCCAGTATGAAAATTGCAAGGTAAATACTGTATTCACAATGGGTATTAACTAGGGCCAATTTTATATATGTATGAAATTAGCCAAGGTCAAGAGTGACTGATAGAGCTGGTCCCTGAAAATCCAGAGTCAGTGAGGAAGAATTTCAGCCTGACCCTGAATGCCATGACTTGGACTTGGAGGCATTGGAGTGGTTGGCATTTAGAAACAACAACAAAAAAACCTACAAAGATAACACAGGCAATAACGAAGCCCCAGCCAACAGTATATGTGACATTGGGGGGTGGGAGAGGCAGGTCGTGACCCAAAGACCAGGCAGTGATTTTAAAATAGAGAACCTAATAGACAGTAGAGCAACATACCCATTTTATATGGGAAACAATAAATGGAGGGTCAAGAATAATTTCCGGGAAGGGAGGAGCAGGTAGGGTGTGCGAAGTCTGGGGGTCTGGGCTAGCTCAGGATCCTAGTGCTAAAAGGCTAGGGTTGAGTAGCCAGAAGCCACTCCAAGGTCAGTCTTGACCCTCCTTCCAAGTCATTTTTCATGGATAGGTGTCAGGTGTGCAAATGGAATCATACCCCTTTCCAGTTTAGACGTTTTAATGGCTTCCATTGCCCAGATTCCTTAGTGTGACCCCCAAAATATCTCTTGAACTGAGGTATGCCTTCCACACCATCCTCATTGCCCATTTTCTATATTTCAATGCACCAAGCTATTAAAGTCCCAGATGAGTAGCTCTACTTTATGCATATACTTTTTGCATATGCTGTTGCCTGTGATTGTAAGACCTTTACTTAAAAAAAAAACTTTATTTATCCTCCAAGTCTTAACTCAAGCAGCACTTCCACTATGATGCTTATTTACTCATTCTCCCACTTGGGTTGATCTTTACTATCCTTGCACATTCTCATATTACAGTAGTATTGTACCATGCTGAAATTTTATTTCATATGATTGTCTCTTTTACTATCAATTCATTGTGGATAGATTCCATGTATTATTCATTTACTCTAATCTTAATGTTGTATCTGGCTCTTATTGGACCCTCAATGCTTATTGAATGAATACCAAGACAGGTTTTCAGTGAATGAGTCTGGAGCATTGGGTGAAGGTTTGAGACAAAGTAAAGTAAGGTGTAGTAGCAAAAAATAGAAGAGAAGGTCATGGTAAAACCTACAAAGCAAGGACTTCTGCTGAGCTCTTGAGGATTGGCCTGCATACCTGCCTTTAAAAGAAAGAGGATTATTTTCAGATACAGAGGCCGAGTTAAACTTATTTATATATCTAGAAGTAAGTAACAGGAAAGGCATAGGTTAGAAGGATGTAAAAACAGAAGGCTATAAGCCCAAGCCAAATTTCAGAAGTGCAAGCTTCCCTTGACTTGAAGAGGCGGAAGGTAACGGTGAGAAGCCGGCCTTAGGAGTTAGAACTCTGCTCACAGCCATTCGTTAGGTGTGAGATGTTGAACAAGACACGTCAGTTCTCTGAGCCTCAGTTTTCCTATTTTTAAAATAAGGAAAATAATACTAACCGTAAAATGAGTGGGAGAATTAATTGAAGTTTTTATAACTTCAGTTATAGTGCAAATGTGGTAGCCGGAGCTTCAGAAATGTTTGTTCTCTCCTTATATGCCAAGCCCAACTACTTATTGGCTCTTTTCTGATCTCTCAGAATTGTTTTGAGAAAAAAAAACCAGGCCATAGATAACAATACACCTCAAAAGTGGTATGCAGAGAAAAATCTTAAACATTGAACATCAGTTACTAAGAACGGCAATATCATCTTAGATAATGTCAAACACTGAATATATTTGAAATGTTAGCCATGAATATACATGAATATATACATAAATATATGTTATTGTGTATGATTTAAAAGTATGTGACTAATAACTTGAATAACCTGGATAAAGTTATATGAAGATACTGAACCTTAAGAAAGTAGTTTTCTTAAAATACTCCATAATGTTCTCCATAATGCTAGCGAATTGTTTTATCCTCAGTACACACTTGGAGGTCTTAAATAGAATAGATTTAACCTTTGTGGAGCATTATGGAGAACTTTGTAACAGTCAAATTATGTTCTTTCTTCTGAGTAATGAAAGATACTTTGTCCAATTATCTTCCCATTTTTTCCCCATTATACTAACCTTACCTTGTGTTTCAGAGTTTGATCAGAGAGACCCAACCTCTCTGAAATATATATTTACATCTAAATAAGGGATTTATTGTGGCAACTTAGTCTTACATACTTGTGGGACATGGTTAAACTATTATGCGAGGCATTTTGTTCCTGGTCTGATGATGGGGACAGGAAACCACAGGGCAGGCAGTTGAGAAGGATGATGGATGTAAGGTGAAGCAAGCGAGAACAATTGAGAACCTGCACGCCTGACTGCAGCCCTTGAGGACAGGCTACAATCCACGACAGTCTCTCCATGCCTTTCCACCTGTAACATTGACAGCAGGGGTATCCTGCATGTGAAGCTAGTGCCCTTCATCACGGAGCTAAATCTGCAACCAGCATGGAAGTCACAGAAGCCAAATAAGGATCTGGCAGGAGCTGAAGGAACCATAGAGGGTGGGGGTGCTACTCCAAGGGGGCGAGCCAGCAAGAAGCAACAATGTGTGTAAGCTGCAAGGAGTCTCTTTGCCGGATTTGACCTTCTAAATGCAAAAAGAAGGTGGCTGATACTTCATGCTAACCAGTAACAATGTAGGGAAGAGAATTTTGAGAAACTTAGTTACAGCTGAGCTAAACTGACATACTATAAAGCACATCACATTCTGAATAATTGTGTCAGATTCCATCTTTGTACCTTATAATTTTCTTAACTTAAATTGTTGTCACCTACATCCTTGGGATAAAACCCTCTCCTCAGATATCCTAATTCTCCTTGCCAAAATCGAGCTCTATTTGCTATTTAATAGATAAATGAATTCAACTAAGTGTCAACTTTCCAGTGCAATGTTTAACTTTTATTTGTTTCATAATGGGTTCCCAGAACTAGTAATTGCATGCAACCCACACCGCCTAGCAGAAACTTGTTTAAAATGAATTCTGGTTTAATGGTTTTTCCATGTTACTCTGAAATGCAGTCTTTGTTTTTTTCCTTATTTTTCTTGCAGCCAAGTTTTTTGTTTTAGAAATGTAGATAGATTTGCATTATATTGAAAACCTGAAATGGATTAGTGAGGTATCCTGGGTATTGGGAAAATGAATTTATTGTATAAAATGAAAGTAATTTGTCCTGACCCAGCTTTGAAGAGGAATATGAAAAGTCAGGCCATTAGCAATAATTTACTCATTTGTATATTTTATACAGATTTAATGTCTTTTCTTTAAACTTGGCTTTCAAATGGAGATTGTAAAATGCTTTGTCAGATTTGCAATAAGCTTGAAAGCTTAAACTTAACTAATACGCCACACTGCTATTCCCAACTTCTTCCTACTTCCAAGCAATAAAAGCAGGAGCTTACTAGACAGTAACTGGTACATTAAGGGAGCAAAGGTCATGAAAAGTTGATGAGATGGGAGACTAAGAAGAAGGTGGATCTCAAGCCCTAAAATCATCACAATGCAACAACGTGTCTAGGGCAGCTGAGTACCATAGCTTCTTCCAGGAGCTAAGAACAGCCTCCTGCAAAACGGCACCCACACTGAGGGGCAGCTGTTATCAGGAGGGTGGGCTGGTCCTCTATTCTTGGCAGAAACTCTTCGAGGAGGAGGAGAAAAAACAGGAGCGCAAAGAAGCTCTGGACCAATGGGGAAAGGAACAGTTCAAATGAAGCATCTGGGAAACTCTGCCTCTTGGAGATGAAAAGGAAGGGTCAGGCCAGAACTCGTGGAGGAGAGAGGTAAGAAAGCGGCTGTGGCTAGCAGTGTTCCCAAAGGACCTCAAACTCATCTACGTACAGTCATTTTACAAGACTCACAAACCACTTCATCACCAAAGCAAAGCCTGGAGAAGTGATCTGGGCGTCTCTTATACTGGTAACCTTCAGGCTAATCTTTATACCTCTGGATCACCCTTGATAGTCGTTTTGTCCAGATCCTGACTGCAGAAAGGCTATTTGGGTGGCATTATGAGGAACAAAATAGATGACCTCTTGTGAAATGTTAGCAATTTCATTGAAATACTGGTAAATAGAATTGAATTTATTCCCAAAACTATATTGTAGATACTGTCATTTATAAAATGAATACAGGAATTTCTTCAGAGGTGCTCATGCCACAAATATTTATTGAACACCTACTATGTACAAACACTAAGAGATAGATACAAGGGAGACGTCTTCTTTGTTCTCCTGGAGCTTACATTATAATAACCTTGTCACCTATCCTTTCTCCTATTCCCCAAGGGAGTGAATCCAAACCCATTTAACCTTAACAATTCTCTTTAAGTCTCTCCAGCGTTGTCTTGCATCCTTCGCCCTTGGTGGATAACTTTATACATCACTTCACAAAGACAGATTCAGCAGACCAATTTTCTCTCTACCTCCCTCTCTAGTAGAACCCAACCTCACTTCCTTTTTTTTTTCTGACTCAGAAGACCAAGCGGTAATTTTGGAATTTCCCCCAAATTACTTGGGAGGTTGTAGACTTATAAACATGCCTAAGTCTGCTATGGGCATTTGTCTGCAGCCTTGAGCATACCCAGTATTTTGCTTAATCCAAGAATGTCTTCATTTGCTGACACACTCCAAAGTTTTAGCATGCCCGCGAAGCATTCACTGCGTTTGGCCAACTCATTTCGATAACTTTAAAGAAGACTCACTCTTATTCAGGGTACGGAAAAGCTTCTTACAACAAATCTTTCATTAGTTGTTAGTTATCAAGTAATATAGCAGAAGTATGATGGGATTATAAACTGGTGTCATAAAGAAAAGAATCTTCTTTTTTTCGGTTCCTGAGTCACTGGGTTGCCAATATTTAATGCAAATGTAGACCCTCAGTAAATATTAGCTAACCTGATATAGAGTGATCTAGTTGAAAGATAATGGGATTTGGAACAGAAAGTCGGTTCGAATTCAAGCTCCACTACTTAGTAGCTGTATGACTTTTGTACAAGTTATCTGATATCTGTAAAACCAAGTTTTATCACTTGTAAAATGAAGATGAAAACACAACCCTGTCAGGGTTCTTATAGTCGATTAGATGCCCAACACGCCCAGCACATTGCTTAGATTAATGGCAACTGATTCAATATTAAAGAACAGTTTTCTTTGGAATTTTGCCCCCCTTTCAGACCCTCCCCCCTTATCTAAGATTTTTAGGTCATAACTCTGTAATAGATACAAATGATGGCTGGAGTTTCCCAGAGGAGCTGACCAAATACAAGTGTTCCCAGTCGGTCCACTGAGAGACTGTATTTGAATAATTTTTGGTTATTGTGTTGAGAGGTGGATCTTGCCTATTTGGCACAAGTTTGAGTAATAGAAACCTAATAAGCCTTTTCTTATCAGAAGGCTATCTCTACCTCCAAACAAAATATATTCATGAAGAGTCCATTATTTTTATGCTTTCTTGGGCAAACTTTGAGATGGTCATGTAGTAATAGGAATGATCATTAGAATATTGAGTATTGTTCCATTTTCTACCCATGGAAATCCTGCTGCTTTATTAGTAAGACATAAGCTGGAGCAGAAACATAGATCAAGAAACTCATGCCCTTCAGATTAATTTAGATATATTCGCATGCTTTTGATTAATGTAGGAGTTCTTCTCCTCCTAGGTGAAACTGTTAATTCATTTGGTAAAATCTGATCTATCTTCCTTAGTGAAGAGAAATAGAATCATTTGCTAGGGATACAATAGATACTGGAGCCACACATTTGTTTTAATCTCTGGTGATATACCGTGCTGTAACTGAGAAAATGCCCCATCTTTGTTTTCTGCTGTTGGTTCGATGTTTATCAACCTAATGCTGATTTAATATGGGACTAAGATACAAGTGAGGAATGGAAAGTATTCTCAGAAGCTGAAAAAGAAAAAAAAAGAAGGAAAATTTGGTTTTGATATATGGCCATTAGCTACCATCAATGAATCTATCCAATTGACAAGGTACCACTGTTTAATTATCTGCATTATTGTAGGGATGGAATTTGAGGGAGGGTCTTTTTTGTAGCCCTTTACTGCAGAGCTTACAACTTCTACCTACAATTTATATTCATTTGGTCTTAGAGAAAGTTGGTATTAAATGATAATGGCATAAATAATCCTTACACCCATCTCTCTTTTCCCCTAGGATTTATCCATTCAGTATAAGGTGAGAATAAGGAATGAGGTAAATATACTCGCATATTAATTCAAATTTACAAACTTTTTTAGTGTTTACTATCTATCAGGCACTGACTTAGATACTCGATGTGAGGAGGCGAACAGCAATAAATCATTTCTGTTCCTCAAAATCTCAGTTTAACAGGAGAAAAGGATGATTTGTCACAGAAATCAACACACTTAGAACTATGTCTTAAGTCGGATTTCCTGAAAGCTCAGCGTCAAGTGGGGGTTCTTGTGCAAGTGATTTACTGATGGAAGGCTTTCGGGAGAAACTTGTAAAGAAGTGAGGGGAGTGTATTAGGGCACGAGAAGAGGGTAGACAAAGATGCGGGTTCAGCTAACTCTAGCCTCAGCCTAACCTCCACGTGAGCTCGGGGGTAAAAGGATACCTCAGACATGTCTCACCTTGTGTCAAGAGGCTGGGAATGTGTTCTCCTTGAATCATCCAGTCATGTGGCAAAGGCTGTCCTCCTAGGCATTTCTGGGCCTTATTGGCCAGACAGTTCTCCGGAGAAAGATGACTGTGGGCCATTAGCAGTCAAGACTCACAGTGGCTGAAAGATGCAAATATTGTTCCCTAAAGGTGGTCAGGGTATGGTAGCCTCCCCTTCTGGGGACAAAAATGAGTATAACAGCTTTACGACGAGGTAGTTCAGAATCTTGCTGTCTAGACTGATATACAAACAGCTACAACACAGTGTGACAAGTATAATTATAAGAATTGTACAAGGTGGCATGCTCAAGGCAGTGGTTACTCAATTATATGTTCATTGTACTTCATCTCATTGCACAAAATGCTGGAAGTATTTTTTGAAATAGCCTTATCTTTTCGGTGGTAAAGAGTATGGTCATGGAAGTATCTTCAGAGAAGGTGATAACCAAGGTATATTTCTAAGAAATAGGCATTGTGAATGTAATACTGGTGAATGGGAAATTATTAAGAGTGCAATGTTTAATCTATGACCCTGAATTAAATCTCAGTGGCAACTCTTTTTCAACCCTATTGCCATTCTATCCCATAAGGGTATAATTAAGCATTTGTATATAAATAATAATAATAATACTGTATTAGAATACATAATTGTATAGCATATAGCATGTATTATATGTACTATATAATATCGTATATATTATATTAAGTGATACTTTAAGAAAGAAAGAAGATCGGATTTTAAGGAAGTAGGCCACTTAGAATCCAATGATAAAAACCTTTTCTCAATAGTAAGCACGCGAAGATAGCATTCTCTTTTGGAACTAGGAAGGAAGCTATCAACGTGAGTCTAACCCTATCCAATATGAGTCAGAATCTGTTGCAAGATGTAGATACATTTTTGTTTAATAATGGATTTGGCCTGTCAGGTTAAGTGATTGAGGTGTGTTTTTGTAAAACATTTTGCCAAAGGTAGTCTACAATATCCAGTGATATTTTCGTTTAATGATACATTGTTTGATTTGATACATCTTGGAAGTAATGTAAGTAATGTTGGCTGTAGGCTTACAGACCCTCCTGGGAATAGGCCTAACCCAGAACTGGGAACATTTCTGATGGGTTCCAGGTTTCCATTGGTCATCGTGTACTCCAGGGTTTGTTTAGTTTTGGTGGTAATACATAAAAATTATGTTTCAATATACTTATCTGATGTACTGCCCACTCAAATATCCATGTTTTAAGAATATAATAGAATTATGTGAGATTTCTTTGTATGTGTGGCTTGGTATCAGTTTCTATGGTTTCCTTCTTCATTTAAAACCCTGGACTATAGTACTTGGCTTAGAGGTTGAGGAACTGGCAGACCATTAATTTAATTGTGTTCATTATTTATTACTTGAGATTTTCATATTTCACATTCTTTTTAATGGTCTTCTCAATATTTTCTCATAGTTTCCTTTTAATGTGTAACCTGAAAATGGACATTTTATTTTATTTTTTTAAAAAAGGAAACTTTTTGTTATCTCCATAATTAGCTTCTACATTTGCTTATTTTTCCCATGTGAATCTTTTTAAAAATTGCTTGTATACTGGACATTTACTTAAGAAACAAAGTTACATTGTCTCGGCGATGGGTTAATTCCTCCATGACGGATGGCTTGAGTGGTAGATGACTAGAGAAGGAAACTTCTTTTGAAGAGAGATGTGAGGGGGAGAGAATGAGGGAAACACAAGGACATGTGTCCACACATAGACATACACACCCACAGGTAAGTGACTCTAGGACAAAACGTCTTAATTTGAATAACATCTGGGGCTTACCATCCATAGGACTCTCACAAAAGCTTCTGGAACAAAGCTGCATTAGAAAGTACTTGCAATTTAGGTCTCTCTGAAAGTTGTTATTCTTATTTATTCTTTCCCGAGACAAGGGAATACATGAATTCTTATTCAGATATCACAAGGACATGACAGACACAGGGAAATCAGTTCTTTTATTTGCATAACTTCTGTCCTTTTATTCACATATTCCCCTTGGGGTAAGTGAATAATTTAAATTTTGAGAGCTGTGTCTTTCAAGGCTATATCTCTGTAGGCCAAGTGGAAAGTTTAAAGTAAGCACCTGGGTAAGGGAGGGTAGAAAGGCTCCTTAAAAGGAAATTCTCTCTTAGCCAAATTGGCTATTAAAAGCCTGATTAACCTAATTGGATATCTGCTTTTGTCCATTTCACTGACAATACTTAGACTCAATTTCATGGTTTCTAGAGCAATAATTCCTTTGTAGTTCCAATTAAATTAAATCAACATAGGCCTTGAATTAGGCTGTTTCTCCTCTCTATCTCCATATTTTGGGTTTGAATAGGAGAAAGCAGACATTTAGAGGTGCTTTCATTTCTCTTGGTGAGTAGTGCCGTAGTACAGTTGGTTATCCCAGGCTGGTTTCATCCCTTAAGGATGCATAGCAGCTTTTAAAGCTCTTTCTCGTGGCAACACCCTGGTTTTCCTTTAGTGAGAGTCTCTTTCACTCTCAGTCCATGTGGTTTGGGTAAGGCAGAACTTCCCTCCCAACCCCTTCACCCATCCCAGACCCTCTAGGAGGTCAGGTGACACAGGTCCACAACAAAAACACCTTGTCTTTACTGCCAGGATGGGCACAAGATCTCAGATGGGCCAAACTGTAGATATTCTGGTCCTTGCAACCAGACTATCCAATCAACACCTCCTTAGAAGGATAAAGGGGACTTCTCTTTTCTCTTGGTTTTAAGTAGTTATAAACTGAATAGCCAAATGAAAAGCTATTTTCTCACTCTTATTCTGTTATTTTTTAAAAAAATAACATGTCTGGGGCTTGCTCACTCCATTTAGTTCATCATCTAACAAAATCCCACAGTAATTCTATGAGGTAGGTAATTCTGTTATTCCCACTTACTCATGAGAAATTGAGACATAGGCATAATAAGTAGCTTTCTTAAAGGTTGCATGCTGAAAAATAAATAGTAGGCTGGCTTTAATCTACTGTCTGACCTGAAACTTGAGCTCTAACCACTGTACATTGTCTGTAGGGATTCTAGTAAACAGAAAGAAAGTCTATATTTAATCATCCAACATCGAAATAAAATGTATATTTGGGATCAAGGAATGAAGGAGAAGTTGGGGAAAGTATGAGCTAGAGAATTGCAGAGTCAGAGGGACCTTAGTCTCTCAGCTATTGGAGATCAAGATCTGAGCATCTTCAATGTGGTAGGGCAGAGGTGGGTATATTCAACTAAGCTGAATCCTGGCTAGATACAAACCAACCTAAATCTATAACTTGAGACGGCCTGGGGCATCACATCACGTGATCTTCAATGTACGCTCCACATTCTAGAGTATTCTGAAGTTTTCTAAAACTAAGTGATGAGTCTGGTTTGTACTCTGTTGTTTCACCAGTTCATTCATTCATTCATTCATTCATTCATTTATCCTTTCAGTTTATATTGAATATCTGCTAAGTGCTAGGTATTAGATGTCTAGAATATATCAAGGTATTTGCTCTCAAGGAATTCCTACTCTAGGAAAGGAGATAAATGAGTTAAAAAGAAACTATAATGAAGAAATAAATATTCAACAATTTTAGTAAAAAAAAAAAGAAAAATTATAACAAAATAGATTTGGTGACTGGGCCCATATTGGAACAGTCGAGCCAAGGAAGATGGCTCTCATATTAATATTATTTATTGAAATATGGATAAATTTTATTCTGGAAATGTTCCCAGATGTCTTTTCCTGCTAGGAAACAGAACAGTTTTATAAATAGCAACTTTCTGCTCATAAGCTGACTCTGCTAGAGGCTACATTTAAAGGGTTTTATGCTGAAGTATTGAAATATAATTGGGAAAAATGCAAGGAATCAAATGCACTTGGATTCTAATTCAACTTAACTGCTTACTAGGTATATGATATTATATAAGTTATTTAGGATCTTTGAGTCTGAGTTTCTTTAACTGTAACATAGGGATGGATATGTAAAATTTGAATGAATTTATAAATATGATGTCCACCTCACATTAGTATTCACTTGCTCGACAAATGTTAGTTTTCTTCCATTCCATGGCTTCTCAGTTTTGTTTTTTTTCCCCATTTATCAAATTGGGATAACAATACTTACTTGTAGAACGGATCGTTCAATGAGAGAGTATATGTCAAAAAAAATGATTAGCACATAGTAGATGCTCAATAAGTGTCAAATTCCCCTGCCTTTTTGAAAATATTATTTAAAATGTAAATGGAGTCTTAATTGGCAAAAGTATTTATCTGATAAATTTTAAGAAGAAATAAATCCTACATATGTAAATAATTACATTCTTCACTCAGAGTGAAATATACCTCTCCAATTTGCATGGAAAGACACAATAGAAATTAAAGAAAAAGCAGGAGGCAGATCACAAAGGCATATAATGTATAATGGAACTAATCAAGACTTTAGGTAAGATGATCTATATGTATATTCTTAATGGCTCGATTAATGTTTTCATAGTCTTATAAAAATTTTTAAAAAATGCTTTGGAACCATAGATAGTACAAGAGAAAAACATTGACTTATTTGTACTATGGAAAAGTGATTTAGAAATAAAGTTTTTATTCATTTGTCACATATATTTTTATAATATTGGACTCAAACCTTGTGGTTGATAGTCTGGTTCTATAGAAGCCCTCTCTCTGCTGAAAAGTAGTTTTCTACTCTGAGTCTATTCTATTTTCATTTATGCTGGAATGATGAAAAATGCAATGTGAAATTGCTTTTCATCCAATTTAATACCAGTACAGGAACTCCTCTCTAGAATAGTATTTAATTAAAATTCACTGTGGCAGATGTGGGTTGTGGACCTGGTCAAAAGGCGTAAATTCCCACCCCACCTTGTGATTGTTTTAGTAGAAGATTTCCAGGCGTTACTTCAAATGATCTCAACCATGCATTGCAGGTAATGAGGGAGGCATAATTTTGTACCCAGCTTAGTAACTCATTGGCTGCTGTTGAATATGGTTTTATTTTCCATTTGGTGGGCTGGAACATCCCCTCAAATTAGAGAGAAGGGAGCTCTTTGCATTTTATAAAAGCACAGCTCCATTAGGAGTGAGTAATAATAGCATGGACTCTGATTTTTTATAGTCAGTTTTATTTCTGCTTTAAGGAACAAATTCTTTTTTTTATTACATTTGTAAGCAGAGGCAGAATGGCTCTTGGTAAAAGTTAAGGTAGGAACAATTCCAGCAAAGATAATTTAAATCTACACATTTAAATAAAATTCTATTTGACTTTTTTTCCAAATAGGTATTAAGCCCCTACTATATGCAAAAGAGTATGCTCAGAGAATGTATGTTGAATTAAGTGTGTCAATATTCATTATTCAGATTGGTCCACCAACGTTGAATAGAATCTCCCAATTTTGTGCAGTTATGTGATTCAATTAGTCATGGATAACTTTGATTTCCTTCTTGTCTTCTTATTGTTACCTATAAAATTTTAGAGCTGTTTTACATTCTCGGAATACATTTGCTTACGTAAAAGCTGATTTTGTGAGGGCAATCTCCTGTTAAGGTTCCAAGAGTACATCAAAGGAGCAAAAAAGAATGAAAATAGTAAGAGTTAAAATGTCTAACCTCTGTTGAGGTCTATACTGTACTGAGTTCTTTGTATTCATCATCAACTTTAATCATCATAATAAATCTTCAGTTACATTCCCAGAATTTCTGAGACAAAGTTTCAAGGAAAAAACAATAAAAAGTTTATTATCACAGTTATGTTGGTGAGACTCTCTATCCCCTTACGCACTAATTCAGTAACAAAACATGAAAAAATTTCCTTTGTCAGAAACCTTTCCTTTGCCAGGAACTAGTTGAGAGTTCCTGCACTCTGGATGAATGTGACACTAGCCAGTAGGGAACTCTAGACACTCTCTCCCCATAATCCTTACCCCCAGCAAAGCACCATGTGATCAGGAAACAATCTCTCAGATCTCAGCCCCTCTCAGGGCAGGGCAAGAGTTGGAGTACACATTTCATACCCCAGTATTTCTAGGGCTGCCCAGAAACTGGCTTTTGTCTGGCTTGTCTCAGAGTGCTAATGGGATCGGGCATACTCTAGCCACCATAGGACCAGTGACATCAGAGATGATGGTTTAGGCTGGCAATTGCCATAGCCTTCCCCCAGATCATCACAGAGCAAGCAGAGGAAAACAAACAAACAAACAAACAAACACTAGGTCCCAGTTTCTCCCTATGGAACAAAAGAGTTGGATCATGCATTTAGTGCCCCAACTTTCCTGGAGACAGCCCAAAGGACTTCTGTCTTGCCTGTCTGAGAGCACTAATGGGATACAGCATACTATTGTGGGGGTCCATGAGAACAAAGATGGTGGTTTGACCTAGCGGCTACCATCATCTCTCTACCCAGCTCAGAACAGGGAGAATGAACCCCAGATCTCAGACTACTAGGGACAATATATGCCAAGACAAATTGGATAACCTATAAGAAATAGATAAATTCTTGAAACATGCAGTCTACCAGACTGGATCACAAAGAAATAAAAAAAACTCAACAGATCTATAGCTAGTAAGGAGATCGAAGCAGTAATCAAACCCTTCAAACAAATACAAGCCCAGGACCAGATGGCTTCATCGGTGAGTTCTACCAAACATTTAAAGAAGAATTACTCAGTCCTTCCCAAATATCTTCCAAAAAATTGAAGACCAGGGGAACACTTCCAAATTCATTTTATGAGGCCAGCATTGCCCTGATACCAAAGCCAGACTGAAAGCTATTTGTGTAAGATTAGAAACAAGGCACTTTTTTTTGCCACTTTTATTCAGCATAGTACTAGAAGTGCTAGCCAGAGCGAATAGGCAAGAAAAAGAAATAAATGTGCTCAAATCAGCTAAGAAGTAAAATGATCTCCAATTGCAGATGACATTATTATTAGGAAACTCTAGAGACTTAATAAAAATCTGTTACCAATAAACCAATGAACAAATTTAATAAAATTGATGGATAAAAAATTAACATACAAAAATTAATTGCATTTCTAACACTAACAATAAACTATTTGAAAAGAAAACTAAGAGGGCAATTCTGTTTACAATAGCATCAAAAAAATATTGAGGAATACTTAGTTGAGAAAGTGAAAGACTTGTGTACTGAAAACTATAAAATATTGATGACAGAAATTAAAGGAGACACAAATGAAAAGATATCCCATGTTTATGAATTGAAAGTCTTGATATTGTTAAAATGTTCATATCGCTCAAAGCAATCTACAGATCAGTGCAATTCCTATCAAAATTCCAATCACGTTTTTACGGAAATTAAAAAATAAACAATTCTAGAATTCATATGGAACCACAAAGGACCCCAAATAGCCAAAACAATCTTGAGAAAGAAAAACAAAGCTGGAGCCTTTGTACTTACTGATTTCAAAATATATTAAAAAGCTACAGTAATTAAAACAGTATGGCACTAGTCTAAAGATAAACATATAGACCAATGGAATAGAATAGAGAATCCATAAATAAACCCACACATATACAGTCACCTTTGATAAGGGTGCTAAAGATACACAGTGGGGAGAGGATAGTCTTCAACAAATGGTACTGAGAAAACTAGATAGTCACATGCTAAAGAATGAAATTCGGCCCCTCTCTCACACCATTCACAAAAATTAACTCAAGATGGATTAAGGACTGAAATGTAAGACCTGGGACCATAAAGGTAGAAGAAAACAGGAGATAAGCCCTTGATATTGGTCTTTGCAATGATTTTGGGGTATTATGCTAAAAGTACAAGCAACAAAAACACAGATAAACACGTGGGCTGTGTCAAACCACATAGCTTCTGCACAGCAAACAAAAGTCAACTAAATGGGACAGCAACCTATGGAATCAGAGAAAATATTTGAAAACTATGTAGATGATAAGGAGTTAACATCCAAAATATACAAGGACCTCATACAACTCAACAAAAATCCAAATAATTTGATTAAAAATGAGCAGAAGGCCTAAATAGACTTTTTTTTTTTTTGAAGAGGACATGCAAATAGCCAACAGGTACATGAAAAGATGCTCAACACCACCAATCACTGGTGAAATGCAAATCCAAGCCACAGTAAGATATCACCTCATACTTGTTAAAATGACTTTTATCAAAAAGTCAAGAGATAATAATGTTGGTGAGGATGTGGGGAAAAGGGAACCCTAGTGCACTGTTGGTAGAAATGTAATTTGGTACAGTCACTGTGGAGGTTCCCCAAAAAGTTAAATATACAACTACCATATAATAGAACAATCCCACTTCTGTGGAGGTTCCCCAAAAAGTTAAATATACAACTACCATATAATAGAACAATTCCACTAGGGGAAAAGGAAACCCTAGTGCACTGTTGATAGAAATGTAATTTGGTACAGTCACTGTGGAGGTTCCCCAAAAAGTTAAATATACAACTACCATATGATAGAACGATCCCACTTCTGGTTATTTATCCAGATGAATTGAATCAAGATCTTAGAGGGATATTTGCACTCCCATGTTTATTACCACACCAGTCATAATCGTCAAGATGTGAAAATAACCTAAATGTCCATTGACAAATGAATGCATAAAGAATATGTAATGTATTCATTAAATGAAATATTATTCAGCCTTGAAAAAGAAGAAAAGTCTGCAACATGTGACAACCTAGATGAACCTAAAAGATGTTATATTAAGTGCAATAAGCCTGACATAGAGGACAAATACTTTTTGACTTAGTATGAGGTCTCTAACATAGCCAAGCTCATAGAAGCAGAGAGTAGAATAATGGTTGCCAGTGCTGACAGGAAGGAGAAACAGTGTTGATCAATGGGTATAAAGTTTCAGCGATACAAAATGAGCAAGTTCTAGAGATCTGTTGTACAATACAAGGCCCATTGTTAACAATGCTATATTGTACATTTAAATATTTGTTAAAAGGGCAGATTTGATGTCTTCCTCACATATAAACAGAAAGGGTTTCCGGTCAGAGGAAAATCTCAGGCAATAAGTCAAAGGTGCTGGTAGCTGGAAGTTGGGCTGCGTGAGCAAGAATGTGGTTACGTGCTGAAGGGATATAGGCCGGGTGTCAGTGGTATCTGTCACGTCTTAGGTATGAGTTTTATTCTATTTTGCCAGAGAGGAAATTGAGCAAGGAGTTGTGGAATCCTTGCCAAGTCTCTCATCTGTCTGGAGCAGAGCTGGGGTTAAAAACAATACTTTTCATAGTCCAATGGAACTATGGAACAATACTTATCCTATAGGATTGTATCTAGCAAGTAATGAGAACTCAACAGATAACAGGTAATACATAATTGTCATGCTCTCAAATGCCTGGAGTCTTCCAACAAGAGACTGGACAGTATAGCACATAAAGGACCAGGGATTAGGGACCTACATCCTAATCTCAGCAATACCAGAAAATAACAATGGTTTGGGGCACTGTAATATATCTACCTATTTTTTTTTTTTTTGGTGATATTGTAAAAGAGGTAGAAAAAGTGACTGTTCTTCCTCATTAAATAAATACAATTTCAATGATACAAGAAAACAGTAACCTTACTTAACAATCTCAAAATTAAGAAAAAATTAAGTCACACAAATTTTTTTATGCGGCGATTAAGATTTTTGTATTCTCCCTTCTAATCTCTTTCACATACACATACTTTTACCTGGTGATTATCATAACATATATAAATTGCTGTATGTAACATTTTGATGTTAAGTTTAAATAATGTAGGAAGGGGGCTGTCTCTATACACCTTTGACAAACCAGTGTATTACCCAATTTTTTAAATTTTTTTGGTCTGACGGATGAAAAGGGTAACTTAGTGTAATTTCTCTTGCTGCTAATTGAATATTTCTGCATATGTTTAAAGGTCATTGTTATTTTCTTTCTTTAATAATATGTATTTTCTGCTGAGGCAACATTCTAAGGTGAGAATTCGGCCCAGCTGACAACTTCATTTCAGCCTTGTGAGACCTTGAACAGAGAATCCAGCTACACCATGTGGGAATTCTGATCTACAGAACTATGAGGGAATAAATGATGTTTTAAACTGCTAAGGTTATGGTAATTTATTACAGAGAAATAGAAAAGTACTGAATTTATGTTTCTACATAACTTTCATTTTATTTTTAATATCATCAGAGACTATTGCCATCATTTGCTCCTGACTTAACCATTTCCTTATAGTTGAACATTTAGGTTGCTTTTAATTGTATAGTATTATAAATACTGAAGTGATGAACATATTCATGCTTATAGCTTTATCCATTTTTAAAAATAATTTATTGTTTATTTCATTTACTTTTATATTGAACAGGTAATAGATTTTCAAAATCCAAATGTACAAAATGATTAACAGCAAAGAATTTTCTTCTATGCTTTGGTTATACAATTTCTCAATAAAAGTATAAACTTAATTGGAATTCTTCTAGAGATGGTATGTTCACTGTTCTGTATCTTGCTTTTTCACTAAACAATATGCCTTAAAGATTGTTCTACATCAGCACTTAAATGATAGTTTCTCTATGGTTCAATAATGTTTTATTATGTAAATGTACCATGATTTATTGATTGATGGGCATGTACGGTTTTTCAGAATTTGGTCCCTGGTCATGATGGACAAAATAATAAGGAACAAATTCTGATTAGGACAACCAGGAAAGCTTGATAAATGTTTTTGTTTGTTTGTTTGTTTGTTTTTTTAATGTCTGCCCGAAGGTTGTAGAGGGCTAAAAAGAGAATGATGAATTACTTGGTCAGGAGCTGAGGGGACTGGAAACCTGGACCTATGAGCCCAGCATTTGAGGCTGCTTTTTACCTGGGCAATGAGAAGACTGAGAAGGACTTTGTGACAGCCTCATTGGGCTATGTCATGGACCCTTCAAGGAAAGGAAGCCCTGGTGACCCCCTTAACTTTGGGCTGGGACTCCAAAGGGATGTACCCGAGGAGTAGAAATGAATCCCACATGATAGGCCCTCAAAAGGGACTGGTCACATTCTCTTCCTGAAATTGCATTGAGATGATCCAATGTTGCTAATAGCTCTCGATGGAAGCAAAGACAAATCTCCTCTGGAAAAGATCACAATACACTTGGCTTCACATTATTTTTAGAAACAATTTTACACATACAAAGTCTCAGTTGCCAAAACCAACCAAACCAAACAACAGGCACATGAGGAGGCGTGTTAACCTTAAGAAAAATTAATAGATACAATGGAAAATAGATACAGATACACAGCAGTCCCAGAAATTCAGAAACCAGCTCGAAAATGCTCAAGGCAATAAAGAAAAGAAAAAAATTTCAGTGGAGAATTGAAAACAGTATTGTTTACAACCTTTGCCCTTACAAATAGGGCAGCAGTGAATATACTTGTGCAATGTATCTGTAGAGGGAGTACGTAGACACGGTATTGGGTTCTGTGATGTTTGCACACACAGCCAGCAATGCCAGATGGCTCTTTAAAACGGTGCACCAGTCCGCACTCCTATCAACACAGCATGAGGGCACTTGTACCCCACAGTCTACCGATCCTTGTACAAAAATCTTCTATATGCTGATTCCTCGTGTTTTCATTCTTCCTATGTAATGACTGTTCTTATATTTTTTGTCTTCATTTTTTAATACATCATATTATTTCTAAAAATATATATTTATGTATTATTTATAAAAAATATACCAATTTCACATTATTGCTAGGCAGGATTCTTAATATGTTATTTGCGTTTGAAAGATCTGTGGGGTTCCTTCAAACATTATAATTTTGTGATTTAAAAAACAGTTTTAAAAAGATTATTTATATCAGGGGTCTCTACTTTTCCTAAGAGGAATCTACTTTTAATTTTCCCAGAAGCTGCCTGTTTAAATACAACAGAGAAGTAGCTAAAAATTCCAAAGCAAACTAGGACAGAGGTGAGGAGGGGGCAGGAAGTCAATGTAGGCACAGCCATCATTTCAAAAATATATTTACTCACTCATTTAATAAACATCTAAATTTATTGCGTGCTGGGCACAATAAAAACGTCAATGATACAAAGATGAGTAAGACAGTCACCTCCCATGAAACAAAACAAAAGAAACAAACAAACAAAACATGTGCAGGGGAGGAGAGAGACTCGTAAAAACAAATGAATTGCAAGTGTAACTACAGAAACATTTGCAAAGCACGGAGGACACAGGTTTCTTCCATTTTATGACTCAGATTTTCCAGTGTAACATTAATGTGTTTATTATAATAGTGACACATTTTCAGAGTCATATTAGGAGAGAAAGAAAAAAAATAGAGATGAATCCACTGATTGTTGGATTCAGTCAACAAATATTTACTGAGTGACTTGTTTTGTTACTGTGCCAGGTATCAGGGATACAAAAGTGAGCAAGTGTTAAATGATAACCTTAAAAGAGCAAAAAATTGTTGTCTGATTTTAAAACTCCCAGGAACAATAGTTTATTATGCTTTATATAGCACATGATCCAGAATGTATAACATATTTCTTAGCTATCTGTGTTGATTGTCAGAGATCATGGTATGTGTGTACATATGGGAGTAAGCGCCTTAACTTTGTGGTTTTGGCTATGTAATGCTAATTCCATCTTGTTTTGCTAAGAATGAACAAAGGTGAGCTGAAAAGGAGGTAAAAGTGTGAGGTGATGTAGATTTAGTCATTTTATTTCTGAGGCGATAATGGGGTCCTATGAATCTCACAGATTCTAGGAGAGAGCAACTTCATCCATTCTCTTTAAATCCCCATGAGGAAATACGTTGGATACTGAGGTTACCTCCCATCTTCCATTGTACTCTTCTTCCTCTATATTAACTGAAAAACTCATTCTTACCATATCGACTGCTTCACCGGCAGCCAGAGAGATCTGCGTAGAGGAGGAAGATTGAGCTGGACTTTGAACACAGAGTAGAATTTTGGTAAGTGTAGAGCAAATCACGGGCAAAAGTGTTCTTCGCTTTTGAAACAGGAATATGCAAGGTGTGTTCAGGAACTGTACGCACACCTTTTTAACTAGAGCAAAATGTTATATTGTTTTTATCTCCCAGAGCTGCCCAGGTGATTGAACTGGATTCTTACATGTAGTAAGCAATTACTGAGCGGTGCAGAGTCCTGTACTAAGTAAGAGACAGGCTTCAAAAGGAAGCTGCCTTAAGGTTGAGAAACCCCACTGCAAAGATAAACCCATAGATATTAGAACTAAAAAGGCTTAAAATGTAATCTAGCACAATCTATATATTTTCAAGTATAGAAACTGAGGCCCAGATAGTTTGTGAATGAAAGCAGCAAAGCATGCAGGGAAAAGCACAAGTGCTAAGAGTCATTCAAACTCTTAAATTTCCATCACGGGAAAAGTGGCAGTTATGGCACAAGAAGCTGTCGCGCTTCAAGGAGACAGCACAGGCAAGCACCAGGCACGACATAAATACTAAATGAATATTCCCCGTTGTTTCCTTTCTTCCCTCTATTGATAGTAACATAGTAATTCTGTGGCAGAGTTAGGAATCGCTGCCTTGATTCCCAAGAGAGCTTCTTCCTTCACGGTACAGCAGTGCTGGTACTGTACCATGAGAAATTCCATGAGAATGGACCACAGAGGCCCTCAACTTTCTCCCAAATGGAGCAGGTCATCACAAATTCTTATTGTCTTCTTATCTTGTTGTCTCAAGCTCATTCTCTTCTCCAGACCTGTGAACACCTTGATTCCTAATCATCACACCTGTAGGAATATCGTCTTCTCCAGACCTGTGAACACCTTGATTCCTAATCACCACACCTGTAGGAATATCGTTTTTCCTCCTTTCCATCTATCTTCCTCCTTTCCATCTATCTAAGTCCTTTCATTTCCTCATTTGTGCATTCAGTCAGTCCGAATGGAGTCAGTCAGTTATTAAACATTTATCGAGCACTTATTATGTGCAATAGGATTTGAGATTACAGCATAACTCTGCCTTCAAGGAGTCCAGCTGGGGTGCAGTTTAGTTGGAGCACAGATATGCTCTCCAAGAAAGTTCAGGTTAAGTGTTGTAGAGGTATAGGCATGATATCTTGGGAACAGTGGGCAAGGGAAGATTAGGTCCACCTGAAATGTCTCTACCCTAATTACACATCCATCATGCCCATTATATTATTATATAAAAGATGCCACCCACTGTTGAGCCTCTAAGTGTTTGTACTGCTTCCTGTCATTGTAGTAACGCTAGGATGTGAGCAGGTAAAAGGTATATCCAGCCGAAAAAGACCAAGGCCATCCAATCAAGCCCAATATGTCAAGGACGTACCTCATGTTTACCTCGAAAGGCAATGAGTCATGTGCAGGGGTGAGGATGGATAATTCCTTCACTAACATACTTTACAAAGGGGCAGCTGCAGTGTGTCTAAGTCTTGGTTGCACATCAGCATTGTCTGAGGAGCATTTGCAAACAACAAATGCTTGGACTCTATCCTAGACTTAGGGAAGCAGGATGTTTGGGGACATAGCGCAGGCATATGGACTTTAAGTGACATATGGTTGATTTTGATAATTAATTAGCAGGGGCTGGGAAGTGCTTATCTCTTTTTGCCAGACATTTGCAGAACATTTGGATAGACATGAGTAAAACACAACCAGTCCCAATCCTGCCTTAGAAGACAAGTCTGTATACTAGAAACACGGAGAGGTGTGAGAGACAGGCAAGCAAAGTTACACAATCACCTGGCTGAGGTCTCTGATGGAGACAGGTACAAAGTGACACTGGAACACAGAGATGGAAAGGTCCAACTCACTCTTGGAAACAGAAGGAAGCTTTTCAGAGGATGTTGCACTTGAGATGAAATATGAAGGATGCATAGGCATCTCCTAAGTGAGGAAGGACATCCCAAGCACAGGACTGAGCCCCCAGATGGCACAGGGCTTAGTCTGCACATCAGATGATCTTTAAGAGAAGCCTGAGAGAGGAGGATTAGGGATTCATATCTGGGACAGAGCTCTTAGGTGTGTCTCAGGTAGAGACTGTGATGCTCATCGATTGCATCACTGATTTGTAGCTGCTCCTTATACCATTTTTATTGCTTTTAACCAGACATATATTGGGTGCCTGTGTCCCTAGGAGACATTCATAAACAGAATTTGCAATAAAAAAACACTAGAGAGGCAACAATTCTCTTGAACATGAAGCCAAAGAAAAGTTTCCTGAGAAAGATGATGGCGAAGTAAGTTTAAAGAATTAAACGGGGATATCATAAAAAGGAAGAAGGGCAAAAAGGGTCAGAGAGAGTCATTCTGCCAGTGCAAGGCATGGGGATGACGGTGAGCTCTGCACAGTCAAGGACTTTCAAGTTCAGTGTAGCTGGAGCGAAGCATTGTGGGAGAGAGGGTGGCTGTGGAGAAGGCTGGGAGGAGGGTGTGCACCAAGCTGTTAAAAGGGTCCGTATGCTCCATGGAGTCTAGACTTCATCTGGCTGGCATTGGTGGATGCTGGTTATTTTATGCAGGGCAGAGACGGGGTTTGATTTACTTCACCGAGGGGTCATTCTGAGCATATGTGTATTTTCTTTCTCCAATAGAACTGTGAGCATGCTCTTGATGAGGTCATATCTTAACTATTATTTTTCCCTGTATCATCGATAATGCTTAGCAGAGTAAAGGACACATTTGAAAGGACAGTAGCTAATGGATTCATTAAGTAACTGAGAGACACAAACCCATACTCGAGGTACTGTTGTAATATGGCTGCTGTATCCTATGTTCTGCCTAATATTTAGAGATCTCGAGAAGTCTTAAGCTGTGCTTCTTAATTTTAATATGAACACAGATCACCTGGGGATCTTATTAAATTCTGATTCATTATGACTTGGGTTGGAACTAAGACTCTGCATTTTAATAAGCGTCCAGATGCTGCTGCTGCTGATGATGATATAGATTCCGACATTTTGAGTGGCAGGAATCTTAACATTCGGTTGCGTTATTTGGAAAACTTCTGGTGGTGAGATCATCTATGAACTCTGAGACTTACTACAGGGATGATGGAAATGGGGAGTCTTCACCACGAGACACTACGATTCCTTGGTTAAGATGCGATACAGCTCCTTAGGGACTGGTTTTAAAGGCAAGAGCATGTCTTTGAGGCCCCTTGGGTAAACATTGATGTGATGTGCCTTTAAGGGAATTTCTGATGCTGCTGCCAGTTTCTTCCTTGCACTGCCAAGGGCTGAATTCCGCAAGAAAATCCATTAGTAACAGTGCAATGGATAATAGAACAGCGCGTAAAGTCAGAGGGCTCTAAAAACAGCATGGTATCAGCGTGCAATTTGTTTAGGCCTATATAAAATAGAGCCTTTTCTCAGGAATTTTCAAGTTTGAAATTTGATGATAGGCCAGTTTTTAATTTCCTGATACTTTCCTCTTTGTCTCTGTTCTCTTTTACATACTTATTGTCATATAATGGCAATCTGAATATCGGAGGCATAAAGACAGCCACGTGGGTGAGGCTGAAGTCTGCTGGCTTGATGCTGCTCATTACTATCAGCAGGAGCTTGATCTTCATTCTGAGGTCCCCTGACTTCTCTAGGGTCTCTCAGAGAAGCCCCAGGCCACGTCTCCCATTGTCCTCCCTGTTAATGTGGTTTTTTGCTTTCCTTTCTTCCGTCATTCAGCAATGGACTCACAATGGCTTCTCCATCTCAGACAGAAACCCAGGACACTGCCGGCCTCCTTAGCATCCACTCCCTTCATGGGTGTGACCACCGCTTGCCTGGACTGAAGCTATCCCCTTATGAGCCTAAGCTGGGAGGTAGTCCAGGGTAGCAGCTAAGAGAATTGTGTCTGGAGACAGGCTGCCACCTGTCAGCTGTGTGAATCGGGCCAGTTATTTAACCACTCCACACCTTAGATTCCTTACCTGTAAATGGGATTAACTAGAGCTCGATATTCTCAAAATTCTTGAGAAAATAAGATAATCTGCTTAAGCTTCTAACACGTCATTTCTGGCCAAGAAAATACTCAGTAAATGTTAACCATTATTCTCGCTGCTTTTGTATTGTCCTGGTCCCAGCCTGGGCAAGCTTCATTTCACTGCCGCGCATCTGAGACCAGTTAGCTAATAAGGTTTCCATGACATGGCTGATGGCTCAGGACATGAGAAGGGAATTAAAGCTGCTATTTAATATGAAGACTCTAAGACGTAATAGACTCGAGGGTATTCTTCTGGGGTCCCTTTAAGGGACCTCCTGGCATGCCTGTAGGTCTGTCTGTCTATGTCCGAAGCCATTTTTCTCACACGTTAAAAGAATGCCCTTGAACTTGTCTAGACTCCTGCGAGTCCAGGCTCAGAGACACGTTTCATCATCCTGGGGTCCATTTTGTCTTCCAGTATCAACTCCTCGTTAGGGTTGCTGACAGGAGGAGTCTCCACTTTCTTTAAAGAGTCTTTATCCTACTCAGAGGTGTCACCTTAGTGGAATGTAAGCCTATGTCTCTATCTCCTTCCTAATCTTGCTCCAGGATTAACTCGCATTTCTTTGTGTAGAAGATAATTGAACTCGGCTCAATTCATACTCACTCTCTACTCAGCTCACTCTTCTAAAAGTCTTTCTAAAATACGCTTTTTATTATTTTGCTTCCTGCTTAAAGCCATGTTGCCTCCCTCCCCCACTCCTGCCCCCAATCCCCGCCCCCAGCGGCACTTTGGAGACAAAATTTTTATTAGCCTGAGAGGCTCTTTATATGTGCTGGTCCTTCTTCCTCAGACACCCTTTTCACCTTTTTTTTCTTTTTTTGTCAGAAATGCCCAGGTAACCTTCATGATCAGCTCAATTCTGACTTCTTCTGTGGATTCTTTCTAGAGCCTGGCTGGCACCCTATATTCCCATGCATCAGCCAGGCCTCACTCCTGCAGGCCCCATGACTCTCTGGGTATTACTGCCTCACACTGCAGCGCACAACGATTTGCTTCTAGTTCTGCCTCCCACCACGAGAGGGATCTCCACGAGAGCAGTGGTCACAGCAGTGGCCAGTGAATAAACGAATGTTTACCTTGCATTTTCCCTAGTTGTTTCCATCTGCTCTTTTTTTTTTTCTGATCCTTCCCATAGGCCTTTGAGTTAAGTAGGGCAAGTATTACACGATCGCTGCTTTACATATGAGAAAGGACGTTTGACAGCTAGGTGACCAGTCCATAGTCACCCCCTCAGCTGAAGTAAGAGAAGAGGGAAGTAAACTCAGGCTGAGTTCTTTGGACTTTAATTCCAATACCCGCTTTCACTACTCTGCTTCCTTTCGACAGAAACTAAACCCTGGTAGGAAAAGGGTAAAATCTCAAGGAAGACAAGACATGAGGTGAAGGAAGACTGAGAGGAGACGGTGACACACAGAGGGGGCACGGCTGCGCCATCGCCAGGACGCGCAGAGAACGCTGCTGGGTGTGACGAGAACCTCGGGCTTTCTGTTGACTGCTTTACACGTGAGGAAGAAGCTCGTGGACTAAAATAAGGTGGATGGGAATGGGGGTGGGGAGGAAAAAAAAAAAAACAGATTCCACTTAAAATCTGGTATCAAGCATCACCTTGCAAAGTCATTCCTGT
>NW_006439568.1:7704089-7726602 GCF_000325575.1 Pteropus alecto | reverse complement strand
TAAGTGGCGATGGATAATTTCATAAAAGTCTTGAGTCCTTTTTAAAGCTGAAAGCAAAACAAACACGCCATGGAGCTTTACAGAGCTGAGAATAAGCTCCGGAGAGAGCGAGAGCAGCGGAAATAGTTCTGGGATGGAGATGGGAGATCACAATGTACCTTGTTTCAAACCCCACAAGCGTTGTCACCTCACCCACTTGCAAGCCCCGTGGGCGGTCTGAGCTTGGGAGAGGGGGGGTGTGGGCCGGGGAGATGCCAGGCTGGGAGGCCTCAGAGCTATTTCAGACTCAAGGCCAACATCCACGGAGACCGTGAGTTCCGTCATCGAAACTGTCTGGACTTTAAGGCCCTGTATGCCAAATGCGGTTTCCAGAAAAAGGATCTGTCGCCTATTTGGAAGCCCATCAACCAGAAGTTGTCTCGTCACTTTCACGCATGAGATCTTTTCGTTCGTGAAGGGTGTATTATTTTGCTTAATTATGGGCTCTGAGGGGATGGCACAGAGTGGCGGAAAAAGCTTGAGCTCGGAGTCAGAGAGACCTGGGTCTGAATCATGGCTCTGCCCCTGCCCCCAGCTGTGAGACACTGGCCTGGCGGGCCTTTGTGACCAAGAATTACCCTACAATATTTACCTATAGTGTAGGGTAGTTGTTAGGGTTAGATTGTTCATTCACTTCACAAATCTTGCATCGTCCTTCTATGCAGATATTTAGTAATCAGTAGCTAGTATTAATTGTCTGGCTCTATTACATTAACATTTGGCAAATGAGATTTCATTTTCACTCCAAAAGTTGGGTATGTGTACAGATGTGTTTATATGTATATATACCTATTATTGTATATGTCATATATTTTCCTTTTGCTTGTAAAAGCTACTGTTTATATTAAATTTCCATTTTCCAGTGGAACTTGCCATGATTTGGTATGAAAATACCTCCCTAAACTCACCTTTCTCAGGAAGTTTTCTTAAATGGGGCCTTAAGGTGCCCTACAGATGCTGATTTTCATCACCTGGACAATTTGTTGTTTTTAAACACGTATAGTTTCTTTTGTAATCATCTATGCAGTGATTCATTCTACTTTTCTAAAAGAAGGAGTGATTCAGAAAATTGATAAGATCAGAAGCCTTTTTCTCCATCACTTACTCACTCACTGAGACCTGACTCTTCATCCCAAGATTGGGGATAACGTTGGACCGATGTACCTTACAAAGTTTTTTCCCTGGGAGAAAAAAAAATCAGATAAGATCATAAGTGGGAAAGGATTTTATAAATTATAAAAGATATGTACGTGCAGGGCATGATGTGACTTTTGCTATAGATCCTTTAACATCAGTTAGGAAAATTCTGCCATGACCACCTGCCTAACGCTGTTGACTGGCTGGTGTTTGATGCCTGGGAGTCACCTTGAGGTTGCTGAGAGCCTCTCTCCACAACCGGATGTCAGGAGGTTGGGCAGCTTCCCTGAGTAATTGTCTCCTCTGACTCATGTTCCTTGCAGTCCCCATAATGACCTGTGCGCTACCCAGGGTGAGCAAGGAATTTCCTCTTGGGGGTTGTTTAAGGAATAACCCCAAACATTCAGCTTAGTCTTTTTTTACATCCCTTCCAATAATACTACCTACCTGAGTAGCCACAGAACAAATCTGTGCTGCTGCGGATTCAAGTTTGCTGAAATGTATTTTGAGCGGACACTCTGGGAAGGGCACAATATCTCCACTTTTCTAATCAGACTGTCTTTGAGGATACTTATGTCTCCTTAAAGACCTAGTTGGGATGGAAGAACATAATTAATATATACAGTGAGTGCCAACAGATGGTCAGGGGATACTTTTTAGCTGTACATGACTATATCTCTGTTTCTGACTTCTCTTTTTTCACCTTTTTCCCTTACTTTCCCTTTACGATACTCTCTTCCAATAAATAGACCTGTCATGGCATTCCCACGCACACGCTATTAACTTCATGAGAAGTATTAGTTGTAGACATGTAGTCCAGAGCTGAGATTTTCATCCCTTGCTGTTTATTGTAATTACCTGAGACTTAAAGGGTACCGATGCTTGGGCCTCAATAGAATTGATACCTGAGAGGCGTGGGCCTTGGGCCTGATGCTTTCCAAAATTTCTAAAATGATTCTGATGTGCATCCAGGGTATACTAGTTGAAGATACTTGGGAAGCGAAGATATGACAAAACCCTTCTAAAAATAAAATAAGATTTATGGCTCAAAGAGCTGCAATCATGTGGTTTGGCCACACTTGCTTGTTATCTACCCATCAAATAACATTTTTTTGAGAACCACAGAAAGGGGTTGGTGATGCCTAGGAAAAGCTTCTAGGTAAGTTTTAAAGATAAGATGAATGACCACAAAACACCATTAGAGCTAGTACTGTCTGGGAGCATATTCTGAGCCATGTGCTACACTAAACACTTTTATGTACATTATGTCACTTAGTCTTCCCAACAACTCTACAAGGCATTATTATTATTCTTAAATTACAAATGAAGAGACAGAGGCACTGAGTGATTGCTTAATAAATAGCTCAAGAACTGACTGCTAGTTAGACGTGTACCCAAGAGATTCAGGTTGGACTGCAGTCTTCCTTTTAATCATCATATGATATCTCTTCTCTGCATTGACAGATAAGATGAAAAGATGGAAATTTACTGGAGCAGTGATTGTCAATCTTGTCTACTTACCAAAATTATTGGGGCATCTTTGTAAAATGTTCTTTGCTCAGATCACGCCTTAGGCCAATTTAATCTACATCTCTCAAGAATGGGACCCAGACATCAATAGTTTTTAAAGTGCTCTAGGTGACACCAATGTACAGACAAGATTGAAGACTGCTAGGTTAGAGGAAGGAGAAAACACAGACGAGAATTATCAGGGAAAGCTTTATAGGTAATACGTTACCTGAACTTGACATGAGACAGAATAATGTCCCCTCCCTGCCAAAGACATTTGTGTCTCAATCTTTGGGACCTCTGAGTATATGGCATTGTATGGCAAGGGGGAAATAGGTGTGCACATGGGATTAAGACTGTTAAATCAGCTGACGTTAAAATGGGGAATTAGCTTGGATGGTCCAGGTGGACCTAATGTCATCACATGGGCCCTTAATTCTGAAAGAAGGAGGTAGAAGAAAGAGAAACAGAAAGATGGCAGCATGAGTACTCAGCCCGATTTTGCTGGCTTTGAAGATGGAAAAGGGACTTAAGGAATGCAAGTGCCCCAGGGCATCCAGAAAGAACACAGCCCTTGCCAACACCTTGATTTTTAGCCCAGTGAGGCTCATTTTGGACTTCTGACCTCCAGAACTGTAAGAAAATAATGTGTTGTTTTGACTACTGTTTATTGTTTTAGCAGCAATAGGAAAATTAATATTGCGCCTTAAAATGCAAGGGCTGAGAGAAATGTATAGTACAAGTGAAAAATACCTATTTAAACAGCAAATTAGATTTTCTGTGTATAGTTATCTGTGTACTGAGTACCTTACCTCTCTGCCCTCTGCGATGCCTCTACAGTGTAGGCATCTGCAGCTTGAAGTTGAGCCAGGAGTCAAACCCAAGCCTTTTGGACTCTAGAATTAGTGCTCATTCCAATTGGGATACTGTATGCTTTTCTCCAAAACTGTATGGAATTCTGGTGGTTTTTCTGTTCTCTCTTGAGCAAAAGGCAAGGAAGGGTGATGTTACAGGACATCTTATGAAACAAAGAGAAAGGATTCCCATATGAGCTGCTTAGAGAAAAAAGTTACTGCGAGTTACTTAGATGTTTAAAGAAGATTGATCTGATAGGTGCATGTAAGAAGGATTGGCATAAACGGGATTGGGGGCAGGCAGATCAGTCAAGAAGTTGGACCGACAACTTAGGCTCCAGAGGGTTTGAATTCTGAAGGGCAGTGGTCATGGTGGTAGTGGGAGTGGAGAGGAGAGGATGAATCTAGGAAACCTGGAGAAGAAAATCAACCCAGGGGAAAGTACCCTACTTGAGAAGGGCAAAAAAAGGCAGAGTCGAAGACTCCAGGTTTTCAGGTGTGGCAGGCTTAAAGGGTGGTTGCCGGTGCCTCTGACAGAATTGAGGATGCTAGAAGACGGGAACAAATTTGGGGAGTGGGATGGGGTAGAGTAGTGGCATATAATAAAGAATCTGATTGGTGTATGTTCTTGGGAGGGGAACTCTAAATCCTTGGTCTCTCCCGAGTGATAAAAAATGTCTTTTTAAAGTTTGTGTAATGACTCATGGTAGGCTCCTAGGAAATGTTAACATGGGGGCTGGTCTCAAGAGAGACCAACCATGTTAATTAAAGTGCTGGGAATTTGAGCTGTCTTGACTTCTGGGATATGGAAGAGAGCTGGAAATTGAGTTCAATCTATCATGCTTACATAATGAAACCCCAATAAAAACTCCAGACAGTGGGGGCTCCTGGGTGGTAAACAACACATAATTGATGTGCCGGGCGAGTGATGCATCTGATTCCACGTGGAAAGGGCATGGGAGCTCCATATCCGGGACCCTCCCAGATCTTAGCCCTAGGAGTATCCTGTATAATAGAGTAATCTTAAGAATAGTACTTTTTCGAGTTCTGAGAGTCATTCTATCATCAAACCTGAAGGTATTATGAGAACCCCCCTTTTTTGTAGTCAGTCAAAGTGTGGGTGGCCTAAGGACCCCTAAGACTGTAACTGGTGGCTGATCTCTGAAGAGGATAGTCTTGTGGAGGACTTTGCCCTTCACCTGAGAGGTCTGTGCTAACTCTGGCTAATTAGTGTCAAACTTGAATTTCCGTTCATCCGCTTAGGGCAGAAACAGAATAGGTGGACACTAAAAGAACACAAGTATCTATGGGCAAGACTCAGAATTGTGTGAAACCAGTTTCCCCTCAACACTAAGGCAAAAAGAAAATGCAGAGGACGTGAAATACAACTTTTAAATGCTCGCTCCTTGATCCTCAATTGATCTCTTTTTGACTTCCCCAGTGCCTTTAAGGGGCCAGTGCGATAGAATGAAATAGGGGTTTTAAAGACAAAGTGGAGTTCAAATTCTATCTCTGTTACTTACTTGCTATGAAATGGAAAGCATGTAACTTATTCTCTTTGGGCTATAGCCTTTTATCCTTAAAATGGGAATATTAGGCCCAATTTGTAAAGCCGTTAAGAGAATGAACATTCAGAAGGTAAGATCTTGGCACATGACAGATGCTCAGTGAATGGTATTTTCTGCTGTCCTTTAAGGTTATTTCCAACTGGAATGATTCTTTCTGAGAGATTTTCTTTTATCCAGTTTCATCAAAAGGAAGTCAAAGTGATTGATGTGGCTTCCCTGAACACTCAACAAACTCCATAACTCTTCAGGGATATGGTGACTCAGCATCACACATGGCAGTGGCTATTAGAGTTCTGCCTTAGAGAGGGTCTCACCATAATTGAAAATTCACGATCTCTGCTATGCTTGTAAAGGGAGAACATCTCTACGATGGTTACAACTGCTTGGTGCCACATTTGTCACAAACTATTTGAGCTGCAGTTGCCCCGTGTCCAGACCCTACGTAGCACCATTGTCATATGCATGCCATAAACTTCAGTGACTTGCCCAGGGAGGCCCAGCAAGTCTGGAGCCCAGAATGAAAGCCGGGCCAGCAAGAACCTCCTTCTTTCTTTAATTGCCTTCTCCTGATTCTCTGTTCTTTTATTCTACGGTCAAGTGGTTACAGCTCTGAACAAAATAACCAGCATAGTTTTCTAGAGGAATGCCCTGTTATCATCTCCCTCTAAATGATTGAACGAAATGGCCAGGAACCATCCCTTGTGTAAATTTTTCTTTTGTGAAGGGTTAAGTTTAAAAAACAACACATTACCATGCCAAGTACTGTGGTAAAAGCAAGGGGTATCCAAATAAGCTTGAGGTTTTAGTCAATCGATTGTGCAGGCAGGGAGGCTGAGCCCCAAAGCAATCACGCTATTTGGGAGAAGAGAAAGGACTGAAAATCAGGTGTGTCTCACTCCAAAGCCCTTAATCCTTTACTGTAAAGGTTTATTAACCCCCATGGGCCTGCTTCTGAGGAAGACAGCTACTTATTTCTAGGTGGAATCTACCCTTATTTTCTTTTTATTCCCAGAGCCCATCACATTTTATATTTTTTAGAAACTTTATTATGACATTTCCTGTTCTTTAAATGTGGCTTACTCAACAGAGCCAATTTTCAAATAATTAGGAAAAGATCTATAGTGCCAGTTATACCCAAGTGTAAGTCTGCTGGCTTTAATTTTTTTTTTAATACCCAGTCCCAAGTTCATGGTTTGAGTTTAAACAGAAATTTATTCTGGAGGCTTTAGCGAAGCTTGTTTCTTTTACCATCTCCTCTTAGTAAGCATATCCTGGATGCTTTCCTTGCCACGAGTGCTTAATGGCAGAGTACATCTTGTCACCATCCAAGGCAGATCCTTTAGAGTGGCATATTCTCCTGGCTGGAGAGAAAAATCTGATCCAGACCCAACAAAAAGCAGATGGAATTTTCCATACAGAACCATTACTCTTGGATTCCTGGCTAGTGGCTTTCCGTTCTTCAGAATTGTGACTTTCTCTCTCTTGACTCTTGCTGTCATTCTATTTCAGGAGTGATGTTTGGCATCTGAAGCTTAAATCCAAAGGTGTAGTAATCGGGATAGATCACTGTAGGATGTATAAGACTTGGGATATCTGTGACTAGATCAGGCAAAAACTGCACCCAGTCTAAGCAGGAGATAATAGTAGAGATCCCCACACAAGAATGGTGTGTATCAGAAGCCAGCTGCAGGGACTGTTAGGACTTAGCAAAATGAGGATGATAGAATGAGTTGGTCAGGGAGAGTCAGCTCACTGGGTTTTGGGGATCTAATGAGATGATGTCTATCATGGTCTTAAGTGTAGGGCTGTGCTCCCAGCAAGTTCACAGTAAAGGGCATTTTCTGTGAGTGCCAGGATCACTGTAGCAGCAATGGCACATTTGGAGATGACTCAGTGACCTCCTGGCTTTTGGCTTCATGGAATATTCTTTCCTAAGAACCTAAATGGACCCAGAATCTGGGGCTAACAGGAAAGCATTCAATAAATGATAGTGATTATTATCACTGCTATTGTTATTACCCTTAGCATCAGCATTAAGGGAGACAGGTAAACAGGTGATAAGCACAATAATAGATACGTGCACAGGAAGATTAAATCACCCAAAGAGAGTGAGCAGGTTGGTCCTCATCTTCATTAAGAGCAGCTCAAAGTTGACACGTCTCTGAGCTCTGAGTTCCTCCATCGGTTGTGCAATTTAGTTTCTCGCAGCCTCCTTTGTATCCTCAAGGATTAGATATGATATTTCCCAAAACCGCCCAATAAGAATTTTAGCACCTTAGCACCCCACTCCTGACCCATAGACTCAACGGGTCTAGGAATGTGCATTTTGTATAAACATCCCAGGCTATGCTTATGATTACGTAAGTGTGAAAAACACTGGGTTAGAAAATGTACAAAGGCCCACCTGCTCTAAAATTCCTAGTAGGAGTTTATATTAAAGAAACTATTTTTGCCCAGTCTATGTTTCACTGTGAAAGCTTTTAAGTCCTGGAATTGGGTTCTATTGGCTGTGTGTGTGTGTGTGTGTGTGTGTCTGGGGTGCGGGGGAGAAGGGTTGGGGAATCACTATAAACTTGCTTAAATCCAAGGTCATCACTCTTCAGGATGATTTAGGAATGGCTGGACCAAAGCAGGAGAGACGAACAGATGACCTCATGTTGTCTCTCAGAAACCTATGATTTCATGAGAATGACACAGGTTTTATGCATGATTTGCCCTGTTTACCTCTTCTTGTCTGAAGTCAGTGAGTCACGAAAAACCAAAATTGCTATAGAAATGTCAATTTGGAAGACGTCTTTGTTTTAGTAGAATTTTTGTGGAAATATGACTTAAGCTTGTGTGTCTCAAAAGATGAGGTGGATTTCCCTGGGAAAAGACTCAAGAAAACCCAAGGAAATGAGAGATTTGCTTTGTATTAAATATTTGGAAAAAGACAGGAGTCTTGATCCATTAGTCATAACTCACGCCCAGTGATGGCGCCCTTTCGCCGACGGCTCTTCTGGAAAGATTAATGGTTCTTTAGTGTGACCTTGCCTTTCCACTCTGGGCTCCCACCCCCAGTCCGAGTTGTCTGTTTACCTCATGGCTGAACTGTCAACTCTTCTTAATAGTCAGCTCTTCTGCTTTAATTATCTCTAGCCTCTTTCTGCTCCATTCCTTTCTATATGCTCCTGCCAGAATAATCTTCTTGAAATATTGCTTTGCAAACATCAATACTTTTCTAAAACCTCAATGGCTCTTATTGTGTTTATAGGTAAATACATAAAATTAAAGATTCTCAGGTGGTAGGGACCTCACAATCACCACAGTCAGCTCCTCAAATCCAAACGTCTTTGTCTGGAATTCAAGGACCTCTGATTTATTCCACAGGCTAGTCAGGGCTCTTGTCTATGAATGACAGAAAGTGGCTGGGGTGGGAAGAGAAAGTCAAAGCTCCACAAAACAGCATAACAGAAAGCAAAGATGTGGCTAGAACCAGGGGCTTGAACATCATCAGGATTCTTTGCCTGTCTCTTTCTAGCTCTCTTTTTCTGTGGTCCCCGGCAGCTTTAGGTACACCCTTTTATAGCTTATCATTGGACAGGAAAAAAAAAATCCTAAGTAATTCTAAATGTACCGATCCTAAGGCAGACCTCTCAATGAATGCCTTGGGGAAGAGATGGAGAAGGATTGGGGTGAACAAAAAGAGAGGCTAGTAATAATTCCCCGTCGGAATTATGCCATTCAGTTGGAGTAAGGTGAGAGAGCAGTTTTCTAAATAAAGGAGTTGCTCGCCAGATTAAAACGAAGAGTTCTGGGTAGATAAGGCAATTCGATATTCTATAGCAACCCCAAATGTTTTAGTAATAAATGTCTTCGAGCTTATTTTATACTGCTCTTCAAATTTTTATATAAACTATATGAGTCTAGACAGTGTTTCCTCAACACGTTATGTGCATTTTAGCCTCTATGATTTTTCCAATGCAATTCCTTATGTCTGAAATATTCCACATACTTCTCTCTGCCTAGACGTGTTTACAAGACACAGCTAAAGTTACTGTTTCTTGGCCTGCCCTGGGATTCAGAGATGACATTTGATGACTGTATCTTGTTTACACAATTCAGTTGGCACTAAGTATAAACTGTCTGGTATTAGTACTCTTTCATGTGTATATCCTGTCTCCCCAAATAGATTATAACCATCTTCAAAACACACGTATTTAAACTCAGTTATAGAGATAATTATTGCAGCCTATTATTACTGTTAAATTCCTGTTTTATAGCTTCCTAGATTTGAGGAGAGAAATATGGAAAACAATAGCAAGAAAGTCAAAGAATTAGAATAGAGCTGTGTTCAATATCGACAGTTATAATTATACTAATTATAGCCACTGTGACGAATTTTGATTAAGGGAAGAGAATAGTAAAAGTTTATCCCTCAGATTGAGTTTGACATCAGTTTAGGGAACATCTCCAAAGGTGCTAAGTAATTGGAAATAAGTTACTTCCAGGGTTATTGATCTCTGCATTGATAAGAAGAGTATAGGATTCTTTGTTCTTGGAGCTCTCCCTTTCTCTCACACTAATCTCTACACCTGAACGTAAATACCTTTGTGTTTGACAGGGATGGTTTCACACACACACACACAGACACACACACACACACACACACACAGACACACACACAAAATTAAAATTAAAACAACCTAAGATTATACTGCTGAGAGAAGTAATGGTTTGCCACTGTATCTCTTGCTTAGAACTGGGTATAAAGTGCTTTGAATTGAGTACTCTGGTTGGGCACTCAGAAGAACTTTTTTTCAATGAATTAACAAATTAGATTTTAAATATATAAATAAAATACTGAAGATAGTCTATTGAATAAGATGCTTACTAAAATAGGTGGAATATAAAAGCATGATTATATAAATAAAAACTGCATAGAATATTTTTTACGACAGTTCTAGAACAGTAGTCCAAATTCTTTTTTTAGTCTGAATTCTTTAGTCCATAATACTAATTCATCAAAAAATACTTTACAACTTGTGTAGGTTTCTGGACAGACAAGAAGAGACAGTGGATCTGGACGCATAAGGATAGTTTTAACTCCCATCTATTCTTAGACATCAGGTTATTAAATAACAAAATTGACAGAGTTCTGTCTTCTTCCTGAGTAATGTATAAAGCTGGAGCATGTAAAGAGGTTTGCAACCTCAGATACTTCCCAGGTGAAATCTAAAACTGGCCCTCAAACGCGAAGACCAAGGAGAGACCAAAGAAAGAGCCAGACCACTCCATTTGGTGTATGGCAGTTTTAATAAGCAAAGGAACTTACATACAAGGCTTTTCTTGGCAGCTAAGTCTGCACCCGCCTGTCAGAATCTTAAAATTTCATGTAGAACTTACATACAAGGCTTTTCTTGGCAGCTAAGTCGAGTTCCCTGCACCCGCCTGTCAGAATCTTAAAATTTTATGTGGAAGCTTTAATGAGGTTTAGTCACGTACACAGTCCAAATGATCTCAACAACACCTTACTCTCTCAAGGCTGCATCCTTGAAACAGTTCCCACAGTGGGAACAGTGGGCAGAACATACACTCCAAGGACAGGGGAAGGGTCCTGATTGCCTGGGTCTAGCTTGAGTGTCAACCAATGTTCCCATCCTCTTGATGACCTCCTCTACCACTGTTGTAGGCTCTTTCTCCATGAACCCCCTATTGAGCACTCACTGAATAGGTCAAAAAGAACCATAAGATATTGAAGGGAGGGCAGAAGCCCTGTAGGGAGGGCGAGATATCTTACCCAGAAGAGCAAAAGCATTAATCTGGGTGTGGGGATGTAAAACGGCTGGCTTCAGGATATTGGCGAACATTCCTTGTAGCTGAAGAAAAGGAACAGGAAGGTGAAAAGTCTATTCTCAGAATAAGGGACAGTATTTAGTGCTGAACCCACAAGTTCAGCCATGGAAAGGGCAGAACTGAGAGGGCCACACCCCCCGGGGACACAGGCATGTCCAAGAGTCTTAATCAGAACAACAGAAACTGCACCTCCTTCACCTCATGTAGCTAAGAAGCTTCAAATGAATAGTAACAGCAAATACTGCTGGAGGAGGCATGGGAGAAGAACAAAATGTACAAAGAGAACCTTTTTGAGGCATAGCTCAAAGGGAAGACCTAAAACTTGGAATCAAATAAGCATTGATCTAATATACATCTACCACCACAGAAACAAGCTGTCTATAGGAATTGGAAACCTCTGATGCACTGAGCATTACAATAGCAAAAACAAAAACAACAACAAAACTAGTTCAGTTACTAACCGGATGAATGCAAACCCTTCCCTGACGATTCTAGCAGAAGGACAGTCATATCCGTATCCAGGTATAAAAACTATATAGCTCCATTTCTGCTGGCTTACACAATATATTCAGCTTTTAACAAAAACTTAGGAAGCAGACCAAAAAAAGCAAGAAAAAACCCAGCATGCTCCCAAGTGACAGAGTAATTATCAGAGATAATTTTAAGATTTCTTATAAAGTGACAGTAATTAAGAGAGTGTGGTATAGATGAAAGAATGAATTTATAAAGAAATGCAACAGAATAGAGATCCCAAAATATACCCACACAAATGTGACCAATTGATCTTTGACAAAGATGCAAAGGCAATTAAATGGAGAAATTCTGGTCTTTTGGCAAATCCTATTGGAACCAGTAGATGACCATATATTAAAAACGACAGCCCTCAATACATATCTCACGTCTTATATAAAAATGAACTCAGTCATCAAGGTTAATATCAATGGTAATCGGTCATACCGATATCATTTGCCCATGATATGATGTGAGAAGAGCCATCACCTATGGGATAGTCTTCTCTCAAATCCTTAACATAAGTTGGTTCATGCGAAAACATGAGACAAACTGAAATCGGGGTATATTTTACAAAATAGCTCCCTATAGGTACTTTACAGTATTTTTTTTCAATGATTTTATATATCTAAAATTATTTCAAAATTAAAAGTTAAAAAAAAAGGAAACTGACTTGAACCTGTGGCCTATCTCCCTTGGAGGAGAAGCTTGAGGTAGACTTGACCCAAAAGCACAGCCAGGGAAGCCAGTCGAATTAGCATTTGAATGATTTATACTTGATGCCATTAACTTAAGATCTTTTCTTTAAAACTAGCCGAGGTGTGTAGGCCATTTCTTTATCCGTAAATAGGAACTTCCGTGGAAGAACCAGAGCTTCTGAAGGGAAACTGCAGGCGATTGACTCCTGTCCCCCTACGGAGACACGCAACACTTATTCCCACCATTTTTTCTGCTTCAATATTGCAACACTGGGACTCTGATTCTCCAAGCCTCTTGACTTCCCTTCTGCTTTTTATTTCCCCAGATTTGTGAGTTTGTGTAATATTTTCCTGGATCTACCCTTCTGTCAAAGGGGCTATCACTGATCTAATTTCACAGAGGCAGGGTTGATTTGGGCTAACACTCCAGGGTTGTAAGTCACAGGGAAGCGAGAAAAAGAGAAACGCAGACTGGAAAAGGATGGGGTCCCGTGGATCCTGTTCATAATGACATCCCCTTCTTGGGAATTGTAACTGATAAAGACAGACCCTCGCAGGCCATGTCTTCATACCAATGTCAGAGTCTCTTTCCTGGGACTTTGAAATTTTGAACTGAAAGATGCAGAATCGTAAGACTGGAAGAAAGTATAGGAACTTCTGTCCTTGATGGGCCCAGAGCTATCTTAATTCTGCCATTTCTGAGGCTTGGATACAACCTGTATTAGCTTCCTATGGCTGTTGTGGCAAATTACCATCATCTAGCTTAAAACAACAGACGTTAATTCTCTCATGGTTCTGGAGGCCATAAGTCCAAGATCAAGATATCGGCTAGGGGAGAATCTTTCCATTGCTTCCTCTGGCTTCCTTGGCTTATGGCTACTTCACTCCGATCTCTGCCTCTGTCTTCACATCATCTTCTCCTCTGTCTGTCCCTACCGTGTCTGATAAAGGCACTTGTCATTGGATGTAGGGCCCACCTAGATAATCCAGACTGATTTTATCATCTCAAGATCCTTAATTACATCTACAAAGACCCTTTTTCTAGGTCCATTCACAGTGTCTGGGGATTATATTGTGAACCTATTTTGGGAAAGGATACCATTCAACCTGATACACCATCCTTCCCATTAGCATTTTCTTTTTTAAAATAATTAATTAATTTTTTATGGTAACATCGGTTAACGAAATCCAGGGTTTCAGTTGTACACTTTAACATTAAAGCATATATATGTTTACACTGTGTGTTCTCTCGTAGTTAGATTTCTTTCTGTCACCACATATTTGACCCCCTTTACCCCGTCTACCTCCCCCCTCCCCACACCCCCTACCCTCTGGTAACCACTAGTCTATCGTGCATGCCCATAAGTCTCTGTTTCCATTAACATTTTCTTAAACTAAGTAGTGCCAGTTTCTATTGCTTGCAACCAAAATAACTTACATAGTTTGGTCCCTCGATGTTAGCTAGTGTCAGCAATTATAAGTGGTTTGCACCATTTGCATGCTAAGCTTGACTTCATAAGTTCTCCAGTTTTCATGTAATAAGAATTACTTTGGAACTTGTTTAAAATGCAGGTTTCTGCCCTTTTCCCTAGATTCTGTCAATAAATTGGCCCAGAAATCTGCATTTTTAACAATTCCCAGATGGCCCCGGTGATAAAAGAACAGAGAAAATTGTAAAAGCTCACATCCGTTAGCGTTCCATTTAAATAAAAGCAAGAGGAAAAGCGATGAAAAATAATTAGAAAACTTTAATGATGTTGTTTATATAGTAAAAACATAAAATCTTTTAAATAAAGTACATTCAATTTCTCAGCACATCTAATATTCAGATAATTTATATTTTATACAGTTTCCAACATTAAACAATTGACTAAATAATGCATTTTCTATAAAATGATATTATAGCTTATATAGGTAAAATTATATTACAAAAACATAGGAAGAATGGCAGTACCGATTAGGAAACGCTACAAACTTTGCATTAAAAATATATTTTATCTCTTTCATTTGTCATAATAATAAAACAGAATATATATATTCTTTCTAAAATTAAGTCTTACACAATTTCCCTTTAGGAGATAATATGTACAAACCTTATATCTGAAGGAATATAAATAGCAAATACTGTAATAGTGTTACAGATATATTAGTACTTTTACAGGAAAATAATGGCTTTCTAATAAAAGCCTCTAGACAGCTGAAATCTCAAAGCTATTTAAGTTAGACATTCCCATATTTAGTAAGGCACAATGGAGTCTAGTTTCTTATTTCCAGTTGAATTACTGCAAACAGTAATAAGAGAAAATATAGTCAGTAGATGTTGGACCAGATCTGTTGGTTGGATAAACTATTTGGGGTTTAACGAACTTTTTGGGGAGAAGTTAGTTCTTTCTCCACACCATAGTTTTTTTTTTTGTTTGCTTTTTGCTTTTTGTTGTTGTTGTTGTTGTTTTTTTAATGCCCTGGGGCCAAATCCAGTCTTTGGTGATGAGAAAGAAATCATTTTACCCCCTCAAGTGCCTGAGAAACAGTTTACTCATCCATTGGGTCTGGTCCATTATGAGGAAACAGCCTGATGACCATTTCTGGTTATAAGCAGCTTACTTTTACGGATTGGACCTGGTTCCCTATCATTTCTAAAAATAGCTTCTGATACAATCTGTACATCGTGAAGCTGTGAAGGAACCTGATGGTCTTCTTCAGACTCTGAGTGACAGTTTTGGGAAAGTGGTATGTTTTCAGGTGCTTCAGTGCGTGCATTAGGCCCTTCAGAGTGTCCTGGTCGCCGTTTTTCATTCTCCACAGGCTGAGCAGCTTCAGGACCTGCTCACTTGATTTGCATGTCTTCGTAGTTTTCTCGATGTCTTCTGTTGTAACTTTCTTCCCTGGCAAGCTTTCCATCAAGCTGCGGAGCTGTTCGAAGGTGAGGTTTGTGTGCCCGATGTATCTCTGCACGCTATTTTCACAGAGGTCAATATCTGCATAGAGCAAAAACATAGACACGTTCACATCACGTACATTCTTCTAATGCCAGCACAAAACTACCCTGGGGCCAAGGTTTTCTAAGTTTCATAACATTAAGGATATCCTTTTCTTTTTTTTTTTTTAATGAGGGCTTAAGTGATGCTAGTTATTTCTAAGAACTGAGATAAATATTACTTTGTGTTATCATAAGATAATATGCTATATATTCTAGTCATCCAACAAAGCATTGTGAGAAGCCCTAATTTTGAAAATTACCAGTAGAAAATTACAGACACATCATTCTCAGTTTTCAAAAAAAAAAAAAAAATTCGAGAAGTAAAAACTATAACATTTCAGAAAAACAAAGTATTCAAATTAGTTATTTTGTAATATAAACTTTCACTAGTCGATATCTGATAAATGCACTGTTTAAAAAGAGTTAGTTGCTTCAAATAGTCTTTAATAAATGGCACCAGAGGATTACCACCACAGAGAAGATCTAAAAACCCAATAAATTGAGGCCAAAGAATAGGATGATATACACAGCCTAGAGAATATTTCAGTAATGAGCTAGGACATAAACATAAGAGAAAGTAACTAATGTTTCTATTAACGACATGAGTCATTTAATATCTGTGAGCCCTAAGGCAAGTCAATTCATCTTCCTGGGCTGAAATGTCCTCATTTATAAAATAGGAATTTGGTCCCTTCCTATTCTAACAGTCTCTGAACCTCTACTTCCTTTCCTTTTTGCTTCAAGGCTAATTATACTTTCAAAGAATACATTCTGTTTGCCAAAAACAGAAGAAAAGTTTACATTTTTGCACAAGTGAAAGCATTCGGCTGTCAAAGGTGTTAGTCTCCTAACATCTGTTGCCTCAACTTCAGATGGGTGAGGCTTTTACGGTAGCGTAGGACTCTTCAGTCATTTAACTGCAGTGACGAGAAGACTGGATGTCTCACTGACATTGTCTGCATTACAAAAAAGCTCCCTTATTTTATAACCTAAAGCTTACGGTCCACACTATATGAAACTCACTTTTCCCTTTGGATTCTCTCCCATCATAGCACACGCACATAGTCTCTAAAGGAGAATCTTTATAAAACTCTAAAACCGGAGAGTACTTGGTTTTAACTAGCCCTTTCCTCCAAGAAGCTCAAACACTTTACAAACCCTATCTCATTAATCCTTACAACATATGCTATTAAAATGGTAATTTTAAAATAGGTTATGTTCTGAAGATTAATGAGAAGTATCTCTAAGACACTTAGAAGCTCTCTGGAGAGCATTACCAAATAAATACAGCATAGCTTCTTGGAAGAAATGCAGAGAAAGATTCAAAGTGGTTAAAGAACTTCTAGGAAGGTCAGTGAGGATGCTAATAAAACTGTTAAGGGATATAGAGGCAGATTTCCTGAGGTCTAGCCCTGCGCTTGACATGGATTGTGTCTTCTTCATACACTTTAAAAAGAAAAGGAGGTGGGATGTGGAGGAGTTGAGAATCAAACCCCGCATGGCTGATCTGGAACAGGGTCTACCCTATCACATTGTGGAAACTCTTTCAGTCCAACAATAATTCCCAAAGGGAAACATTGCCCACATAACCAAACAGGAAGGCTGTTCCTGTTTTATGAGAAATGAGTGTCTTTGATTGCTGATTGACTTGTTCATTTCCGGTTACCATACCTTGGATAATCTTCTTGACCATATCTTGGTCTTTGTTTTGATGTTTCCATAACTTCAGCAGCTGGAAAGTTTGTTCTTGTGAGTCGTGTCGCCGTTTTATCCTCTCTACGCTCTCTGCATTTACTTTGGTGCCAGGCAGATTTTCTACCAGGACACTGAGCCAGTTAGGGGTAAACTTGGTAGGAATGGCAAATCTGAACAATGCCTCCTCACACAGGGTGACATCTAAAGGAAGGTGAGAAAACCAAGAAAATTTACTCAACAATTGGATTCTTGGAAATCTACTGGACAAAAATCAAAATTAAAAAAGCAACACTATTGGATTTTCCAAGACATGATATGCCAGAATGCAAAGTTTGAATAAAATCAACCTTCTGTTGGCTGGTTTTCATGGCAGATTACCAACCTAACTGGGCTGATGTCCTTTTTAATGTTCTTTTAGGGCATTTGGGGGGAGAAAGTTTAATAAATGTTTAATAAGAATTAATATTGCTATAAAATTGCAGCAAAAAAATCTGTGATTTAATGTAAATATTAACGTTCTGTTGAGGTTTACCTAGTGCCCGCAAGATACTTCAAAATCAGTATCAAAACAAATATAATCATTGCTTTCAAAGGAGTTTGAAAGTAATCTGGAATAGTGTATCATCTTCTATACATACACAAACACATAGTTTGCCTTTAGGAATAAGAATATATTAAATGAGAAGAGAGTCACACAAAACAATGGTACAATGGCCTAAGTGTCCAGGTAGGGTCAATATATCCCATGGATTAAGAATTTGTCTTTGGATTCATCAGGCCTGGGTTTGAATCCTGGCTCTGCCCACATAGCAAAGTACCGGGCATATAGGAAGTGCTCAATGAATTAAATAAAGAGAATTTTTAAGTTAGAAGTCATTCTTCTTACTATTCTTTCCCTTATTCCATTTTTTTTAAGATAAGAAAGCAGAAAGGCTAAATGACTTGTCTAAAATTTCAGTTACACAGTGAAAAAATGTTGGAACTGGATCAAAACTTAAATCTCTCTACCCACTTTCCTATGCTTCATGTACTTCGTGTTAAATAAATAGATGTTTGGGGACAATCAAGCTAGTTCATGATGATGTTTGGCTAAAAGCTAAAAGACACATTATCCTTGGTGTAATGAGTCCTTGGTAGAAAGTGTGAGATTAGTCTAGAGGTAGGGATGACAGAGTAAGGACACTGTCCAGATTAGTGTCATCAGCAACATGGTATGCATTCAGATAACTTGCGCTTGGAGCTAGTGACGTTCTGAATAAAGAGTTTAAGACAGTACGAGGAACTTCCATGTAACAAATGCAGCAATACCATAGGTAACAAAGCCAGTTTTACATTTCTAATTTGTCATCATTTTATGTCACCATACTTCTTAGTTGCCAATTTATACTTTGGGTAATAATACAAGTATTCTTAAAAGTGATAAAAATGCATAACAAAAAATTCTGCAATTTGGACTCTGATCATTTGGCCTCAGACATAACCTTTACACCACTCTTTTCCCCATGGGTAAGATCTGAGTCAAGTGTGAAAGGAAGAAAGTCGGGGTTTGGAGCATGATCTGTGAGACAATGAGGACTTTTTGAGTTGTGGCTTTAGCAGTGATGCACAGAGAATACCCTTAGCTGGTTACAATTCAAGAAAGGGAAAATATAAGTTTGACTAAGAAGGTGGCCAGAAGGTCTTGTAATCAACTCAGAGGTGATGCAGAGGCTGATTTATAATTACCTATTCCACATTTGTGAGTCGACTCACGGTTTCCAGAACATATGTTGTCATGCGTTGCATTTCCTTTCTGACTTAGAAGGAGACCTAAGGCACTGCAGTTTGTGTGTTTTCTGCAGGGTGCTTTAGATGACGTCTCATTCGAGAAGAACCCATCTGGACATCTTTTGCAAACCGTATTTCGCTCTGGGGTTCCTACAGAAAATACCAAACAATTTAGCACATTCTTCTCAAAATACTTTCACAGCAGATACCCTTTTAATAGTTTTGGAAAGACTTCTCACTTGGTTTTTACTATCGTGTTTTACTATTAATGTTGTACAAAACTTTAGGCATTCTTATTTTTCACTTCATTAGACAGAGAGAACAAAACTTCTAGAGTTAGCCCCTTAGGCAGTCTCCCTTCCTTGTAATATGAACACGAGTCTGTTACCCACGAGACACTTGTGAAAAATGAGAGGGAAGGATAGAATGGTAGGCTGTTCATTAGTCCTTTCTGTGCCTGAGTGTCAGTAGGTCTTGTTGTCCACCATATTCTTCACGCAATTATCCTGGAAAGTCATGAAGATGACTGTTATGTAACTGCTATGATATTTCTCTTCGAAATCCGTACCCGCTGAATGCATGTCGTTAATTTCCACTCAGTGCCTGCCAAAGTTCTTTCTTTCCTGAATCCTAATTTTGAAGCACTCATAGGTATGCTAACCTTGAGAAGTAAAAATTTACAACATTATAATAAACTTTTGAAGGTGGCAGTAAAGTTGGCTGCTGGCTCAAAAGTGTAACCCTGCAGTTAAGCTGCACAGTAAATGGAAGATGATATACCGTTAACTTAAACTGTTGAGTTTTAAAAGAGTATGGTCGTTAAAGTATCAGGGAAGGGTGACTGCAAGGGCATTTTATTTCATGGTGGAAAGATACTTGACAAATCTGGAGAAATCGTTGGTAGGCAAACTTGAACCAGTCAACAACTGAAGATGTTATTAAAAATAAATACCTTCAAAGCCTTGACTCTATTTTTCACGGATAAATCATACATTATAGTGTATTTGCATATGAAAATACCTCCATCTAGTGTAAGCTAGTTGAACAGATTTAGACTTTAATATTCAAATGCAGCTTTTACAGGACAATTCTGGCTAATGAAAGATAACAAATACAAAAAGGACAAATAATGAAAGCTACAAGAAGTTAATAAACTTCAATTATTAAGAATTCAAACCTCCCACTTCACTGTATCAAAACCAGAAGAAAAAAAAAAAAGCAAAATGGTTTAGTTCTAGTTTTATCTCCTGCTTCTACTAAAGGGATTAATGATACATGGACCAGTAAAAATGGTGAAGGGCTGGCAGAAAAAAAGAGGAGGTGGGAAACCACAGCATGAAACCTTTGTATATTAAATACCATGCCCGGTGTTGCAGTGACATCTTAGGAACCAACTTACAGAGAGGTCTATTTTTCAAAAAAGAACTTTCTTATTATACTCCTTTCCTTCAATGGGATCCAAGTCTACTCCAGTTCTTATAATATCATAAGTGAAGGGATTCCATGGTGCTCTTTCATTGCTAATATTCTGGAAATAAGCAGGCTTGGACATCTGGTTCCAAGTCTCCCTTTGCCAACTGCCACGTGTTCTGGAAAGCCAAGTGCACAGAGAAGAATCTTGTCATTCTTCAGATGCATATTGATGGCTTGGGTCCTCTCATGCATTCCGATGAGGTCATTGGTGTGAGACATTCTTTCAGGTAGTTTAGCCTTTACAGTCTTTTAACAAGAAATCCAAGAATGATAGAACTAAAGTTTCTTAATAATTTGGAGGTTTTAAATAGTGACCTTCCTGAATAGGACTTTCTTCTTTTTATAATCGAAAGAACTTTTTATAAAGAAAGACATTCATCTAAGTAGATGATTTTGCTTTATTAATAGCAGTGAAAAATTTAAAAAGTATAATCTTGCAGGCAAAAGGTAAAATATCATAATGATATTTTGAGAGGAATTCTGTTTTATAGTTGAAAATTTCACCATGCTAGCCATAAATAATTACATAGGAGTTACAGGACTAATAAATAGAGTGAAGTAAATCAAATATGGAGAAGAGACAATCCGACTTCAAAACAACAATGAAAAGGAATGGTCATTAAATAATTTTTTAAACAAACTTGCATAGTCCTTCCTTCTCTTTGGGCTAGAAACCTCTTCCATGAGGAACTTATCTGGGTTTTTAGGGAGAAAGAGGTAAATAAACCCTACTGTGGTGCCACAAAATAAAATGTTTATCTTTGTCCTAAGTCCTCTGGCTGCCAGTTACGGCATTCTACAAAGACATTTCCATGCTTATGTGAGAAAAATCCTTGCTATTTCCATTATTTTTCAAAGCTTTCTAGTTTCCAAGCTGCATAGTCCTTTAATTAATTTTTCTACGTATACAACTTACTGAATTAAATTAATTTGTTTTTATTGGATGGGCTTCCCCCCCACCCCTCACACACACAACTTGGCTGCGCTTTTGAGTCCCAAAATATCCAATAAGAACCGGGAAGTATCACCAATTGCTCCCTCAAATACTCATGCTAGAGGCATTTTAAGGAACTCATGCAATTTGCACCTTCTGTGATTAATTTTATAAGGTCCACAACTTAGGAAATAATATATTTCAATTTTTTAATGTTTCCTTTTATAATTTATCATCAATAATTTAGACTCTGTATATCATAACTTCTGAACGTTAAAATAGTTACAAATAATCTGCACTTGCTAAACCAGTGTTGTCTGCCAGGGGTGATTTTGCCATCAGGGGCAACTGATAATTTCTGGAGACATTTTTGGTTGTCACAACTGGGGGAGGGATGCTATCAGCATCTAGTGGCTAGAGACCAGGGATGCTGCTAAACGCTCCGCAGTGCACAGGACAGCCGCCTCAGAAAAAGAAATATCCAACCCAAAATGTCAGTGGTGCAGAGGTTGAATAACACTGCTACAAACTGAGTAATCAGAATCTATACCGACTACTACTTTCTCCTCAAAAGTAAGTGAATTACTCTTAATTTTCCCAAGCTATGAGACTATGAGAGGATGCAGACTACACTGAAGCTTCATGAATGTGGCAGAAAAAAAAGTGGGTTGCAGCTCTCAAAGATTCAGTGCACAGTGGCCTTATCCTATGCTGTTCAAAATGCAAAAAGAAAAAGTGCTTGGTTGTAGACAAGTACTTACTCTTGGCTTGACAATCTGTTTTGCCTAAGATAAAGAATAAGCTCACTGATAAGATACCGCTATAGTCTTTATCCTCCCAGACACTCAACTCCCATGCCAAGGGAAGAACTAGCTTCATTTTTTATAATGAAGTGCATTTCCCCTAACCATTCTCATTTTTTGCATAATTAATTATAACTGCTCATTGTTAGCACTCCAGAGCCTCGTTAATATGAGCATAATTACTCTCTTGGTATCAATTAAGATTTCTGATGTTTGTCAAAAAGCATTGCAGTTTGAAGCTGTCCATGCTGAAGTGAAACATAGAGGTACATATCGACCATAAACAGTGCAACTCCGAGTGTGTCTCTTTGAAAAAGCAATCCATCATGTATCTCATTAGAGAGCAATTTGTTGCATTTGAGATTTGTCACTAAATTACCCTGTAGTGGCAGAGTATTCCTCTGAGAAATGGTCCTTTGGCAGCAATCCAGAAGCATAGTACATACCTGGCAGGTTCCATTACCTTTGCAATTTGCTATCCAAACAGTGCAACTCCGAGTGTGTCTCTTTGAAAAAGCAATCCATCATGTATCTCATTAGAGAGCAATTTGTTGCATTTGAGATTTGTCACTAAATTACCCTGTAGTGGCAGAGTATTCCTCTGAGAAATGGTCCTTTGGCAGCAATCCAGAAGCATAGTACATACCTGGCAGGTTCCATTACCTTTGCAATTTGCTATCCTATAATGTCATCAGACAAAAGTTCCCTGGA
>NW_006439568.1:7688383-7703889 GCF_000325575.1 Pteropus alecto | reverse complement strand
GACTTTGTACAATGCTAATTGATTTGGCCGCGAGTTGAAAGCTGACACGTACCGGCTTGCAGCACTCCGGATCCAGGGGGACAGCTCCTGTGCTTCAGGCAGAACTCCACCTCGAGGTAGCGCCCTTCCTCACATGCGCACACGAGGTTCTGGGTGCGGTTGCACTCCCGCTTCACGTACTGCAGCTCCTTGCACACTAAGTTGCAGTACAGACACTCGTCGCTGGTGTGCCAGGTGTCCGTGTAGTACTTGTCGGGACAAGGGGCACACATGGTCTTCCGCCTTGCCGTACAGTGTTGTTTTAGGTAGGTGCCAGGAGGACATTTGTCACACATTAGCTGACGAGAGGTTTCTGGGTCATAATGTAGGTACTTTGGAGGAAATGTTTCCTGGGTGGTCCATTTAATAGAGATGTCCAAGAACTAGAAGAAAGGGAAATAGAGGCATGTTAGCGTGGAAATAGGGTGGTTCTTCTGTGCAAAGGCATCATTAGACTTAGAATCTTTTACTATCTGAAGCCTCATGACCTTCCTGCCTACTGAGCTGCACCACTAAGTAAGTTCAGGGGCCATAGTTCTTGCCTCTGTTAGCTTAATCTCAAAGACCAAGATAATGATGGCAGCACACCTATCAAGTAAATTCAGCCTATAGATGACAGGGGTAAAAAGCTCATTAGAATAAAATTTACTACAGTTAGATGCACCACTAAATGACCCACGTGATCTCCTTGGACTTCATTTATCTCTAGATGATTGAATTGTGTGAACAAGTGGTTTTCAGAACAACTATATCAGATTCCTTGACAAAAATGTAGATGCTTGGTATCCGCATCCCTAAACATTCTGATTTCGCAGGTATGGAATTGGGGCTGGGATTTGAGAAAAACTCTTGCAGTGATTCTGATGTATGGAGTCCATATTCAATAGTTATTCTTTTATTCACTCAACAAATAGTTATTGAGCCTTTATATGTGCCGAGCTCTGTTCTGGGCCATTGGGATAAAGCAGTGAATAAAACAGGCAAGAAACCCTGCTCTCGTGGAGTTTAAATCCAATTGGGGGAGTAAGAAAATAAGTAACAAACTACAGATAAGTTATGTTAGAAGTGGTGTTAAAAAAAAAAATGAGGCAGAGAAAGAAATTGGAAACGTGGAGGTGAAGGTGGAGAGAGTACAATATTTAAACGGGGAGGACACAGGAGCCATGTTTAGGACTAGATGACATCTCTCTGTTAGTTCAACCATTCTAAGATGTAATGGTTCCAAACACACAGTGAAGCAAAGAGCTGGCGATGTGTGAAGATCGTATGGTTACATCAGCAGTCACCCTGATCCTTCATTCATTTCACAGATATGTGTTGAATGCTGACCAGGACTATACCAGGGATATGCTGGTGAGTGGGACACAATCCCTGTCCCCATGAGCTTGCAATACGCTGCAAAGAGTCCTAGAATTTTAAGACCGATGTTTCCTCCCGAACATCAAGTGATCCAGTCTTGACTCTCATAGGTCAACGATGTCTAGAATATTAAATGACCACCTCTCTTCAGGATAACTGGGAAAAACTTCAGGGAGCAGGCAGAGTTTTTGGAGTTTCCACACACATTGCAGGAAGAATTCTATGAAGCAAAAGAAAGAGGGTTTTGCAGGCAAGGGTCCTGCTTGGGTGGGCAACTTCACCTGGGTATTCCATCTCGTATTCTAGATCTCAAAGGGTCTTCTAGGGAGCATTGAAGTAGCTTTTCACACTAATCACAGGAAAGACACACTCAGAAGAAACAGTGTTTTTTGTGTGTGTGCAGGAGGTGGTTTATTTGGTTTTTATTATTTGTTTTTGGTAAAGGGATCAACACTGACTATTTTCAGGCTTGAGAGAGGTGTCAAGCCAAACACAATAAATGTTTCCAAAGTCTGCAGAATTCAGGAAATTTCACAGAAACCCCTTGACCTGGGAAATGCATACCAAGCTAAGGAAACAGCACAGCCTTGGGAATTAAGAGTGACAAAAGTAAAGAATGGCTTTTTTCATAAGTACTTGGACATTTTAATCTAAGTAATTTTATTCACTTCTTATTGGAAAACAAATGTCAGGGCTAACTGGGCCTGCTATATGACCTGATGAACCAGAAGAAAATGAACCAAATATCTCACGTAGGGCCCTGGACCTTTTAACCAAGAGCAATTTTCAGAGTGCCACGATGTAAAGGAGTCCTAATCAACAAAACAGAATACAGTGCTTTGGTGGTCTTTTCAAGACACCCCCATAACCTGAGGATTTCTGGGGGAAATATGTTCTCGTGTCTTCCTGGGGTTTCTTATTGGCTCAGTCAAAGTCGGTTGACATTAGGGGAAGGAAGTGGGCCAGGATTAGGTGAAAGTTCTGTTTTGCTGAAGATTTTTCAGAAATAAGTGGAATCTATTCATTCAACATACATTTATCGAGTACCTGCTGTAGACCAGGCATCACGGAAGGGACTCAGCATAGAGTGGTGCACAAAACAAAGATGGTTCTTTCCTGCAAAGGGCTTACAGTCTAGTGAGGCAACAGACAGCAGAGACGCGAAGAAATAAATGATTACAAATAACAATCGGTGTTTTGAAGGAAACAAAGCAAGACGAAGTTGCTTCTTGGTCATTTGAATGTATTATGCTACATCATTCAAAGCCCCCTGTGTGGTGGATCTAAATATTTAGAAATATTTAGATATTTCTAAAATCCTCAATGCTAGGAAATGAAGTTTTCCTGGTGCGACTTGAAAAGACAAGGAAATCAATAAGAAATGCTCTTTTCTCTTGCTGTTCAACTTCGAAGGTTTTGTTACCTTCAAGAGGCCTGGCCCAAAGGTCCAGAGGGAAGTCTTTGTCTCGTATGCTACTGCTGAGTGAGCCCCACCCTGTCCATCCCCCGCTCTGTCCGACTTCCCATCATTCCCCCTTTCCCATTTCGCTTTGGTTCAGTTAAGCCTTCTCATTCATCAGTGCTGACTCTCTTCTTCCTTACCAAGAACTGATGCTGATGGGATAGAAAACCCCACAGACGGTGTCTGTGTTCCTGACTAGACGGAGCCACTCAAATATAAGATCAGACCAAGAATGCTGAATTGATTTGTATTTTTCTAGGCTATTAGACATGGCCATGCTTTAGAACTTTATTGCCATTTCTTCAAAATACAGAGAAGTTGAGGTAAAAGAAATCCATGGAGGAAAATAAACAGACAAGGTTGGCTTAAAGATTAGAGAGCAGTTATGTTAGTGAAGGTAATTTCTCCAAGGCCACTGCATGGAATTGTCATATATATTTTTAAAAATCAGAAAGCCTTGAGGAACTGCAGACTTGTTTTCAGCAAGTTCCATTGGGCCTCTCTGTTTTATTTGAAAATTTTCCACTTTGGTAAAAGGCAGAACTCCGTGTGGCCAAAACTGGATGTCTAGGTCACCATCTCTGGTTAGCCCCAATTCCCACATAGAATTTCTGAAACTAGTCATTGTACAGAGGATGGACAAGATTAATAGAACTCTTGATCGGTCCCCTCTCTTACTTCCTTTGCATTTCCTGGAAAAGCGATGAAAAAGATGCCACGGGAAAACAGGTCATCTTAATGTTGGCTCTATTTCCTTTGCCAGTTGATAATAGTTAAAATCTAATAAGAGTTCAAAAAAATTTTTCCTGTGTAAAATGCATAACCACTGATGAGCATCTGCAAAAGCTAAGATGTGAGCATAGGTGTGTTTGCAGAAGCATGAAGTACTTTTTTGAAGAAGAGGCCACTCTGTTTTTTGGTGTTTCATGCTTGACTTTTAAAAAAATTCGATGGAATTTTCTCTCCATTTTTTCTTTCTTCCTCCTCCCATTCCCATCTGTTCATCTTTGGTGTAGACCACTGTGCTAAAGGGAATCCAAACAAACTCCAATCTAGTGCTTCTCACCAGTCCAGGAAGTAGTCTCAAACCCACCATGCCTCTTGAAAGGCTCCATCTCCAATAACTGTGTTCTTCTCACCCTCCATTTTTAATTTGGACAATGTTAAAGAAGTTTCTGTTTCAAACCCAAATATCTTTCCTCATCTATCAAAGGTTAGCAGATGATGGTAGTGGGTGAAGGTGGTGGGTAGGTTGAATTTAGTTGTTCTCCAAAGCATTTTCTAGCTCTGGTATTGTCATATTCTGTGGTTTGACAGAGCTTAATTAGCCAATGAACTTGGAAACACACTTTGTTCTAACCCCCTTCCTGCATCTTGCTCTACTGCTTTATTTACAAAACCCCTTTTCACTGCAGAACTCTCTTAACCATTCTCCACTTTTCAGATTCACCCATGCCTTCCATTTCCTCAGTAAAACTGAGGATGCGCCGGCAGCCTGAATTCTCAGCTCTGCCTTCTCCTCTATTATGCCACCTCCTGTCTACTCTTACCAGTGGAGTCACATGCTTAACAAAAGTGAGTTGTTTGTCTGGTGCTGAATCTGCTTATGCTCATCGTATATATGTTTCTATATATGCTTTAGTTCTATTGTTAGGTAATTCGATTGACTAGTATGTAAACCAATAAGCACGAGTGTGAAAAAAGAATTATTTTTGTATAAAAAGTAAATGGAATGCTCTGGGGATGACTTGGCAAGGATACGCTACAACAAAAATCTACTGTAAATTTGGAGTAGTTGAGTCAGTTATGAAAACAAAACGAGGTAAACATCTAGAAGGATTACATAATCAATTTGTTTCAGAAATGTCTTTAAGTTCTGAAACCTAAATGAATGGGCAATACATTATAGGTAAGGCTTTTGTAAGAAAGGCAGCATAGGACTCTAGTTAGCAAACACAGATTCCAAGAAAAGCCTGGACCAGATCTCAATACACAGGTGAATAAATGCTTATTTCAATGTTTTCAGTCAAAAGAAAATATTTAAGATGTATGTGTATAATTTTTTATTATTAAAAGCTTTAACTGATTTTTCAGTTGATCACCTAATTCTTAATCTCAACCACATAAAATTTCTAATGAAAATTCTCCATATTTACAAAGTAGGATGACATGATAATGCTATGTGCAGGCAGCAAAAACAGGCAATACGAAGATGGCAATACGAATTTTGTTTCGTGTAGGTCATTGTAACACACACACATTAAATCTCTATACTGTGCAAGGCAGTGAACTAAAATTAATCTGTAGACATTGGCTTGTACATACTTTAGGATGTTTTATTATCATCGTCAAGTCTCTACCAGCTACAAAAACGAGTCTCGGAATGAGTAATTAACCATCCCAGGTCACAATAATTAGTGGAGCAGAATTCAAACCCAGAGCCTGTGCCATAGAATACTGTTTTTTGCCCAAATCCTTTAACATTTACCAAATGCTCTCGCTTATGCCATAGCCTTCATGCAGAGTACAAAAGTAAGCCCCGAAGTGCTAATTTTTCATTCAGACTCAAGAGCATAGAGTTAAAAGATCAGCCAAAGCCTTCCCACAGTCCAGATGAATGGACACTGACTTTTCCTTCTTTTGCTAAGACTAGCTCTTGTCCAAAGCTACTGAGATGGACATTTCTCAGATGACAAGTGATCTGACTATAGCATTCTACTGGCGAAAACTTCTTCTTAGAAGACAAAGAAAGAATACACCTCCTCCAGCGAGTTTATTCTTGCATTAGGCAGTGCAGCCAGTCCCATTCTACTGAGCTTGCTCTTTGGTATGCAGAACGATGAGTGACCCGCTGGGTTTCTGTTCATGGAAAATTCATTAAAAAGAGCCCACACAACGCTTGAAATAACTACTTTGTTTGGGAGTTCCTTTTGTGATCCTTCGTCATGATCTTTGCCACAGAGAACTATTTGAGGACTATCCAGAGTTAGGTAAACTTCTGGTCAGTTTGGAAGCCATGCCATTTTATAGTTTGTCTTGGCCAAGAAAGGAATACTCAGGACATATATATCATGATGAGTTTTCTTGTAGTATGAATTATAAAGCTTATCAAAAGAATCTATTTTCCCGCGGAGGTTAGTTCGTTTGCTTTTCTTAGTCTTATAGTGTAGTAGCTCCTTTTCATTTTCCTCCATTTCTTAAGTAATTCATCTATTCATTCATTCAGTAAACACTTATTGAAACAGTTACTATGCCCTGGAAATACTGCTAAGCAATGGAATTGAATAAGTTTCATAGGAACATTCATCTAAAAGCCCAGCCTGATGTAAAATACTCATAAATCGCCGCAAAACAACTGGTTGCAGAAGAGAGGGGAAAGAGAATCAAGAAAAGACAACAGAGAAACAGATCAGAAATGAGAAGGGGCTGAAGTGAGACCCTCGTAATGGAGGAGAGAGAGCGATAGAGATGATACGTTGGCTGATTGCGTGGGAAGTGGGTACTAGAAAGAACAAGTGAAGAACATGCCCATGAATTCTAACAATTAGTTATGTGGTGTTGCCATTAATTACTGACAGAAGAAGAGTTATGGAGAAAGGCAATGAATTTAGTTTGGAACATCTTCTATCCATGAGAATCAAACGATGATATCTAGTAAACGATTGGATATATGTAGTGGGAATTCAGGACAGAAATACAGATAAGGATACAGCCATCAGGGTTATAAACACGTAAATGGGTCTAGAAGCAGAGAGATCAGATGGCATTACCCAAGGACACTGTATATACGCAAAAAAAAGACACAAATATTAATCCTTGAGACTCATAAGCATTTGTAAGATGGAATGAAAAAGAGAAGGCTAAAAAAAGTAGAGATATCACAGAGACTCAAAATGAATGCTGACTGGATAATGAATAATCAGTTCTAAGAAGTGTATAGCATGGCAATTAATTAGATCGATGAAAATCAACAACAGCACTTTCAGCTGGGAGCCTACATTTAGAATATGCATGCCAGGGGTCCCAGCTCAGGCCACCTGGTTAGTTATCCTGGGCCACTATCTTAACCCTAAAATGAGAATAATTCTTATTTTACTTTTCCCTGTGCAATTGTTAATTTCAAATGAGTAAAGGCATACAAATAAACTTGGTAAAGAATGAGGTTCCAGGCAAGTAGGAGGCATTGTTACATATGCTAATTACACAGCACATGGGAAATGGGAGACATTTTGAATCAAATTTATTTCTGGAGATATTTTGAAGTTTCTCGTCCAGTAGGATGTAACACACCTAAAATGTGCCATAAGTTGATGATCTACCCCATTCTTCATTGTCTCCAGAAAATGTGTCTCTGGCATGTTTGAAAAATCAGTTTCAGTGTCTGCTCAACTAGTATTCATCTCTTGGTCTAGGTCAAATGTATCAAGGAAGTTCCATGGGTTTGTTCAGAGGTCCCAGATAAAAAAGTATTAGTCTCCATACTCCTTAAATGGACAGCATGGTATCTTACACATAGCAAGTATTCATTACATCTAATTTAATTTTATTCCGTTCAGATACATATAGCGAATAACTACTGTGTGTAATTAGGATTATTGATGATTATATAGATGCGGATAAATATCCACCATGTAAAGGATAAATTTGCAAGAACAAGCACAAAATCTGCAGTTCTCTCCCGTGCAAAATGGTAGTGAAGACAGAATTCGCCTAAAGGAAGTTGTTTTTTTTTTAAAGTGTCTTTCATTTCGCATGTACTGTTCCATTTGTATTTAGCTTCCATTTTAAAGGTGAATGTGTGAAAAAAGCAGGTTGCTCACTTGAGAGGTTTATCTGAAGCCTCCAGTTCCCCACCTGCGTGTCAACTGCTGCTTAATAATTTTCACAATAGCCAGTTGTTTGGCTGAAGATTATGTCTTTAGGTAGGAAATGAGAGCAAATGAATTAAATCTGTTCATCTATACCAAAGTGATTTGTTGCCAGTAGCTTTTGCTAGGCAAAAAGGGGAAAGAAAACACAAGCAATTATGATTTATTAGATGAATCACTGGGCCAAATTCTACACTATTTTGCTTCCCTTGGGGCTGAAGAACTGTCTCCAAGTAAAACTTAACTTTAAATGTGATTTTTTTTCCCCTTCAGAATTTTCCTTTAGTTGTTTGAAGGCTTATAAATTAATTAGCAGTAGTTAGTTTATGTTTGGAATCAACCAGAATTGTCAGGACAGATTTGTTTATGATGCTTTTGGTTCTTCAGAGGAGTGTTACAGACAATTAACACTTGACAGATTAATAAATAAAAGGGGAAAAAATCTCTCAGAAAAAGAACTTGTAATACAAGTAAACACTTAAAACCTTCCAAGAAAGGTATGTTGAAATCTCATATATTTTGGCTCCTAGATCTTAATATTTCTTCTCTCAGGCTTTTGTTAGTCACCAGATTTGAGATATAACACCAGTTCTGAAAATTTCCAACTCAACAGCAGGGACGGTTGCTATTTTCCTTATAATTATGTCCATTTGGGCCCACTTGACAAGCACAAAGGTGATATCATTACTTCAAATTTTTCCGTCTATAGTCCCTGGCATTTTAGGCTCAGAATTGGCAGCACATTTAGTATGTTGATAGTTTTGAACATCAATTTTTAAATTCCATTTTATTTCTATAGTACATGCCTTTGAAGATAGTACATCATCTTATGAATCTCTTTTGGTTGCTAATTACCTGGATTGAAGCCCAGTGAATGTATGGTTAAGGGAAACTGGTGAGAGAAAGTTAAAAGGAAAGCTATGGTGGTTATGAAGTGGAATAGAAACTAGGAGTAGAAATGGAATAAAACAGCATCTGAATTAAACATGTAGATATTTACTGTGTGCCTACAACATGTGAAACACCGTATTAGAAGCCCCAGTAGTATGGTAAATAATAATAGCTTGGTATATTATATTATTATTATATAGGAGGCTTTATTCCAAACCCTTTCTTCACATGCTATTATCATCCATCCTCTCCAACCACCTTTGAGGAGATAGGATAATCCCCATTTTGTAGAAGAAACCGATTCTCAGAGGAGCTGAGTGACTTGTCAAAGGCTACATACAGGGCTAGTACACATTCAAGGTGGGATTAAAATCACTCCTGTTTGAATCTGAGCCTTTAACAACTGACTCTTCCCTCCGGAGACTTGCAGTCTCTTGAAGGAGGTAGGCATATAAATGATGAACTACAGCACCTGTAAAATTCAATAGGATCTATTTTTTTGTCTGTCTATCCATCCATCTATCTATCGTGAACAAAAAAGGGGGCTATGTAATAGCCCTGACAAGTTCGGGGGTGCCACATGGCAGGCCTGACAAACCGAGTGACCAAAAGTAACCACACAGGATGGTCTGATCATAAATTCCTAAGTGAGCAGGCCATGGCGGGTAGTCACGTCCCAGGCGTACAGCTTCCTTAGCAAAAGTCAGTCTTTACCTTAAGTGAGCCCTGCCCACTGTTCTTATGCATCTAGGATAACATACTTTTGAAACGTCTCTTTTCTAAACCCCTTGAAGGCACAACTGCAGATACCATAGCACAAGACTACGGAATGCCTCATTGTTATCTTGTTCCCCACATACCATCTCTATGTGCCGGAAATATTACTTAGCTATCCTGTACCCACCAACGTAAAAGATGAGTTTCTCCATTTTGCTTTTTATCCGGTCCTAGAGATCACCCTTCCTCCACTTTGTTTTCTCTCCCACCTCGACTTCTGTAATCGTCCACCAATAGATTTCATGTATCTTTCTTGTGTTTTCTCCTTTGATTCTTAATGCATAAAAGGAAATGCAAAACTGCCATTTTCTGGAGCATTTTCTCAGTCTTTTGAGATTTTGCTTCCACTGCGTCCTCAAAATCTTGGCTCAAATAAACTCTTAGAAAACTTTTCTATAGGCTGGACATTCTTTCATTGTCTGTCTGCCTGTCTGTCTGTCTATCATCTGTCAATCTTAATGAATAAATTCTTCTCCCTCTCCTGTCCTAAAATGCCGTTAGTTCATACAACCTCTCTGGAAGAGATCCTGTGAGATTGAACAATCAGCCACACTTTACGCGAAGCAGCGGCTTCTCAGTAATGCACCCCCTTGAATTTCCACTCTTTTTCTGCCTTATTCTTTCCCTCACTCTTGCTTCCCTAGAATTGCACTTTCTAATAAGGTACTAAAAACATAAGCGTTCGTCTCTGCTCTGTTCCTTAAGGCATTTGGGCTTAGAACTCATGACCAATAATGGGGCTCAGGCATTTAATTTCAAAACGAAACAAACAAACAAAAAATGGTGACCCCGGGGGCATTCTTAACCCGATCAGCAAAGAGGACTCTGGGTTGAAGACACCCACACAGGCTTAGCTCTGATTTATGAGTATTTTTCACAGGACTCAGTTACTAGATCTAAGCTCCTATAGGACAGAAAAAAAGTTCTCAGCTATGTAACCTTAGGAAAAATTACTTAATTTCTCTGAATCTCAGTATTCTCATCTGTAAAATAGACACTAATCTCTGCATGGTAAGATTTTTGTGAAAATTAAGTGAAATGTTGTGTGTGGCTTTCATATATGAGACATATTCTAAGAATAGTGTCTTTCTCTTTTATGATTTCCTCCCTTTAGCTTAGCTTAAATAGTTAGAAGTTGTTCTGATGAAAGATGAAGATGAGTGAACTTCCACAACAGGTTCAGTTGGAAGAGATAAAAAGAAAAAGCACGGCTCCTGTTTGCTCACTCTCAAGGAACAAGTGTTTGATTTAGAGTTTCCTGTTCAGTGTCTGCTCACCTTCTCATCTGTAGCCCAGCTAATCTCTTAAGTAATCTGTTCCCTAAATTTTGAATTTTCAGCGTCGGAAGAGGTCCGTGCTCATGAATCCTTCTAACAATACCTTTGACGAAAAAAGAGTTTAGATCAGTATTCTAAAGCCAAAGATTGTAGTCACTTGTGATTTTTAAGTGTTCTTTGCAGTTACTGCCTCTCAGTGATCAGAGATATGACTGGGGTTTGGCTACTCTATCAGTCAGGACTGGCTGGGTTTTATGCTGTACTAACCAACAACTTTGAAATCTCGATGGCTTAAAAACAAAGGTTTATTTTTCACCCATGTTACATTCCTAGTGGGTCCACTGAAGGCTGTTAGCATTGTCCTCTCTCCATGACCTAGGATGATATAGCAGCTAATATCTGGACCATAGATGGCTTGTTTTGCAGGAGGGGGCTTGTTTTGCAGGAGGGAAATAGAAAAAAAAATGTCGGTGGTCATATATTGGCAATTAAGTGCTCTAATTTGGAAGCGACTTATTGATCAGAACTATTCTCACCACCCCACCCCTCTTCCTCAGGAGGCTAGGAAGTCCAATCTTACCAAGTTTCTGAAAGAGAAGAGAACTTCAAACAGTCTACAAACAGCTCTAACAACTACGTCATCATTCAATAAACACCATACTTTTTATTTGACATTTCTTTGAGCACTGTCTAGTTGATTTTTCTCTTTTTACTTGGTATTAAAAAGAGAGAAAGGAAACTGTGTGGAGCAGAGGGTTCTGTCTATCACTAGCAGAGTGTTCAAATGAGGTGTTTAATGGTCATGCCGACCTACTCATTGCCGTGCTTATTCCGCCTGAAGCTTTGACATTTATTTGAAAGAGAGGTATGCCGATTGTCAAGCACTTCCTTGTGAATACAAATTCAAAGAAAATTCTGCTCAACGAGAATAAGGGGATTGCTAGTGACCGTGATTATACCTCTTTAGGAAGTCCTGAGATAAGTCCTGGGAGGGTCTTGGACCTGGCCTTTAACGAAATGGAATATAAAACATAGGCATATTAATGACATCTATGCATATTAACTAAAGCTGAGGATTTGTTTCAGAATGGGAAGATAGTTTTTGGTGTAGAAAAAAAAAAATCTCTGATCCTAAAACAGTTCTCACTACTTAAAAGTAGGTGACGTTTCAAAAGCTGCTTCCTCTTGTGATGTCATTGGCTTAAACAGAATGTTTTTTTTTTTTTTTAAATGGAATTTCTTTTGCGTGAAACCAGTTGGGCAGAAGAAACTTTGACAACTGCAAAACATAGATTAAAACAAAAAAGCATTTCTCTAGGCCTAAGTAGGTTTGATTTAAATATTTATTCTAAGACTTTAATATTAATATTAAATTTAAATAAATATTTAAACATTTAAATATTTATTTTAAAAGCCTAATTTTTTGCATGTTGGAGTATTAAATAGTATACAGTATGATCGATTTTTTTTTTAAATTTGTTTTTGTAATGACAAAAGCTTAACATCGAAGCAGACCTTCCTCACGACACCCCGTCTAACGCCCGCCTTTTAGAGATGAGTCAATTAAGACCCAGACGGCTGGAGTCACTGAATAGACGTTAGAGTCTACGGCAAAACTGACAAATTAGATCTCTGGCCTCATATCTGCTGTTGCAGGGGTCTTCTTGTCACTACCTACGTTCCACAACTGAATTCCTGAATCACATTTTATTTTTTGGTGGTGGTGTTGGCACCAATTGATAGTAGGGTGAACTTTCTAAAGAATAGGGTCCTGATATCTATATTTTCTAAGAATAAAAGAAAGTCTTACAAGATGCATAAGAACAGTGGACAGGTTCACTTAAGGTAAAGACCGACCTTTGCCAAGGAAGCTACAGGCTTGGGACATGACTACCCGCCATGGCGTGCCCACTTAAGAACCAGAAAGTAACATCGCCATGTGGCAAGGGAATTGAGGTTTGGGGATCAAAGACCTGAGAAGAAAATCGATTTACCAGAGGCAGTCACAAAGCTTAGATGAATTACTGTCTTGTTTTAAATCTAAATTCATCTTGACACCTATTCTTCTACTTTAGAGTTGATTATTTAAGAGGCACTTGTAGAAAATGCTTCCAAGGTACAGACTAAATTGAAGTGAAAATCCTGAGGCTGTTGTTTTTATTTTCATAGAGAATGCTTCAAGGAAATTAAACAATGTTTTCACAGTATTAAAACCATAATTTTCGGCAAATATTTTTTTTAAATCACAGTAAGAAAGTAATAAATCAATCCCATTAGAAGCACATGACTTTTTTTGGAAGAGCTTCAGGAATGACGTTGCATTTCCTTCCATATCTTCTATCCGTTTATGGACAGGCTGAGTCAGGTGCTTCTGTGAAATTGGGGTGAAAAAAAATCTACCCAAGCACCTGGGAAGTTATGTCACCTTGTAGTTGGTAGAAACCATTTTAGTGTGTCTGTCGACTCTTCTGGCCTCTGGAACATTAATTTAGAGAAGCCAGGTAAATGTGAGAGGGAGCGGGTACCACGCAGCTTCTTACCTAATGTGTTGTCACACTATTCTTATCCCTTACAACTGTCTAAAAGAATTCTTTTTTTAGACATTCTATGCTAGTTACCCCAAAATATTCTGTGGTAGTGAGTTCCAAAAACTAATTACATGTCACATAAAAATACTGTCCTTGAATCTATTTCAAGTTGGCCATACCTCACTCTTTCTTCTTGCATAGATAGTTTACAGATGTTGCTAGGATTTCCGATTCACTAGTTCCTGCTATTGTGGGTTGCTAGTTTTATTTTGATTTTTGTTTTCTTTTCTAAACATGGCTGCTATTATTGTTCATATTTGCATTTTGTTTACCAGACTATCGGTATCAGAAATGTGCTTTGCCATGTGAAGTCATCCTTCCTTGTGGCTTCAGAAACCCGCTCTATGCTGATGACCCAGCCCAGGCTTCTCCTGAGCTCCAAACTTTTTTGAATCCCAATGCCAACTGGACATCTCCATTGATACATATTACACAAAGAATGCATCAAACCGAAAATGAACACTTGATGGGAAGGTCAGATGTGCATTCAGCTGGGCTTAGGTAGCACCTCTAAGGGGCAGTACGTGACTCTAGTTCATTGTTGTGGCTTGCTTAAGAATGGAATCATGAACCTCGGAACAAAAATATACAAAAGACTGTGTAAATATTGGTCAAGTGGGGAGGTGTTCTATTTCTTCTTGAAAGAGATCAAAGCCAACGTTAGAATGTTAAATCTCTGGCAGTAAGTTAAGTTCTGTTAGAGCATCCATGGAAATTGCTGGTAGAATTCACAACACGCCAGCAAATCTCGCCATAGCTCCTTTGACTCGGCAAACGTACATTTACCGTCAGGCACTGTGGAGGCTTGGAGGGTACAAATGTGAAGATGATGGAAATCTATATTTACAAAGAGCTCATTTGTTGTTTACCACAGGGGTGATGCTATCCTCTAGAAATTCTGGAAATTTGTGGGGGATTTCTGTTGTCATGATGACAGTGAGCTGCTAGGTATCCTGAATGATCGAGAAGAAGCTCATGGCCCTCACACTTTCAAATGTCAACTGACATAAGTGATCTAAGTAAAAAACTTATCATTATCTGAGCCTAGATTCTAATTCCATTTTATGTAGACACCAAGTGTTTTTCACATGCTTTTTATACATACTTAATTTTTCAAAATTCGACAACATAAAATTTGATAGAAGGTTGTACTTTGTTTTGTTTAAAACTTTAGTAAGATTTGTTCACCATTTCAGAAAAGCTCAGCACCAAAGCCAACACTGATCATGGTTTTGAGCCCCAATGATGCTTTATTCCTAATACCTGTTTATGGCTATTGTACATAAAGCAGCTATATCACTACTTCGTTATGTCTTCTAGTGAAGCTTATTTTATTATAAATTACTTTCCATTTCTTTCTCTTTCATAGTATAGTTATGCTGAAGTGTTGACGTTTTAAAAGTAAATATATAGGTAAAATATATGCACAGGAAAGTAAGGGAGTTGTTACAAAGGATTTACTTTAAAAGTTCATGGAAGAAGTTTGATTGAGAACTGCTGCCCTACAGGGTAAAACACACAGACGCACTGATAATTTTGGCATCTCTGCTCTATAGAAGCAACATAAGGGGCAGCCAAGCATCATTAGTTAAGGCCTTGAATAATGCAAACATAAATTTTTATAAGATTATCGTTTCTCTTCAGTCTACTTCCCAGTCCTCTTTTGTGGGGGGGGCGGGGGAGGAGAGGCTGCAAAGGAGAAACTCAAGCTAAAGGAAATGCTACTGGTTTAACAAGGTGCTAATGGGAATAATACTTTTCACAGAAAGCTTACAGAAAAGGGAACGTGCAAGCAGAGGAAGTGAGCATTGCTTAGATTAAAACCCAACAGGCAAGTTAGTGGATAGGAGAGCTAGAATGTTTGAGAGTGTGTTTAGTGCTCCTTTGATGGACGCTGCCATAGCTCTCCTTCTAGACCTAAGTGGATAAATATCTGGCACAGAATGCCTTCTTCCCAACCGATGGAATTTGACAACTGTGGTTGAAATGTAAGAAGTAAAATTAAAGACCAGATTGAAATTAGGAATTGTGTACTGAAGGTTGCTAGGCGACAGAGGCCAAGAAGGTTGCTAGGGACAGGGATCAGGACTGTTTTAGACTGAGTATATGTCAGATTCTCCTAGAAACTTCACAGTGATCATTCCCTTTAAATAAATAAATGAATAAAAAATTAAATAGGCTAGAGAAATACACACATGCAACCACTATGAGTGCGGCAGGGAACCAAAGTAAACAACAACAGAAC
>NW_006439568.1:7637218-7688344 GCF_000325575.1 Pteropus alecto | reverse complement strand
ACAGATCCATCAGGCAGTTGTCCTGACAATAAACATCTATCACACCCTACCCCTTCCTCCTGCTTCTCCCCACTGAAGTCCTATCATCATAACAGTAATTCAGAGTTTGGTATTGAGAAACCCAGTGGATGGTTCTGGCACTCTATGATGGAAAGTTTCAGCCAACAGTTATAGACCTAGGCCAGGATGTTCCCAGTGTATCAGGTGGTGGCCTCTGGACAACCATGAAAGAAATGACTTAGTGATGTCACTACCTCACCTTGCAGAGTGGGTCTCTGATTAATTCCATTCGTGATCATTCCAGAAAGACAAAAACCATGGCATTAGTCTTAATGACCACACCTCCTCAATGCTTGTCTACCCTCTGCTCTCATTAAAGATTCTAGAATTTTGCTTTGCCGCAGAATTTCATTTTCTCCCACTTTCTTAGGTTCAGGACACCTTGGTTTTACCTCCAACAACGAAACATTCTAATCCTCCTTCAAAGTAATAGTTTGTGGTCCTCTCTCCCTACTCAGAGCATCGACATTTTGTTTACATAATCCACTTGGTTCTAGATGGTCCTACAGTTATTTGTGAACATAATGCTAGAAGCTGGTGTTAATATGAAGCAGGAAATTTATGTGATCATCTAGCATGTGTACTTATCACTATAGAAGAAAAAACTAAAACTCAAAAGACATATAACTTGCTCGTCATCATTTATCAGGTATGTGGTGGTACTGATATTTGAATTTTGGTCCAATGAATAACCACTTCACTGAAGTTTCCCTTATAAGGTTCTATAGGGCAGGGTCTTTTATATTCCTGAGTCACCCAGTGCTTCCCCTTTGTTACTCTCATTATCTATACAATTATGTCTCCAATATCTGGCTTCTCCATTAGGCTGTGAGGTTCATCGGATGGGAGTGGTTCCCACCTTGTTTTCCACCCTGTCCCTGATGCCCAGCAGGCATGCCCTGTACAAAGTATTAAATACCTGTAATGCGTCCAGTTCCTAGAACTGGACCTCAGTATTTACAAAAGGGCATTTAGGCTCTTTATGTGTAAGTACAAAGTGTCAGTTCCCAATCATTTATAATGTAAAGTCAATCTCAGAAACTATAGCAAGGGAAATCTTTCCCATTTAAAGTATTTACTATGTTCAAGACACAAAGTTTTCTCTTTTGATAATGCCGTACCATCTATAATTAGTATGATCTAAATCTACATACATATCTATCTTCCTATATAGGCCATGTACCAAAACATTTGTCTACTTATTATTTCAGAACACTTGTTATTAGGTACATATATTATTTAGTGGAAATTCTGAAATTTAAAAGTCACTGACAATATGTATATTAAATAAATCTTTGACAAAATACTAAAGACTGGGAAAAATAAAAGTATCCCCATATTAATAACAGGATTATTTATATTAGCCAGAAATTAGATTGATTAAACCAATTGTGATGTGCTCATACAATGGAATACTATACAGCAAGGAAAATGGATGAACTGTTTCACATCTAATAATGGAAATAATCTCACGAAGAACTTAAAGTGAAATTATCCAGACACAAAAAAAAGCGCATAAAATCCATTTATATGATGTTTAAATAGAAGCAAAACTTATCTATGGTATTATAAGTAAGAATATTGATTACTCTGAACATAATAGTGACAGAGAGGAAGCCAAGAAGCTTCTAGGGTGCTGGTAATGTAGTATTGCTTAATCTGGGTACTAGCTCACAAGTGTTCACTTTGAAAAACTATTAGATAGTATGATTGTGCAATTCTTTATGTGTGTTATGTTTTAATAAAGGTTTAGTTTTTAAAAATTCTTCATAGTATCCATATTGGTAGAATACATCCCCTCATATATACATATATATATCACTGATAAAGATTAGCCTTCTTATATGTGGACTCCTGTCCAACCTACCTTTTCTTCAGGGACTTTGCTGTTTATTTATTTACTTACTTACTTACATATGTTCGTATATTCTAGAAATAAATTGGAAGACTTCCTAGCTTTCCATTCACTGTGATTTGAACATGGAAATTCAAGCATTTACTCTAACGTGTTCAAAACAATATATAACTTAAATATGGGCTTTTATATCCTTTGTGAATGTCTGATTCTCAATCCGATTCTCAAACTCAATCTGTTCCTCACTTTAGTGACATAAAGGAAATAAGTGACTGGTCATAGAATAATCTTTAAATCTTATTAAGTTGATGGCTCAAAAATCTAAATTAAAGAAGAAAAGGAAGTTAAACCAAGTCACAGAGATTTCTCTTTTCAAATAGTGTGTTAAAATAACTTTTAGCCCTATTTAGTGCTGAATTCAATTATTTAAATATATTTTAGAACATAATTTACATTAGCCCACCAATATATTGAAGGTGAGAAGTGGAAAAAGCCATTTTAGTAATAAAATTTTATTAAAATATTAACTTGCACAGTTGAGTGTGTGTGGTGTGTGTGTGTGATCTTTTCTCTTGTGCCAGTTATTCATTATTTCTCATAATATTTGTTTAAGTGAGGAAGGAGCCTAAAGCTGCATCCTATCATATCAATGCATCCAAAGTTTATTGTAATTATAAGTTTTAAAAAGACTTGACACCTCCTCCCAACTTACTCTGATTCTAAAAGACTACTTTATTGTTAATAATAATAATATCCAAGTTAACTAAGCAAAGAACTGCATGAGGGCATTAATAGTCTGAGATGAGCAAGTCCAAAAAACGGATAAAAATCATTCAAACACTAAAGGTCTAGGGTTCCTCTCTCTTCTGCATAATAACCAGCAGGAGCTTCCAACTGACACACTTGGAGAAATACAGTTAGCTTGAAAGAGGTCTCCAACTTGACCCCAAATCTCTCCTGGGACAGGGAGCGAGGCATTTGAGCTTTGTCCCCGTCAATCCGCGGGAAGGTCCGAGGCCGGGGCCTCCCGGTCGCCCGGGTCGCGCCCCGTCCCCTGGGCCAGGGACTTACCACGAGCGCGCAGCACAGCAACTTGTTCATTGTGGTCCCCGGCAAACCTCAGGCGGCAGGGCGAGCGCTCCGGTGCGTCTCCGCAGCGGGCGCAGTCATCACGTTATATATAGCCTCTGGGCGACAGGAAGTATCGGCTTGGCTTTGATCATTCATTCCCTATCTGAATCAAACTTTGCACCTTTTTTTTTAGGATCCTTTGGCGGGAGCAGTGGGGGATGCTCTGGGGTTAACACTTTCAGAGCCAGGACAGAAAAAAAAATCGCCTGGAGAGACAGGACGGTGGGGGGGTGGAGCAAGGATGTCTGGCTCCTGGGAGGGAAAAAAAGCCTTCGGGCTGTGGAACAAGGCACTCCTGTCTCGGAGAGGCTCTGAGGTTTCCTGGCTCCTTCCCGCCAGCGGGCGGCCACCTGGCAGCGGACCGGCGGTGGGAGGGCCGGGCGCACGCTGGGGAGCCGGCTCCTCCACGCTGAGCTGAGCGTCCCATGCAGCCAAGATCCCGGCGCAGCCTGCGGTGCGTCCCAGACACTTTATCCCTCTCTTGACTGGCCCCTTCTCTGCGGGCTCTGAGAGCTCGAATGACAAGGCTCCTCATCTATGCCATGCATTGTCTCAGAGCACTTTTGGGGACTTCGCCATCCTTAATCTCCAAGATTACATAGACGGCGTAGAAGGAATTTCTCTAACTTCTGTCTGTTTGCTTCTAAAGCCTGTGCTTTTTCCGCTCACTTCTTGTTGTCTGGGGTGGTTAGAGGTAGAGAATCAGCAGAGGAAAAGCTTCCGGTCTAGGGCAGGTAAACCCGTACAGGTTGTGGGATACCTTGGCCACTGTTTTCTTCACCAACAGATTAATCATCAAAGGGCTATTGGTACCTTAGTGTCCTACGTACTGAACTTCTGGAATTGCCTCTTCAAAGTTGTTCCACTGCCCCCGAGCTGTCTAGAGAAGCTTGCTGCATTCATAAAGGGTTCTTGCATTCCCTGTCCACTCCCCAAAGCTGCTTGTCTGAAAGATGGACCCGGCGACTTCTAAATTATAGCCCCATTCCAGGGTTGTGCGGTTCATCAGTTAGTTCTCAGACTGTCACCAGAACTCTGCTTACAGATGCTGAAAATGTCATTGCAGAGCTGGCTGCCTCATCAGGGCCAAGTGTTGCTACATGTCTCTTAAATAGGGCAAGTTCTGCTTCTCAGTGAGTTTAAGGATGGAAGGTGAAGAATCAAGAAAGGGCACAGGTATGGCCAACCTGGGTCAGCGCTTCTGCCCCTTTGAATGGACATGGTTCCACTAGGAGTTCAAAGTGGAGCCATAGCCCAAGGAGAAAATATGAAGAGGAAAAGAATCTCAGCTCCTCTGCTGTGATCATGAATTACAAAAAACAGAGGATCTCAGTCATTGTTATCTCTCCAATGCCAGAACATAACAGCACTGCTGGTTGCTTAAGCAGCTAGTGAGTAAATGAAGGTCAGTGACGAAGGATGATGTCGTATGACTCCGGACCTGCCCCTTAATTTTGAACTTCAGCTTTGATGTCTTCAATCTGTCCTACTAACACTTAGACTTACCGTGAGACTTGAGTACATTCAAATGTTAGCAATGAAACATATAAATGGTAGTATGATTGTTTTGATTAGGGTAAAGTTTGTTAGAATATTATCTGAAGGCATTTTTCTTGAAATATAATATTGTTGGCATAAGGAATGTCCAAACTTGTAGAGAATTTTTTATGAGCCAAGCCGAGACAGTCACCAGGAAGAAAAATCTCCACAGATCTAGAAAATGCTCTAGAGAATGACAGTTTTGCAGCTTATTTTATACATTAGCATAAAAGAAGGAGACTTAAAGAGGGTTACATGAAATTCATTGTTGGAGCATAAGAAAGCAAAGCAGGGAAACCTCTGGGAGTGGATAAAAAGTTAAACTGAGAGATTACTACTTCTTTTACAGTGGCGGGTACAGGATAGTTAAAAATTAACATTAAAAAAAAAAACCATTTACAGGCAGAGAAGAGGTGTGTGGCATTCTGGGAAAAAGATACCAATGAGAGGTTCTGTGATCTCATGCTCTGGTGCAGCAGTTGTGCCCTGAGGGGTCTGGAAAAAAAGATTATGCTGACATTTCAAAGCTAAGTTATCTTCGATGCAAAAAGACATAGACAGACTTCACTTAAGGTAAAGATTGACCTTTGTCAAGAAAACTAAAGGCCTATGACCAGACTATCCCCATGACTCGCTTTTATTTGAGATCTTTCGTGTTCAGACCATCCCATGTGGTTACTTCCGGTCTCTGGGTTTGTTGGAGCCACCATGCAGGCCCCCCCTGAGCTTGTCAGGTTTAGTAAGTAGCCCCTTTTTCATCTACAGCATAATACCAATGTGCAGGAATCAAGCTTGGAGAAAACGGATCTACGATTGAATCATTTAACCTTGGAAACATTTCGTGTCTCTCTAAGCCTCAGTTTCCTCATCTGTTAGATAAAAAATAATACTGATATTACAGAAATGAGGGAGAGAGCAAATGAAAGCATTTATAAATGAGGTGATTCACTAATTGCGAGCATTAAATAAAGTAAAATGTGTAAGATAGCAAGCACAGTGCCTGCCCATGGGACATATTTACTAAATTACAGCTGATTGTCGTAGGGGAGTACCTAAAATACTACTGATCTTTGGAGCCAGACACATAAATTTGAACCCCAGGTCCACTACGTCTAGCTCTGTGACCTCAGGCAAGTTTTATCAAAACTATTTGTGTTTCCGTTTGGTTTCTTCATCTGTGTAATAAAGATAAAAAATCATACCTACCTCAGAGGATTGTGAAGGTTATGATGAGGAATACATTAGATAAAATATGTAAAGCATTCACAAGAGTATCTACCACATCCTAAGTACTCATTACCTGCCAGCTGTTATTATTGTTCTTATCTGAAGTTTTTTAGGGACATTTATATGAGCACAAGTTGAGTCTAGACTATATGAACTCCTGAGAGCAGGAATCGGGTATTTTTCTTTGGTATTCCCTGAAGCTTTTAGCGCAGCATCTGGCTTCCTATAACTGCTCCATAAATACTACTAATAATAGTAGTAGTGGTTGGGGTGTGTGTGTGTGTGTGTGTGTGTGTAAGGGTAATTAGTGTAACCTTGAGAAAAGTTGAGCCACCATTCATTTAGAGTTGCAAAACAGACTATATCGACTCTGATTTCAGGGCCTGACTGTGGGCGGATTATTAATCACCCACTGACAGGAAACAGACACTATGAGTTATCGGTCATTTCATTTGTTATATTCCTGGAGCAATCTGGCCCATCCCCCTGGGTCTTCCCATGTGACCCACTGCTGTGGGCAGCTGGCCCTGAGCACTCTGAAGCTAGAGTTCATCTTAAGCTTGAATTGAAATGGACCCGGGGACTTAGGGTTGGACCCATAGGGAACATTTGAACACTAATATGGCAGACTACATTCATCTTCCTGTGACAGATCCCTCATTGGCAGAGGCCATCAGAGACATTAAATAGAGTGTCTTGTAAATGTAACCTTATGTTTCTGGGCACCAGCTATGTGTGATGCTGACTTTCTAGGTGACACTTTATCAGATAATCTTCATCTTCTCTTCCTTGAATTCTTTTGAGTTAGACCTCATGTTGAACACATGTTCACTGCCCGTATTTTCGACTGTCCCAGCCCCCATTTCAGCCACAACTAAGGCTTAAAGAAATGATGCCCAAATATTGGGAACTCCCACAGGGAAACACTTCATCTCTTTAGCACAGTGGCAATGCACCTGCGACAGAAGGGCATTTATAATCATCATCATAATAGAAATGCCTTAAACTCAGGACAGAAATTGATTTAGGTCATTTGGGAGACAAAGCATGCAGTGGGCTCTGAAGTGGCTGATCAAGTGTCTAGAACATCTCACATCTAAGCTCCCTTGCCTGAAAACTGGAAATACAAGTTCTGAGGTTATGTATGTGAAAGGTTATTAACTTGAAGAAGAACATATTCCTAGTTATTACATTGTTATTAAAATGAAGCTTTTACTGATTTCATAAAGGAAGAAACAGAACAAGAGGAGAAATATCATGCAACTAGCCTGTTGATTTTCATTTATTGTATTAATGTTGCCCAGTTTCTTTATTAAAAAACAGGATTTCGAGTGTATTAATATTTTAGACAAAAGCTATTTGACTTTTAAGGTGTTACGGACTGTGTTCAGAATGAACATGTACTTGCTTTAAAAAAAAATAATAATGTACAGAAAGGAAAGGCACTTTCTGATTAAGTCACCAGCAACTTAAGGCTCTGCTTGAAAGTGTGGGACCGGGGCTCAGTAGATGATAGTTATGGCTCCCCACACAATGGGGAGTGTGACTCTAGCATGGCCACTCATCCATTAAAATAAACCTTTCATCGACTACTGGCATTAATTACACAATCACACAAATGTATAATTATGATCAGGACCGTGTGCTACATGGAAAGAAATAAGGTACAGTAGGAGTACCCGACCCATTGTGGCTTTAAAGCAGACCTCTGAGAAACTAGTGATGAGGAAGAAGATAATGTAGGCAGCACGGGCGGGTTTGAAGCATGACAGTGACATGATCATTTTAGCTTCAGTGGGGTAGAAGTTCTCTGACCTTCACCCTGCCAGCCTCTCAGGATCCTAGGTCTAAACACAGACCCACGAGAGAAATCCCTTAAACTAAGAATCACAGCAAAAATGGAAAAGTATTTTCATCAGCTTAACTAGGTTTAAAATTTTTTTTTAATGCTTGTATGTGGTAAAAAACACAAATAGTATTAACACATAATTATGGAGGGTCAGTCTCCATTGCACGCCATACCTCCACTGCCGCTTTACAGAAGCTAATACTGCTAATGACTGTGGTGAGATCTTTCAGGTGTTATATGAACACGTGTTGATGGATAGATATCCTGCTGTTTCACGCCAAAGGGAGCATACAGGTGTTCCGAATGTCATTTTGCCATTTAACGATGTTTGTTTTGTACCAGCGTTGTATCTGGGGACTTCGAAAGAGAGAACTTAATACATGGAATTGGTTACACGGGTTAGAGAATCACTGAGAAGTCAAACAGAGGCCACCAAGGGATGAGCAGCAGCGTAAAGCTATGACCTCCCTTAACTTGGAGGGTTAAGGGAAGAATTAGGGATCGGGCTCACCTGGAGGAAGCTGGAACCACAGAGGTTCTGTCCAGTGGGATCCGAGCTTTGAGGAGACAGAGTTGCTGTTAGAAACACTGCCCCTTGAATCTCCTGCCAGAGCCTTCTTTTGGCCGAACACGGACAGGAGGCCAGCAGGCATGGGGACCTGGTAATGTAGCATCTGGTGGTGGACTCCCCTGTGATACAGAGAACAGGTGGAATAAGGGGTGATTTGTAGGGACAGACAGGCCAAGGATAGGCACAAACATATATAGAAATGTCTCATTCTTTTTCACTGTAGCACAGTATTCTAATGTATGAGTGTATCATAATTTATTTAACTACTGCTTTACTGATGGATAATCTGACTGCTTCCAGTATTTTTTCTATTACAAACAATGTGGCGACGAGCAGCCTTATGCATACATCTTTGCACAGTAATGTGAGTGGACTTTTTAAGGATAAATTCTTTGAAATGTAATTGGGACAAAGGTACATGTATTTTACATCTTGATAGGTATCGTCATATTGTCACCTAAATACTTTATATTCCTAATATTAATCTTACCACTTTTGGGAAAATAGGTTAATACTACTCCCTGTAATCCACGTCACATGACATTGGAAGGCCCACTGCTTTCTTTAGGTGGGAAGTCTGGTCTTTCAAACTGAGATCTATAAAGACAGCTACCTCATTCACGATTCAGGGCTGCCATATCAAAATACCATTGGCTAGATGGTTTAAACAGCAGACATTTATTTTCTCATAGTTTTAGAGACTGGAAGTCTGAGATTGGGGTGCCAGCTTCTGGTGAGTCCTTACTTTCTGGCTTATAGGAAGACACCATCTCACCGTGTGTTCACATGACCTCTTCCTTGTGTGTGTGGAGATCTCTCTCTCTACCTCTTCTTGTAAGGCAACCAATCCTATCGAATGTGGATGTTACTCTTATGATCTCATTTAATCTTAATTACATCCTAAAAGCCTTACGTTCAAATATAGTCACATTGGGGCATTAGGATTTCCGCATATGAATTCAGGGGTGGGGCACAACTCAATTCATAGGAGCATGTTTCTGCCTTTCTCCTTTAGGACTCATAATCTGATGCTTTATTTTCAAAGGAATGTAGGCTTTTGAAATCCTTGCTATATAATGCTCCTTAAATATGTGTACATAATTGTAATGTCACTATTTCCCTCAAATTTTCTCATTCCTCCTTTTCTGGACTCTCTTTCCTTCTTTGATCTAATAAAATAGTAGTCTCCATAGTTTAGTTACAATTTATACCTACGACACCTTCTAAAATGTCTCACCCACTTACAGAGTCTGACTTCTCTGTGTGAGGTTGGCACGCTACTAGCAAGGAGGAATTCTTGTTCCTTCTTTTATAATGTCTTTTAATAAAAGAGTTCCGTTATGTTAAATAGCACAGTACACCATGCCCACCTGAGCAGAGGAACACGTAGGTCAAGCCTTTCTGTACATGTAACACGCATGACGATATTTTCTTTGAAATTCCTGTCGAAGACAGTGCCAAATTTGTGATACCTCTGGGTGGGAAAGTTGAGAATAGGAAACAACAATCTCCACAGACCCCAACAGATTTTCTGTTGTTCTCTGAAGCCAGAGAAAGAGACACAACTCCTTGCTTATAAACACTTTGACCTTGGCTGCCAATCACTTCAGCCAGGATTTCCTGAAACTCAGATACCCATCTAGTGTCTACTCAGTCCCAAGAAATCGGCTCCCTAATTAAACAGGGATGCATTTCCCAAACAACAACTCCCCCAGGAGGCTCCTGAACAAATAAATGTTTGCATCAGAAGAGTGTTAGGGAATGCTGCCTGCCCTCTTGGTCACTCTTCACAAATCCTTCAGGTAATTTGGTTATCTCTAATGTCAATTCAAAGGTTCTCCTTTTCTCCCAACCCCCAAGCAATTTGTCTACACTTGGCTAATGAAAATATGATAGATAAGAACCCTTAGAACTGTTCTCTTAATAGCTAATTAGGTACTTCTATCTGGGAAACTCCCCTCCTTTAACTAAAACAAACCCTTAGAAACAAAGATTTTGATGAGATAGTTTTCAGAGGAACTAGCCGGCAAGAGAGAAGTGCTTCCTGGAACAAGAGTTTTGCCTATAAAAGGCTTAGCTTAAGAGAGCATCTTTAGGTGAATATTAAGCTAAAAAGAGGAGTGAAGTTAGTTAATATTCAGCTGATGGGACACCATTAACAAAACCAGGAAAGAAATTCCGTTTCAGTACAACTAAGTAATTTATCATTCATTTATTCCAACGAATATTTACTTGGTACCTAGTAGGTGACACACACTGTACCCCTAATAGAGAAAAAAAATAGTCCCCATACTTCTGAAGCTTACAGTCAGGTTGAGGAGAGAGTAATGAAGTAAACCTAGAAATAAACTTTGTGGATGGTGATAAGCCAATTCCAGAGACTGATAAAGTTGAAATCTATAAAACAAGTTATGTGTAATGGCGTGTGGCTAAGAAGGGGCGACTTTAGCTGAGCTTCTTAGGAAAGGGCTCTCTGAGGAATTGACTTCTGATCAGATAATAGAAGGATGAGAACATTGCTGATTCCTGAGATGCAGTCAGAGCCTTCCAGGTAGAGGGATGAGTAAGTGTGGTAATCCAGGTGAGAAATGTCAGTGAGGCATGAGCTAAGGGAACAAGGAGGAGATTTAAACCATATATGGCCGGAGAAGTAGGCAAGGCCAGACCATGTAGGTTCTAGAGGGTCGGGTAAGGATTTGGCACTTCAGGTGAAGGACAGTAGGAAGCCATTGTCATGTCTTAAGATGTGAGTGAAGTGACTTGACATTCATGCAAAAGGATCATTTTTGGTGGTGGTAATGTAGCTAGAGCAGACACAGGAAGATCACAGGAAGCAGGAAGGTAATTATCACTAGGACAGTCATTGTCATACCTTTAGGTCCTGAGAAGCAGAAGAATGAGTCTCAGCTTCATCGTTTATATGCAAGTGTCTTTGGTTAAGTCACTTAATTTCTCTGAGCCTCCTGAGTTTCATAGTCTGTAAAAGGAGTATTCTAGTTACCCAATGAAGCTATACATACATCATAAGGATACTAGGTGAATCGGACAATGTATGTGATGAGTTCATTCATCCTAAAGTTCTGTGTAATAAGGGATATTTCCTTGAATCCTAAGTTTGGTGTTAGTTCTCAATATGTCAGAAGGATACAAGAGAACTAAATGGTAAAATATACCTGCCCCCCCCCAAAAAAACCCATTTACGCTAAGTGTCCATGAACTTTTACATTTTTTTGTTTTTAAGTATTTTTTCTAGATACTTGAGGTTGAATTGTTTCTAAAAGTATTGATGATAATAACAACAACAATAACAACATTTTAAATAATAACAACATTTTTAATAATAACAACAATAATAACAACATTTTACTGTGCTAAGTGTCTTATATTTATTAACTTCCATGATTTAGAAACTATTATTTTTCTCATTTTACTAAAAAGAGGACTGGGGCTCAGAGAGAATAAATAACTTGCACAAGATCAATAGCTAGTAAATGGATTTGAGTCCAATCAGTCTAATTCCAGAGTCTGGGCTTTTAACTACAAGCTCTGCTGCTTATAATAAATTTAAGGGTTTTCTAAAGCTAGAAGTCAATTTTGTCCTACAGAATGATCAGGTATTTGGTATATCTTGGTAGCAGCCCAAAGTTAAAAATGGGTGAGGGTTAGTTTTTCTTCTTAGATCAAAATCTACTATATGTACAGATATTTATTAGCAAGCAGAGTTCAAATGGTCACACAATGTGAACTTATACTTTGATGAAGTCTCAGCTCTCATCAAATTTTTGGTCTTCTGAACACAATTTACGTTATAGATTGACCTGAAACAAATGTGACAATACGCAGTGGCAGGATAAAGAAACACCGCCTCTGTCAGGCAAACAAGTATTCTTAGAATCAGAAGAAGAATATAGGTCGGTTCAGAGGGGTCAAACCTAGGGTACTAAGTATTTTATTGTTTTTGATGCTATTGTAAAGAAGATTGCTTTCTTAATTTCTCTTTTAGATAGTTAAGTGTTAATATATGGCAATGCAATGTATTTTTTTTTGTGTATTGCTTTTGTTTCCTGCAACTTTTAATTTATTAATCCTAATAGATTTTTGGTGGAGTCTTTAGGATTTTCCTTATACAAGATCACGCCATCTGCAGACAGAAACTATTTTTTACTTCTTCCTTTCCAATTTGGAAGCCTTTTTTTTTCTCTTGCTTAATTGTCATGGTTAGGACTTTCAGTACTATGTTAAGAATAAGTGATGAAAGTGGGCATCCTTGTCTTGTCCCTAATCTTAAAAGAAAGGCTTTTAATTTTTCACTGTTGAGTAGGACAACTGATAGCACAAAAATTCAAAAAATCATCAGAGGCTACTATGAACAACTATATGCCAACAAACTGGACAACCTAGAAAAAATGGAAAAATTCTTAGAAACATAAAACCTACCAAGACTAAGTAAGGGGGGAAAAAAAATAGAAAATCTGAACAGAGCAATTATTTGTAAAGAAATTGAATCAGTAATCAAAAATCTCCTAAGAAATAAAAGCCCAGGACCAGAAGGCTTCACAGGTGACTTCTACCAAACACTTAAAAAATAATTAATACCAATACTTCTTAAACTTTTGCAAAAACCTGAAGGGACAGGAACACTTCTAAACTCATTTTATGAGGCTAGCATTACCCTGATATCAAAGCCAGACCAGGACGCTTAAAAGGAAAGAAAATTACAGGCCAATATCTCTGATGAATATAGATGCAAAAAAATCCTAAACAAAATACTAACAAACCACAATCAATAGCACATAAAAAGGATCCTAACAAAAATCAAGTGGGATACAAGGATGGTTCAACACATGCACAAATCAATCGATTGGAAACACCAAATTAATAGAATAAAGGATAAAAATTATATGATCACTTCAATAGATGTAGAAAAAGCACCTGACAAAATATAACAGCCTTTCATTATAGAAACTCTCAACAAATAGGTATAGAAGGATTGTACCTCAACATAATAAAGACCATACGTGACAAGCCCACAGCTAACATCATACATACTCACTGATCCTAAAAATAAAGGATGAAGCATTAGCTACGTTCTGTGTTCTTACAGAGTACAGAGGGTGTTACTTTAGGCTGCTGTTTCTATACATTTTTTAAATTGTCCCCAAAGGAGAAAATTCTAAGTTAATTTGACTTAATTAAATTGAATATTGAGATATAAGGTTTTTTTTTAGGTAGGGTTGTTTTTTTGGAGGGCCATAAAGCCCTTGTAATAGCTCGTATTTTGTTACCACCCCCCAAAAATATGCCCACTTGCTCACTATATCGCTCCCATTGAGAATGCATACTTCAGCCAGTCTCATGCTTTGAATACTCATAATTTCACCAAGAGAGCCCACTTTACCACAATTATGCTAAGTAACAAAGTCTCTGGTGTTGCTGTGAGATCGACAGGGCTGAATCCCTGGGATGTGGACCTTCTGATGGGATGCTAATTCGCCTTTTGGGAAGTGGGGATCCTGGCTAAGTCAACTATCTGCCTGTAAAGGATAAATTAACTTGATTCATGTGTTATAAGAACATACTGTACCAAAATATTAAAATTAAATTACCGACATAATAAAGGGTTCCAGAGCAAGGAAATGGATAGAGAAAAAGAGTTCTGCGCAGGAAATAGCTTAGACTCTAGGGAAAGGATGAGGGAAAGGGTGGGGTTTGCTCTAGAGGAATATAAACAATGCACATATGAAAAGCAGCCCAAATTCTGTCATTACAGTTCCTCCTCAGGTACATGAAATGGCTTTTGAAGCTTCATATTTCTGTAGGTACCACACAGCAGTCAGTGAGAACTGGAGAATAGCTAAGGTCACCTTTTGGGTCCTGGTAGGAAGGACATTAGTTGTGCTGATTTCTTCTCTTAAAAGACATGTTGCGTCGGCTAGGAGTTCCAGTAGAGTCAAAGGTCCACTTGAACTTCTAAACCAGACTAGTTGGGAGGGTTTTGCACAGTGAGACCAAAGGCTGGGCTGAGAAATGATGAATCCACATTTCTAACTCCAGTCGATGTGCAGCAAGAAAGCTTTCTTGGTGAGAGAAAGCCTCATGGCTGGGGCTGTCAAATTCATGAAAGCTGCAGGTCTTCTACCCCCCAAAATATATGCAGCCTCACATAAATTCTGCATTCAATTCAGAAGGTTCATGGCCTATGATTCCAGGAAGGAAATGAATTTGAAATATGGTGGAACTTTTTGCTACTCAGTCTTAAAGAGATGTTTGTACTTTGGTTGATAATATTGTTGTATCATCATTTGCCATATTTCAATATTTATATTTCCTGGGTTCTGGTCCAGGATACTGATCCTGATGTTTCAATGTCATATAAATGAGGATTGTTTTCTCCTCACTCATGGATCATTATACCAATCAAGTCTACAAATGGCCTCGCCCTTTAAAACTGTGTACTCTCAGAATAGCTCAGATCTCAGGGCAGCTGATTCTGCTTGGCAGGTGTGGGATGTGTGATTGAGTCATTCAGAATCTCAAAGAGATATTTGTTAGAGGGAGCAGCAAACAGTGACTGATTCAGTAGCTCCTTGGGTCCTGAACAACGTGGTACTTACCACAGTTTACAATGGAAGGAAGCTCTGCTGCTTCTTTAATGGTTGTTAGATGTGGAAAAGATGAAAGGCTTACAAAAGCAGAAGTCCTAACAGGCCGGCACAGTGGGAAGTATGGAAGGGGGGGTTTTCTATGGCCTTTTCTTTTTAAACCCATTTAAGATATAGAGCTTAGGTAACATAGGAGGAAGATCTAGCAGTTTAGTAGCCAATGCGGCCAAGTCATTTGGGGCCTTTTTAGACTAAACAAAATAGTGCCCAGTATGACCGTGGCTCTGAAGCTGGGCTGCTTATGTTTGAAGCCTGGCCGCTTTGCTCTGTGTTCTTTCAATTCTTCACTTGTTAGGATTGTTCTGAGGATTAAATGGGAGGATATATGCAAGGCACTCAGAGCAATACCTGGCAAGAAGTAAGCTCTCTACAAACATCAGCACCTACCTGTAATCAAATTCAGTGATGTGTTACTTTAAAATGATTGTACCCTATGCCGTGTGGACATGGCTGTCTAGGCCACTGAATGGAGAGATTTTATAGTTTCAAAAAATGTTCATGCTACAGTTACTACCTATTTAAAAGTATAAACTAGATCCTCCCAGCAACTGTGGCAGTCAAATCAGCTGGGACCTAAGTGTCCGGGAGTGGCTGCGATGTGTTCAGCCTTGTGCTAAGCATGACAGAAACCTACCGAAGGTGGATGTGCATGTGTCTGTCTTCCTCGCCTTCTGGAAGAGTAGTAACCCATTTCTTAATCAGAGTTTGGCCTGTTCTGTTACACAGGCATTTTTAAAAGTTACAAAAAAAGATGTGGTACAGGAATTCAGAAGACAAACTGACGAAGTATGGCATGAAGCCTTCGGGAGTTTAGGGGGTTGGAAGGATGCTTTTGAAATAGGACTGGGGGCGAGAGTAGGGAAGTATCTGGAAAGGCTTCCTGAAAGACAGGAGCTTTGAAAAATTAGCAGGCCTTTGAGAGTCACATATGAGAAGGGAATGAATTCTAGGTAGGAAAAAGAAAGCTACTGAAGGCCCAGAGGTTGGATGGGGGTGGAGTGTGTGTTGGTGATGGTGAAGATTGGTTGGGGAAGAATGGGTGCTGTAGGGTGCATGGTTCTGGCAGAGGGAAGGTGAGTAGCGCGTGTGAAAGAGGATCTTGTCATTGGCACTAAATCTTCAAAAAAGGAGAGAGCTCAAGGAAAAATGTGGACGATTTTGAATGTCAGGTGCTATTGCTGTTTTATGGATAGTGGAGGCTCAAACGGTTTTTGAGCATGATGAGAACTATGCTTGAGGCACCATTTGTAAACCACTTTATTCTTTTTGAACTGCTTTTCATACTTTATTTTATTTTGTCCTTAGAGAAAGATCATGCAATACATAAAGGAGACATTATTTACCTCATTTTTGTCTGGTATTTGCCTAGCCACGTCACGCACATTGCAAATAAAGCAGAAACATCAAAAGATTGTCATGTTCCCACACAGACGAGGATCGGGAAGGTGGGGTGGGACTACGGACCACCTACGGATCACTCTACAAAGCTGCTTGTTTGGACACAGACTCTGCTTTTGTTCCAAACGGTGTCAAAATGTTCAATAAGAATGAAGTCCTTATTCCTAAAGTATATTTATATTGCCAGGTTGTCTTTAAATATACCCTATTATTTTATAGTGTAAGCCATAAAATAAAATCCAACCTTCGTACAGTGCTTTTAAATCAACAACATGTCATTTGATCATTTAATCATTTAACCTTTCTAATAACTGACAGGTAGATGGGTCAAAATATGATTAATATTTCTATGATAAGAAAGCTAGCCCTCAGAGAGGACCAGTGACCAGTCTAAGATGGCACCATGAACAAGAGACGGACTGAAAATTAAAGCAAAAGCTTGAACTTTAGATTCTTTCAAAACTTTCGGAGGCCACCAGGTTTTGCTAGCTGCTTCTGCTCACCCCAATTCAAGCCATTATCCGTTATTTGACAGTAAGCTTCTGTAGACTAAAAGGTATTTTTTACTGTTATTAGAATCCTTCCTGGCCTGATTATTTGAGGCCTGTGGGTGGGTGCCAAGGTGGAAGACTACAAGTGACTCATCTGATACAGTGACTGCCCCCTCTGCTTGGTTCAGAAACTAGTCAAGAGTATCAAGGGACTCTGCCATGACTGAGTGGCTTGGCTATGGGACATGTTGCAGTTTGTTGATTTTTTGGCCTGCCTTCCTCTCTACCCACTTTCCACTCCTCCCCACTCCCAGGCCAGAGTGACAGGAAGAGTCTGACACTGGAGCTTGACCTTTTCTGGCTGGATAGTCATCTGCGTCAAAGCGGTGATAGCTTTGGCACCCAAAGAGTTGTGGGGGCTGGACTCAAGACCATCCTTGGGCAGTTGAAATGATTTCTTTCTAATGGATCCTTGACCTGTGAAGCCAGAAGAAGGTTATTTTTACCTAGAGAGACCTCAACATATTAATGGGGAGCTTGGCTTTGCACAATTTTTAATGCCCTAGTCAGTTCTTAAGAAATAAAAAGAGCTAGGTCATTTTCAAAGAAATGACTTTGTGGGTTGACATGTCCACCAGTGGGCCTATAGCTGAGGTCCTGCTCTCCAAGGCATACTTGTCTAAATGAGGCAGGGAAGCCAGTCATCCCCCTGTTGTTATGCGTTACCTAAGTGCCAGCCCTCCCACGGGGCAGTGGTGGATGTCAATTTGGGCACCCAGATAAAACGTTGAGAAACATTTGCAGTCTCTTTAGAACCTCGTAAAGTTGAACAGCTTACCATAGGTGGGACTATTGGAGCAGCACATCGAATCAAACTGGGAGCAGTGACTGCCCGCGGTAGAGATTAACTGGTGTGATGGGAAAAGCCCAAGATGAGTACCGACCTGTGAGTTCCATGGGCTGTTCCTGTGTATTCCAAGGAGCAGGAATCTTCTCCTCTGAAACTATTGCCAGTTAGCTCTCAAAAGAAGTGTGGTTGAGTGATCAGTTGAATGCCTAGTGCGTTCCTCACCACGGCTTTAATGAAAACTTTCCCTTTAGCTGGGAGGCCCTTTACCCAACACATCTTTTTCTTACATTCAGTCAGCGCATATTATAGGACACTTCTTGGTGCCAAGCACTGTACTGTGGATATGATGGATGAGACTAAGTCAGGGTCCACATGCTCAAGGAACTTATGATCTGGTAGGGGAGATGGATGTGTTACAAGTTGAAGCTGAAGGCACAAATGACAGAGAGAGTGCTGTGGGAGTTCACAGAGTGAGGAAAAAAGCCCAGAACTGGCAAGGCAGGGGTCCAACAGTTAAAACAAACAAACGAACAAACAAACAAACAGGAAATCAGCTGGAATTTAATTCAGGAGTTACTGAATACAATAATACAGGTAACAGAAACTACCATTTTTGAATACCCATTAAATTCAGGGTCTTTTTTAGACATCTCAAATATCACATTTTATAAGACCCATTTCCCAAATTAGGAATCTGAGACTCAGAAATTGCTTAGCTCACTCAACAAATGATTGTCAGGTCTGGGGTTAGGGTACATCTGCCGCCGAAGTTACCAAATACTATGTGAACGCAAGGCTGGTTCTTGATTAATATAGCAGTTCTTTCTACTACCGACTTCATCTCTCCATACCTAGTTCTAACTCTTTCATTAATTCAGGGAACTTTTTCGACATCTTGCCTACCTTTATTTTTCACTGTAATATTTGTCATCATCTAATATACAATTACTATATTTCATCAAATCTCAGATGCTTATTTATTCATGTTTTTATATCTCTGAAGTTAGGATGCATAGGAATATTAATGTCATGGCAAAGTTTGTGATGTCTTTTTCTTTGTACGTAAAAATAACAGTGTATCTTGAAATTGACGGCACCTGAAATTTCTGAAATAGGCAGTATTTTGCTTTTCCTACATTGCTTATTTTCTTTCTTCCCTCAGTATAATATAAGCTCCAGGTGAGTAGGATATTTTTTCTGCCTTTTTCATCTTCGTAGCCCCATAAGTTGTGATGTCATTGAATAAATTAATGACTGATGGCATATAGAGTGCCTACTATGTGTCAGTAGCTGTGTAAAGAGTGCTGGATATACACTAAGGAATAGAATAGACATGGGCTTTGCCTTCCTGGATGTGATGCAAATTAAACAAGTCAACAAATAAGCATGTAAATAAATGTGCAAAATTACATGGGAGGTTGGGAGAAGTGAAAATTTTGAAGGTGATATAGAGAGAATAAATGAGGTGGTGCCCAAATTCAGGTCAGAAAAATCAGAAAGGTTCTTTCCAATCTGATACCAGAATGGTGATGTCAATGAATTCAAGAATGTGGACTATTGCGCTGCCTGGCACATATAACAGCCAACCTTGACCATACTAGTCCAAAACATTTTCTTCCCTCTTACAAAAATGCATGACACTTACTGTGTCTGCATGTGTATTTGTGCAGATATCCTTCTTGTCCACCTAGATTACAAATCTTCTTGTAGAATAAAAAGACCACCGGATTACAAGACAGGAGACCTCAGCGGTAGTTGTAGCTTTGCCCCTACTTTACAAATCGGAGAAGTTATATAAACTCTGCTGTCCTTAGTACCTTTACCTGTGAAATTAGGAGTTTATAGTAGAGAATCTCTAATTGGTCATTAACTTTACATTTAAATTCTATAATTATCAGCCCATTTTAACAAATAATTATTGAAGAACTACCATTTGTTACGCTGCTAAACTTTCTGCAGAGCGCTAGAAGAATTAAGATAAAAGGAAAGCAGACACGATAATATTCATTTAAGGTGTGCATGATATTGAGGAGACCGGTACATTAATGATCTGATTATAATGCGGCACAGAATTTCCTCTGCTTCTGAACTTTCAGTGACAATTATTATCTTTTCTAAGTGTGAACAAAGTCCCCTGCCTGCCACCAACAAATGGGGGCAAGTGGTCACATCAGCTAGACACTGCGCATTGGATTTGAGAGTTAGTGGGTGAGGGAGGGTGGAGCGTTGAGAAGCTAAGTTATTTGTAGGAAAATAAGCATCTGCATGCCAGGGTAACATGGGAATTGAAAGTAAGGGTCACTTTGTTCTACCTGGGTGGGCATGAAAGTGAGCGTGCCATGGGGCGAGTCAAAGATGCTATTTAGGATGTTGATGTCTCAATTTAATTTTGAAGGAATAAGAAGAATTAAGCAGGTATACTAGTTGGGATGCTTTTGACTGCAAATACAGACTACCCCACTAAAGATAGATATGATAAGAAGCGCAACCATTATTCCACACAATATAAAGAACAGAGGCGGGGAAATTCCAGGTTTAGTTCAACGGCTCAAAATGCCATTGAGGACTCGAGTTCTTTTGACCTTTCTTCTCTTTCTCAGAATACTGGTTTTGTTCTTAAACTTTACCCCTCACTGCCAAATTTCTTGGCATAGTATCTAAACAACTGTACATATACATTTTTTTTGAAAAAAAGGCTGAAAAGGGGCAACTTTTCTCAGAAGTCTTTAGGTCACAGAAAAGAACCGTGTCTTCTTCCTCTGTCTGCCCCGTTCTCAGCCCAGTCTTAGCAAACTTCCCCTTGGTTCCCAGTGGCCACAGCTGGGCCACATGTCGATGCTCTACACACAAGGGAGTCAGGAAAAGTATGTCCCTGGCTTTTACAGTCTCGATATGGGATGACAGATTCTGTCTGCTAGGAGGAAGTATGTTTTCCAAGCGGGTAAGTAGTGAATGGTGTGGCTGCTGGATAAACATCCAACAACCTTCAAAACAGGAAAAGAAGGAGTAGAGAGTTATTAATGGATCTCACGCTCTGGCCCTGGCACAGTCCTTTGCTCTCTGAATTGTAGACATTCAACTGATGTTTGTTGACTGTGTGATCATTGTCATGGAAATGGAAGAATCAATGGCAGGTTAGGCAAGTGAACAGTAAAATCAGTTTATTCTTTCCAGGCCATGACTGGATGAAAAAAAAAATTATTTAGTCACTTGAATGAGTGACTGTTGATATTTCTCTACTGGGTGGCTAAACTGAAATCCGAATTCAACATCAGGAGAGGTAGTGGTGGTTTTTAAAAACCATGTCTAATTTGGCAACAGTTATATAATCTAAAAGCAAATCAGGGAAAAATCTGAGTTCAATGGAAAAAGACCAGATCTCAGGAATGAAAGTTTACTGAAAACACTGTGTGGGGTTGTAATGAAAAAAAAAAAAAAAAAAACAACCCCCCCCTCCCCCGCCAAAAATAACAGAATGTAAGATGGTCTCAGGGCTATGGGAAAAATTTAGTAGACCCTAATAAAGTGCTCAGTGTCTGCTTATTACACATGGAAACTCAAAACAAGGAAGCAGAAGAGGGTACAAAATTAGTCCATTTTGAAAAATCAACTATATATATGAGAAGACATTAACATTTTTAAAAAAACTTCCTTTGCCTTTCTCACAAGTGCAAACAAAACAGAAAGCCAAAAAGTTAATTTCTGACTAAAACGACAACAACAAAAGGAATATTGCATAGAAACTGAAAGAAGACACGAGTTATGATATTGAAGGGTGTGAATTATTTGCAGTAATTCATATGAAGCAATTCAGAGAGTCTTCAAAATCAGTATGAGCATGTCATAGCACACCAATCCTTTGAAATGACTTCTCTCCACATCTTTAAAGTCTGTTAAACCTTTTTTGCAGAATTGTGAGAGTTTGGAGAACAGAAAGCATAAGAGATGAATGAAAGGTATAAGGTTATTTCCCAGTACTCTTTCTTGAAAGAGATTGTTCCATTTTTAAATAACTGGGGCTACTCAACATCAACCACAATGTATTTTCAGTGTGGTTTTTTTTTTTTTCCATCTGGAGTTTTATTCTTTTGTTCTACTCCACCCTACCACTCTTCCCATGAAAGCAAAGGCATGCCATAACACAGGAAAAGGGGCCACAAAGGGCCATAGGCAGTTGACTCATCTTTAAATGTTTCCAGTTTCATAGTGATTGCTATGATGTCTCAGCCAGTTACCACGTTTCTACTGTAAATTGTTCTCCCCATCTAGAAGGGATTCACAATCTTTTTGGAGTTGTAGTATGATCAACATTCTAAAACCACTTAGAATTCCTAGATTCCTCCAAGTCCTTGAAGGTAATAATGCAATTTCTGTACTTCTTTTACTATCTAGTAAGACCTGGTATACAGGTTCTTGCTCAGGAGTCCATGTTAGAGTCACATTGGGAGCTGTCATCTGCACACGGGTATCTACTTGCCTAGGCACATCATTTCAGAATCGCTAGGGTTGGATCTGGCAAACATATTGGGAAACGCTCTTTGAGTTATTCCGATGTACGAGTCTCATTCAAACCATTAATCTGTTGGAAATCGTAGATTTACTCTCAAAAATAAAAAGAAAAGAAATAGGAAAAAAGCAAACACTGGCAGCTCTTGTATCTGACTACTATGATACCTAACCGGTGTGGTAACACTGGGAACTAGCATAGGATGATGGCTGAAAGATCAGCTCCCCAGATTCAGATTCCTACTTTGCTCTGTGACCTGTATCAAATTGAGTTGCCACACTATGCCTCAGTTTACTCATCTTGTAATAAGTATAATAAAAATGCATGTAGTAAATTGGGGACTAAATTATGTATTACGCATAAGATTAAAACTATACAAAGTATTTACTGAGAGACTGGCATAAAGTCGTTGTTAAAACAATGTCAACCTTTATTATCTCTGATACTGAGAGGCTTCCTTAAATAGTATGTTTGATAAAAAATAAAAATATGAATACTTGCAAATAAAGGCATTTTATTTAATTGATAGAATATTTTAAAATCTAAGATCCATAGCAGTATTTTCTTTTAGGTCCTTAGTATTATAAATGTTTGGTCCATATTTTAATTTAAATAATTATATTAGCATTGAGAATGCCAAAATCCCTTTTCATGACATTAGTAAAACTTTAAGATACCATAAAATGGTATCTAGAAATTACTGGCTTGGATAATTAAGGATGGTATTCTTGCAGGCCAGGAATATTTGGGGCTGCATTAAGATTAAAATGCATTTAATGCATCAACAAGAAGGCATGAGAAGAAAATGGCAATTCTTAAAATGAAATTATTTGATAAAAATATTTCAAAACAACCATTCGATAATTATCGCAGATAAAATTAGGTATTTGTTGTAGCTCTTTATTTTGTGGTTTAGAGGGTTTTTTGCTTTGTTTTGTTTTGATTGCAAATGGGAGAAGGACACAATAATCTTTAATTTTAGCCCCATCAGACTCATTTTTAACTTGTGACCTCCAGAACCACATGATAATAAATTTGTGAGGTTTTTTTAAGCTTTAAGCTACTGATTTGTGGAAATATATTATAACAACAATAGGCAACTGATACAAACCTCATAGATAATCAGATTCAATCTTCTTGATTTTGCTTGAGTGATATAAAACCCAGAGAAATTGGTGATTCATTTATTCATTCATTCAACAACAATTTATGGAGCTGCTAACAGCTGCCAGTCACCGTTAGCAGTAAGCATATGATCCATGCGATACCTTTTTTAACCTTTCTCCCAGGATCCTGGGAATGGATTCTGGACCAGAGAGACCCTCCCTGCCCTCCACCCCAAAAGAAAGATACTCAGAGCTGATGAATTCTGATGGTGCTACCTCTGATTCCCAGAGCTACACTGTTTCAATTGCTTCCAGCTGGTAGAAGCAGTTAACTGAGCCTCCATAGTGCACTTTCTTTTGGTTTTTTGAACTACCAGGTCCTTATGATAAATTTCTTGATTTGTGCAAGCTGGCTAGAGTAGGTTTCTGTGTCTATTTTACCCACTCTAGCAAATGATCTAAATCAGTCGATAGTGCCCTCTGATCACTTCGAAGGTTTGTGACAGTGTTATAAACCAACAATTTATTTTTAAAAAGCTCATTTTATTCCACAGAAATAGTCTGCAGGTCATTAGCCAACTGATGTTTTATCCCCAGCAAGCTAAACTCGCATTCTCATCTCAGCATTTGGGAAACATTTTTCTCTGTCTACGTGAAAATGAAATGCGCGCCGCAGACTAAATCTGCAACCCTCTGACGTCCGAGCTGCTGAAATTTGTTGTGGACAGAATTGTTTTGTTATAAATATGAATTTCATAATAATTTCTACCATCAGCAGATCGAGGGGGCAGATAGAGTCCCTGACTTCTTGGAGCTCATAGTTACGCTGGGCCTGCTACTGAGGAAGAAAAGCAATCAGAAAAGTTTCATATCTTCACAGGAGAGGAACGACTATGAAGCTGGGTGGGCTGAAACTCTTCATACAGGACAGAAGGGCCAAGAATAGTTATCCCTGATGAAGAACCAAAGATCTAATGGGTGCAGTATATGTAACCTGGTCGATGCTGTTCTGGACACACCTACAGGTGTGATTCCTGCCTGGCAATGGCACCGCTGTCGATAACTCTGCTTATTGTTCCCTGAACCGATATGTCACTGCTGCGGCCAACAAAATGGCCCTTTTTCATGGAACTTATGCCCGTGGTGGGGAGGGAAACATTTCCTTTCTTTCCTTCAGGTCCTTTGGCTGGTCTAATAATTAAAATGACAGAAGAGAGATTAACAGGAAAAAAATATATTTACTTTTGTATGTATGGGAGCCCAGAAAGATACATGTCTTTGAAAGGCTCCCCAACAACCAGGCAATTGAAGGTTATCTGCCATCCTGAGCTAAGGGGAAGCGGGTAGGGACCAGGGGCCTCAAAGGGGATTCACAGGAAGATGGGAATTGTTTGCCCTGCCACACAGATAAGACATTTTTGTGTTATCTCTGGTAAAAACTTTCTTCTTTACAGGTCTTCCATCTAAATTCTTTTAGGTCTGTTGGCTCTTGACTGTCTTCAGTTTGAAGTAATTCACATGCCAAAATAACATATTCTGGGGTGGCCTGCCCTGAAACCCATCACCTAGTTCCCCTATATAAATTCACATTCTGCCTAGTTCCTGCTATCCCACTAGATCAAAATCAAACCAAATGTTTACCCTGATATAACACCATCAACTCTGGATGTGTGAGACCCACCTGAGTGATAGCCTTAGGACAGCTTTCTGAAGAAACTGGGAAGCAACAAATCAAAGGGCTATTTACTTCACTCCCTTTCTGGAAAGAAATGGCATTCGGTGAAGCATGGCGATGATCCTCTCTGGATTCCTGGCAGGGGGACTGAGCTCTGTGATGTGGGGCCTCGCTCCACTGAGGTAGGAAGACAGAAATCCCTATTACAGTTCTGCCCGCTCTCACATGAGAAGAAGCATTGGAAGTTTAGACTTTGAAAATCAAGGCAGAACAGCCTTTCATATTGCATCCAGCTATGAGCAACGTGGGCTGGACAGCAATGGCCCAGCCCTGGCTGCTCTCCAGCAGAGTGCTTTGGAGCTTTCAGGTTTTCTTCCCAGCACCTCACAGAGAAGGGGAAGGAAGGACTCTGAGGGAGTAGGTGATCAGCTTCTTCTTTATGCCCAGGAGAACTCTGAAATGAAATATACAGTTTCTCTGTATTCTTGGTGTGGCGTTAAGCAGGATTGATGATGTAGAAAACAACAAAAAACATAAAATATTGGTTTGGGGTTCACAGTGTTTCAGTATGAATCCGGGCCTTGCCGCTCAGAAGATGTGTCATCTAGAGTGAATTGTTCCATTCTTCTCAGCTTCAATTTTCTTACCTGTGAAATGGTAATATCTATTTTATAGATGGTGTTCAAAGAATTAAATGAGATAATATATGTTAAGCAGTTAGCAATGTCTGGGGCATTGAGCGGACTTTCAATAAATGTCTCTGCCTTTTCCTTTTTCCTTCTAAAGTAGTTGTGACTATGTACTGGCTTTTGCTCTCATATCCCTGAGAGGTCATCAGAAAGCATTATGGTCCTTTGCATGTTATAACACCTTTTCACACATATCACATTTTGTTATCCTCCCAATAATTTTATGACTGTAATTATGCTTATTTAGAAAGAAACTGAGGCTCAAAGAGATTAAGCAACTTGATCGATGATTGCAAAGGTAGTACTTGTCACAGGTATGACTTGCACCCAATTCATTGGACCCAGCGTCCCTTCTCTTTATAGTTCTCGCTCTTTCTTTGAGGTTACCATGGAGCCTGACTTTGTAGTGCCAAAGATCAAGCCAGGTTAGCACTGTCTGTGTCTACTAGTTTTCCTTTTTCCACGGCTATTAGAACTACCCTGACCAATGGTCAACACTAGGCATGTTGAAGCTTCACTGAGGAAGGGGGAGTTGTTTGTTGGGTTGAATGGGGCCCCTTTATTCTGTAGGACTGGGACACCATATTTTAATCTTCTTAGGTTCTCAGACTAGCGATCAAAAAGAAGATGTTCCTGCTATCTTTCCATCCCTCACCCCCAAAACCCAACCCCCATCTCAGGGATGCTGATCTTCATGGACCCTTCCTTGCTGGGTCACCTCTGGGTGGTTAGCTTCTGAAAGTCACACTTTGTCTTAAGGAATGACTCTTCTTCTGAGTTCCATTACTTATACCATCTTTTCATTTTACGGGGCCGAGGCATGTAAAAGTCTCAGTGTACTGCACATAAGTGTATAAATAATGCCTTATTAAGCCTTCCTCAATTCAGCTTAATTTCCCGATGGGGCCCTGAGTGACACAGTAGGCCTCTCCAGGTGGTGGTAGGAAAATGCTCACTAGGAAAATAATGCCTGTGAATATCAGTTTCTTTACCCAGCACCTAAACAAAGTCCTCCATTGCACAGCGACCTTTTAGAATGGTTTTTCTCTTTTAAGGTACTCTAAATAGTCATTTTAAGTTGGTTTTTCCTATATATAAGAATTGTTGGGATCTAGGGTGGATATAGTAATTTTTAATAGAGCTTAATCTCAAAAAACAGCCCATCTGAATTTGACAGGTAATAAAATAAATTGTTTTAGTCAGCTCGGGCTGCTGTAACAAAATACCATAGACCAGATGACTTAAATAACAGAAATGTATTTCTCACAGTAGACCGGACACTCAAGATCAAGATGTCACCACCATTGGGTTCTAGTGGGGTCTCCCTTCCTGGATTGCAGACAGTCACTTTCTTGCTGTGTCCTCCCGTGTGATCCAGAACTAAGGTCTCACCTGAAGGTATGACTGGGGAAAGATTTACTTCCCCGCTCCCATGATCGTAGATGAGGCTCAGTTACTCAAGTCCTGTTGGACAGTGGGACCCAGTCCACTTTGTTGGTTGTTGGACACAGGCCACCTTCATCTATACTTCTTTGCTACATGGACTTCTCCAACATGATTTTTTTGCTTCATCAAAGTGTGCAACTTAAGAAAGCAATAGAGATGGCCAGATGGAAGTTACAATTTTGTACAACCTAATCACAGAAGCAATATCCCATTACCTGCACCATATTCCGTTGGTTAAAACAAGTCACAGATCCTGCCCACACTCAAGCGAAAGGAGTCACATAAGAGCATGAAAACCAGGAGGCAGGAATCACTGGATGCCATCTGAGAATTGCCTGCTACATTCGCCTGCAGTTATTTTACATGCTGTCATCAGGAAGATCCTTCAAGCATGAATCAGGTCTTGTAGTGACATTATTCCAAACCTCTCAGCTGTTTCCTATTTAACTCGTAATAGGCACCAAATTCTTCACAATGGCCTTGCTCCATCCACATCTTACCTTAAACGACTCTTCTTGAATTCTCTCCGATCCAGATGTACTGGCCTCCTTCTGGTTCAAACCCAACCAACAATGTCCCATTTCAAAGTTGTTACACTGTAGTTTACTCTGTCCGAAGCCCTCTAGCCCCAGATGCATCTGTGACCTGCCCTTCACTTAATTCAGATGGTACTTTCTGAGAGAGGCCTTTCTGCAGCCTGCTATCAAAAACGGCAATTCCTTCATTGTTCTCTGCCTGCTTACTCTTATCTCTTTCTCAATATTATTTTTAACCACATAAAATATTATCTGCCACATTTAATTGTCACTTTTTCACCATTAAAATTAATGTTCCATGGAACTAAGATCTTTGTCTCTTTTATTCGTTATATATATATATGTAATCAAATGACTTTTTTTTTTTTTTTAAAGCATGGCTTTGCTCTGGTCTCATAGCAAGGCGCAAATTTATATAGCATTTCTGAATTCCTTCAACTTGTAATATATATATATATATATTCATTTTATCCATTTTATATGTGTGTGTATATCTATATCTATATCTATATCTATATAAAGAAATATGTATATTTCTTTAAGTATCTCTATATATGTGTGTGTGTATATCTATATGTATGTGTATCTCTATATCTATATATCTATATCTATATCTATATCTATATCATCTATATCTATATCTATATCTATATATCTCCAGTTGGTAAAATAAAGGGGGAATTTGTTAGGATAAAATGCAAGCACATCAGAAAGACCAAAAAAAAAAAAAAAAAGAGTACAGATTACTTCTAATAATTATCCTCTCATTATCCAAAAGCATAGACCAACACACTGTGTTCCATTCATGAGAGACAGGCGTATCAACCTTTAATTAAGATGAAAATTCCTTCGAGGACAGTCAGTCCCTTTGCTGATGTCTCATCAAGCAACTATCTATCACTAACTCCGTTTTCTAAGTGCCTTGTTCTTAGGAAAGATCGTGAAAAGAGGGTTATTGTGCACAAGTGCTCTAATCACTGGAGGTTTTTGTTCTCAGGGTTCTCACTGTCTCCCTTAATAAGTAGCATTTCTGTTTACAAGATAGCATCAGAGCTGAAATTTAGTAAACTCACAGAATTAAATTTGTGAATCTGGAAAGCCAAGGACTCAATCCTTCACTATCATCTCCTTCCAGTGCGTGACGGCCATGATGAAACACATCTGGGAAAGTTATCCAGTCTTACTCATAGCGATCATCCAGTATTCCAGGCACATCCATTTTGAGAATGGTTAGATTCAAGTTCATATTTGTTTAGATACAGCCATTATGGAGCTTCAAAAGGAACCTAAATGAGCTTAAGGTTTGTAGTTTGTTACTCGGAGAAAAAAGAGACATTTCTGTGGCATCGACCACAAAGTTTACTTTTAAGGAACACATTTTCATTTAGTGAACTGCAGCAAAACAAAACACAAATTCTGCAGATATTTTTCTCTCAGTAGCTGTCTAATAAAGCCTAACCGGGCCAACTTCCATGCCCTTCAGGGCTCCAGAAACACAAACAGGAAGTTAACATTTCCATAGCAATAACTATTCTGTAATAAAAGCTGAGGAGAAACGATAAAACAGAAGGTCAGGATAAAAGCAATTTACATTTTATTAACATCCTAACACTACATCAGGACTGATTTTAAATATTAAAATGGAGTCAGAGTATAATTAGAAAAAAGCATTTGTAATCAAATGACTTTTTTTTTTTTTTTAAAGCATGGCTTTGCTCTGGTCTCATAGCAAGGCGCAAATTTATATAGCATTTCTGAATTCCTTCAACTTGTAAATTCTGCTTTGTTATCTCATGGGTAATTTTGGCCAAGCAAGTTTCTCTATTTCTGGTATAAATATTTTTTTTTCAAAGAAAAGCCATATGATTAATTGTAGTGTTTGTTTGCTCGTATTCACTATATTATCATGAGGCAACATACACTCTAATAAATGTAAGAAAGATTGTGATTCAAAGCAAGTCAAATGAATTCTTTCAGACATTCCAACAAGGTGACAGGTTGTCCTCTGGACAAGGACATGGCGGATAACTGGTGGTTTCCTCATTTTCCCAGTACTTGGACATTTCTTTTCCAAACTATTAAGCATTTCTTTCCTCTAATGATGAAAAATGGAGATGATTTCCTAAGAGAGTGGTAAGATACTTTAACATTGTATTGGAGGATGGACAATGCCAAGGAGAAAGATAAGAGAGTGTTTCGACTCCCACATTGAGATGGGTGACCAGGAGGTGATGAACCAGTGTTGAGGACAGAAGAGAGAGAAGAGGGCATTTAGTTCTGTAAACCAGGAATTCATTTTCGTAACCTTGGGCTGAGCAAGCCCCCTGACCTTCTGTCCTTGTCAGATGATGGGTTTATAAGGCAGGTAAGGTAGCTAACAATTGGAACACTAATTGAAAAAATTGGAATTCAATTATTTGTTTTCTTTAAATAATTGTAAATGCCTTAAGAGTAGTTTCTGAGCCTTTTCACTTCTTAAAAAATCTGTTGAGAACCAATAAGATCCAAATAAATTCTCATCCAAGGATAACTTTTTATTTTCCTACTTCACATCTTATTACCGAAATGTGATTTCGACATAGGACATTGACACTGATCTTGAACATTTAGTTACAACTGTATACATTGCAGTTTCCACACAATCCATAGAAAAATATCTTTTTATAAATCTACATCCTAGCCCTAGAAGGTCCCACCTTAGTTGCTTTGACACATGTGTTTTACTATGTCACAGTACTAATGAAATTGAAGAATAGTCTCCTCAATTTAAATAAATGAAAGCTTGATAGCCAGAGAAGGAGTAACATGACTCACCTTAGCCTCCAGTTGTGATAATTCTATACATTCATACTCAAAAAAAAAAAGTTACTTTTCTTAACACAGTCCTAAGGGGGTTAATATTAGCAAATGCTATGCCAATCTCAAAGTCCTGTCATTTTAGTGTACTGAACACTGGCAGGAAATTGTGTAAATGGAATGCTGCCCTCTTATGGTTCCACAAATCCTTCTAGGGTCAAACATCAAATCCCAGTACCTATTTAGGGCAATTAATGGAGGAATTTAGGTATTGGAGTGACTTGGAAATTAACCCACACTTTGATTTTAGAAATTACAAAATGGAGTTGCATGGAGGAGACTCATTTCAAGTTCATATATGTAGATAACCTAGATAGATACAAGAATAGAATTCAGGCCATTGCTTTTTCCATTCTAATGCATATTTAAATACAGTTTTAAGTTCTGGTTTCATAATTCAGGTGTTTGAAGAGAAATCACAAAACAATGATTTTTATCAAAGGAAGATGTAATAAGGTTCATGCTACTGTGTCAATATGATATCAAAACTCTTCAAATGTGAGAGGACTTGAGCATTTTATCAAAATCAGAACATTTGGAAAGTTCTCAAATATCGAACTCAAAAACTTCTGTTTTTCAGGACATTTTTACTTATATTTTTCCAAGATTATTCTTGCTCTTATTTACCATCCTTGGATTCTCAGAACCATTTTAATACTTATCCAGTATATGACAGTGTTCCAAACATTGGATAAAAGCATTTTTTTCCCCTGAAAACTTTCCTCTCTTCCAAGATAACCATTTTCATTTTCATTTGTTCCTAAGCTATTATTTTTATTTGAATCAGTTTTATGGAAGTATAATTTACATACAAGAAAATGCATACATTTTATTGTACAGTCAATAGGTTTTGATAATGTCTGCATTCATGTAACCATCATCGGAATCTGATATAGAATATATACATCACCTAAGAAAGTTTCCTTGTGCCTAATCGCAGACAGTCTTCCCACCCTGGCCCCAGGCAATCATTTATCTGTTGTCTGTCTAATCTATAAAGATTAGATTTGCTTTACATAGACCTTTATATAAAAATAAATTACAAAGTAGGTACTCTTATGTCTGGCTTCTTTCATTCAGCATAATAGTTTTGAGATTCATCACTGTTGTTTTGCTTATCAGTCGTGTGCTTCTGTTTATTTCTGAATAGTATTCCATAGTATGCATGTACTACAATATTTATCTTCTCATGAACTATTAGATATTTGGATTTTTTCTAGTTGTTTGTTTGTTTGTTGATGATTATGGGGGGAAAAAAAACCACTGCTGTGAAAATTCACGTGAAAGTCATTGTGTGGTCATATGTTTTTATTTCTCTTAAGTAAATACCTAGAAGTACAATTGCTGGGTCATATGATAGGTGTATGTTTAAATTTATAAGACACTGCTAAACTATCTTTCAAAACAGCTGTATGATTTTACATTTCCGCCATAAATGTTTGAGAGTTCTAGTTGCTTCATATTCTTGCCAGCACTTGATATTATCAATATTTTTAATTTTAGCTATTTTAATGGTTAGTAAAGACTTTCATTTTGATAGGGGTTTTAATTTGCATTTATCTGATGAGTAATGATGTTGAACATTTTTCATGTGCCTTGTAACAATTCAAATATATTTATAACGTGTCTGGCCAAATCTCTTGCCTATTTAAAAATTTTGGATTTGCAAATTATAATTTACTTTTAAGCGTTCTCTATATATTCTAGATGCCGATCCTTTGTTAGCTCTATGTATCGTCAATATTTTCTCCTAGGCCGTGGCTTGCCTTTTTATTTTCTTAATAATGATTATGAAGCTATAGATTTAATGTTAATATACCCCCAATTCACATATTGAAATAGTAACCCCTAAGGTGATGGTATCAAGAGACGGAGCATTCGGGAGGTGATTAAGTCATGACAGTGGAACTTTTATAAGAGATTTGTGACCTTATAAAAGAGGCCTTAGAAAGGTCTCTTGCCTCCTTCCCCATGTGGGACACAGGGAAAAGATGCTATCTATAAGGAGATGGGTCCCTACCTGACACCGAATCTTCCAGCGACTTGACCTTGGACTTCCCAGCCTCCAGACCTATGAGAAATAAATGTTTGTTGTCTATAAGCCACCTAGTTAATGGTATTTTTTATATAGATGCCTGAATGGAAAGACACCATGCTGTTGTTTTCATTAGTATACTGTCCTCTCACTGATCAGTATCCTGTTTTAAAGCATCTTTTGGTTATTGGGCCTGTCAAAATGTGGCTCTCATAAATAACCACAATTCTGGTAGATAGTCCTTTCTTTTTAAAAAGGTCATAAGTATATTACTTAATTACAGAAAAATGTACATAATACTCAAGAATAGGGACAGACTGTATAGCTTTATGTAATTTGAAAAATGATTTTTTAAAACTATAAGCCTCTCTGAATAAATCTTGTCTTAATATTGAAGAAAAGAGGATGGACCTGAATTTCTCATTCTTCACTGTAAATGAAAGGGCAAAATTATCATGAGGAATATGTAAAAATACAAATCATTTCTCTCCACAAAAACTTCAAATGTCACGTTAGGAGATAGAGCTTCAAAGGGAAATAATTTGTTCCTGGAACACAATTTTTGATTTAAACACTATCTTCATTTTGAAGAGAAAACAAATGGGTGCAATATGACCCCGCTGGCCTTATACCCACTCATGTACCACAAGTGCCATACGAAACCATGAAAGGAACCACATCAAGGCAGATTCGACCACCGAGAACTCCGAGGAAATCATGTCAGCCACGCATGATTTATCTGTGGACCTTTGTTAGAAAAAGCAAGCTGAGTGGCCCAGAGCTAATGCAAAAAGCCATCAAGGTCGAAGTCATCTTTTGAAATGACATGAAGAAGCAGGAATCGGAAAAGCCAGGAAATGCCATCAGTATCAGAGTTTTAGAGCTTTCTCTCTTTTAGGGAATAAAAAAAAAAATTGTAATGCTGTTTAACATACTTAAAAGCATTATTATTTTCACAAATTAGACAACCTTTTATTCTCTCTTTTCAATCTAAGAATTTTAAAATTAATTTATTTTTATTTTTACACATTGATACAGTCATGTGCCAAATAGCAATGTTTCAGTCAGCAACAGATTGCGTATACGACAGTGGTCCCATAAGATTGTAATGGAGCTAAACAATTCCTGTTGCCTTGTGAGGTCTTAGCCATTGAAATGTCATAGTGCCATGTGTTACATGTTGGTGGTGACATTGGTGTAAACAAACCTACTGTGCTGCCAGTCTTATAAAAGTCTAGCACGTACAATAGTAGGCTAAAGCGCCTAGGTTTGTGTTAAGTGCCCTCCATGATGGTCACACAACAATGAAATCACCTAACGACGCATTTCTCAGAATGTATCCCTGTCGTGACTGTAATATAATAAGTATGCCTTTTGGGGAGCATTTAAAATACTTCTGGAACTTTACATATATCGTTTATAGTCTAGAAATCAGTGTAGTGTGTTAAGAGACTAGGCAGTAAAGCCACTCTGCCTGGGATGGCTTCCCACCTGCACCACAACTGGCCACGTGACGTTTGTCAAATATTTAGCTCCCTGTGTCTTGGTTACCTCAACTTGAGAATGGTGAATTATATATGTTTCAGCAAGTCACCATGAGGAATGAATGAGATACAATAAGCAAATTTCTCATAATCCTCCCTAGTAAAAATTAATACCAACAAAGAATAGCTATTAAAATCCTTATATCAACCACATGAGGTGTAGATCCTTATTCTACTGACAGGGATGCTAAGACCTTGAAAGGGAAAGTAACTGGTACGAGATTTTACAAATGGTAGAGACAGAATACAAGCCATTGGAGTCTAGCTACAAAACCCTTGCTCTAAGTACTCATCAAAATAGATTATTGTGTAACCTTTTTATATTATCGCCTTTTGCCTTTATACTTGGATATAAACTCTAGGAAGGCAGGAGTAACTGTACCTCCTACTTGTAATAGCATTTCTTGTGTGGCCCAATTCAGTGCCTTGGAAATACGTGGCAAAAAAAATTGCTAAAAGAGAAAAAATTGACATTTATAAAGCACTTAAGAAATGGCTGCCAAAAACTATGGCCAGATACTGAGATAAATTACATTTATATTTAATCTTTACAACAATCTCAAGTGACAGGTGTTAATATCACTGCTTTACAGATGTTTTTCAGATGTTGCCTAGAGGATAAATTTTTTCTTTCCTCAGACTATGCATTTTCTTTGTGGAATGCACACAGCCATTGAGAGCAGAATTTCAAAGCCAAATCAAACTGAGTAAGAAACTTGATTCTGCTACCTACTGAAGTGTGTGATTTTGAGTTATTAAACTTTTCTGATTTTCATCCATGGAATGCAAATAGTAAATACAGCCCATATCAATGGATAATTGTATTAAATGAGGCAATACACATAAAGCTTCTACTGGAAACACAGTAAGCAATCAATAGATGTTAGTTATTACTATTGTTATTATTGTGATTAATGTGAGTTTCAACAGAGTCAGCTGAAGGGAAAGAACCTTTATTCAATTTTAGCCTGTCAGCGTTTGCTTTAAAATGAGAAATATCCTCTCTAAAATGGAAAGACTTTGGAGGTCAATTATATAGATAATTGAATCAGGTTAAACAACTCCACTAGACAGTACCTGTCGAAAATAATCATTGCATCAGTAAAACAGTTGGTAGAACTGGTTTAAATAAAACAGTAAAAATATCACTTTCTGATATGAGTTTTTCCTATACGTTCATGGTAATAGACAGTGTGTGATATGCAGATAGAAATCTGTATGCAAAAAGCATTTCTTCTCCAGAAAAAAGATCTGACCTCAGAAAGGACTGTGGGGCCAAGCCTACTGAGATTTTTGTCACCATTTGGTGATTGTACTTCAGAAGTTCAAAATCCCTTGGGGAGGAAAAAAACACTAGTCAACCATAATATTTTTATCTCATTCTATTTTTAGAAACTATGATAAACAAACTACCTTTTATTCAGAATGATCAGTAAATGGAGAGTGCTAGTTATAATCAAATGATAATCAAGTGTCCCGAATTAATTAAAAGCTAGAATATGAACATCAAATATTATACTGTAAATAATATACATAACTTTAAACTTTCAGTGAGTGAAATGTTTTCTTTGAAATTCTGGAACCACTTTAGATTCTTAGAGGGTCCCGATGTTATCATTATAAACTTCGATTGTTTCGATAACATGAATTGCAGCACAAAGTAAAGAATACCTGCTCACAGAGAGAGCAGTCTCAAGACGGAATGTGTGGGCTGGACTTTTGTGGGTTCCCTTTGCAGAGAGAATTCGAACGAAGGCGGCAGGACTGTGTGCCTGGAAGGTTGCAAAACAAACGTTAGCGTAGGATGAGGAGTCCCAGATGATGCTTCCCAAAGCTGATTACGTTTGGGTCCTAGGGCGGCTGAAACAGAGTACCACTGATGGGTGACGTCTGTTTTCTCCAGTTCCAGATCAGGGTGTTTTCAGGATTGATTTCCTCTGAGGTCTCTGTCTTTGGCTTGTAGATGACCGCCTTCTCTCTGGATCCTCACCTGGTCTTCCCTTTGTATGTGTCTGTGTCCTCATCACCTCTTTTCATAGGTACACCAGTCGTATTGGATAAGGGCCCACCCTAGTGACCTCATTTAACCTTAAATAATGCCTTAGAGACCCTATATCCAAATACAGTCACTCACATTTAAGGTACTGAGGTTAGGACTTCAACATATAAATTTTAGGGGTGGGGACATACAAATTCAGTCCATAACACTGGTTTTGTGGGAGAATCACTTGGGTCCCTGGTTAAAGATTCAAAATTCCTCAGCCCTGCTTTTGATTCATTAGGTTATGGGAGCTGCAGTTTAACAAGTGTCTAACAGTTAGGACTTGTTCTTTTCCAAGTGGCATAAGATCTATCTCAGGCTGGCTCAATTAAAATAGAGAATATGTTAGCTTACATAATGGAACATTTCAACCCTAAGGTTTGAGGGGTACCTTGATTAAGAGTCTAAAGGGTACTGTGTATTATACTTTGGTAAATATGGCTTCTCTTTTTACATTTCTTCCACCTGCTCTCTTGGTGCCGCCTCCATTTCTCAGTCCAGTTGTGGCTGGAAGATGGCTTGACCCAGCCCCTGTGTCTTCAGCGGTTCATATTTAGTGGAGTCGAGGGTACATCCGGGTAACTTTTTTACCTGTAAAATGGTAAAATGAATGTTAAATGGCCAAAATGGAGCCTAAGTGGCAAAATAGAAAAGGGATAAAAATAAATGAATTTCTGTACTTTTCGGTAAGGTTCTCAAGTGACCTAAAACAAAAGATAAAATGTATACAATTATACGAAGTATAATTCAAAGTTGACTTTAGCAATAGATCGATACTGATAGTGTTTACTGAGTGCTCGCTGTGTGTCAAACTCTACGCTGAATGCTTCACATGTATATTTATATTCACACCGGTGCAATTATTATCACCACTGTATAGACAGAGTAACTAAGCCTCCCAGAGTCTATCGCTTGCCAAGAGAACAGAGCTGGTAAAGGAGACAGAGCCGGGTTTTATGTCTCAACATTTTGGTTTTAAAGTTTCTGCTTCTAAATGTCATTTTTTACTGTCTCATTAACATACTAGCTATTACAGTTAGCTCTCTCTCTTTTTAAAAATACTAACAAATGTATTTATTTTCTTGTAATTTTTTTTCTCTCCGTTTCATTGAGATATAATTGACAAACAGCCCCGTGTAACTTTAGGGTGTGCAGCCTAATGACTTGATTTGCATATGTCGCAAAATAATTACCACAGTGTTTAGTTATCATTCATCAGCTCATATAGACACAACAACAAAAAATGTTTTTATCTTTGTGATGAGAACTTTTAGGTTAGCTTCTCTTAGCAACTTTCCTGCATAGCGTCCAGCAGTGTTAGCTTCAGTCATGTTGACCATTGCGTCCCAGCGTTAGCTCTCTTTAGCGAGCTGAACTCCCTCGAATTTCAGTAGTTTTAAGATGACAGCTACGTCAGGGATGAAAGGAAAGCACTGTTATTTATTGTAATTATCTACATGTACTAGAAAGACCACTTGTTTGACTTCAGTTTGCAAAGTAAATTGTCTTTCGAACTCAGTGTGCAATGGTCAATATATCTCAAAGCCCTGGCAACAGAAGTCTTCACAAGGTGATGACTTATTAATTCAAGTCTGTGTGGGCAAAAGGAAAAAAAGAATCCAAACGTGCTTCTTTATCCCTTGCTGAAGCTCTCAGTCCTACCTGATGACCAAGTCACTTGACAGCCTTACCAACTAGCAGATTGTGAAGCCTAACAATGTTTTAAAACCAGCGTTCAGTGTGTGATGTCCTTATTTAGCTAGATATATTTATTTTACTACTAAATTGCAGTAAAGGTGTATGGAGGTCTTCCCCTGGAATTTGAGTAGGATGCTTTTGTCCTATTGCTGAGAAAATGCATATAAATGCTTGAGCCAGTTTAGTGGTCTTTACCAAAAATAGCTTGGCCTTTTGACTCACCCAGGCTGCCAGTAAACTCTGTTGTTTTTTTTTTTGTTTTTTTTTCCCCTCTCCACAGATATGCTAAATCTAGTAACATCATGTCAGTGCATTCCAAGCTGGATACAACGTTAAATTTGTTTTAGTTTGGAAATCCTTGTGATCAGTTCATGTGCTGGTATCAGAGGACATTGAGGCAGGAAGGGTCTGGCAGATATTCCAAATTCAGTCTAGCCTCATAGATATATAGATAAGGAGACAGAAGCCCAGAAAGGGTAAGTGACCCACACAAGGCCACATTGCTGGTAAGTGACATTCCCAAAATAACTCTGGGCTGCTGATGGGTGAAGCAATCTATTTTTTTGCCAGCGTCTCAGCAGGAGGTTTCGTGGGTGGGATATGTCAAGTCCCCCTCAAAAGCTGTTTGGGAGAGTGATAGCAAGGTATGAATCCTGGCTGGCTCTGTATTTACAGAATTTTCATTTTGCTATGTGCTGCTTTAAAGAAGGAATGTTTGAGAATCCAATGACAGAAAACCATATGATTTCACTCATCTGTGGACTATCAAACAAAAAAGTAACAAATGAATTAAAAAAAAAAAAAACACTCATTGATACAGACAACAGAATGGTAGTTACCAGGGGGAGAAGGGTTAATGGGAGAGCAAATTGGGTAAAGGAGTCAAATATATGGTAATGAAAGGAAACTAAACTTTTGGTGGTGATCATGCAATAGAGTATACAGATAGCTAATTATAATATTGTACACCCCAAATTTATATAATGTCATTGACCAAAGTTAATCAATAAATAAATAAATAAATAGATAGATAGATAGATAGATAGATAAATGATAAATAAAAAAGCAAATGGATATTTTAATGCTCAAACTTGGCCATAAGTGGCTTTCTTTCAGGCGTCTGGTGAAGAAGCTAATTTACATCGATGAGTTGCTCTGAGACCTTTAACAGCCCCTGAGTCATTCCTGTGGCTTCCCTAAGGTCTCCCAGGTCTCTAGGTGGCCTGAGTCTACTGCTTTGTGCAGTAGGAAATGATACCAGAAGTCTGCCCTGTTCCTCTCCATACTTTTACAGCTGAGCAAAGATTTCATTTTTATACAGATCTTCTCTTTTCTCTCTTGTGTCTTTCTATTATCTGCTTGAAATCCAGGATATCTTTTTGTTGTGTTTTGTTATAAACTGAGATGGGTATAAATTATTTTCATTTTAATTCAATTTGATAGGCCTGTCTGTGACATGAAGATGGAATTTGCAGTTAAAAAAAAATTAAACTTGGTCACACTAAAGAAGGCAAGTGTGTTTTTACTGCGTAGATATTAAATGTCTCTTATAACAAATATCCTGAATATAACTAAAAAAAGAAAAGTAAATCAGAGACGGATCATGGAACTGCATTGATTGCATGTGTCAATTTCGCAGGCGAGGAAACTGAGTCTCAGAAAATAAGGATCTTGGGTAAGGTTGCAGTGCCAGCAAGCGATAAACAAGGATTTGCATTTAGATCCGAGGTTCACCAGTGGTCATTCTCTTTCCATTTTGCTAGACCGTCAGCCTCTACTGACTCGAATGTCAAATGTTTGACTTCCGGAATAGCAAAATAAAATTTGGTACAAAGTATATTCACATTCATTATATCCTCTACTCTTTCTAAAGCCTTGAGAGGAAACTAAATGTCCCCATTTTAAAGAAAGATATCTGAGCTTCTGATAAGTTAGTGACTTACCCAAAGTAGTGACAACCCAAAGTTGCCCTACTGAAATTAAGGTGTTATAAGTCTCAAGTAAAGTGGATAGTGAAAAGAATTTGGCATGTGCGTTCAAGAGACCCAGGCTCAAGTTCTATCCATTCATTCCACTTGTTTGAAGTGTATCCTAGACAGATTTCTTAAATCTGTGACTCAGTTTCTAGTCTTCTGCTGAATGAGCATAAAGATAAAACCCTGGTGCTGGATTAAATGAAACAATAAATCCAAAATGCCTTTTAAGACTAAAAAGCAATCTATAAAAATTATAAGTAAATCAGTTTTTAAAGTTATAACTTTTACAACTTAAGAGTTATAACTTTAAAATAATTTAAAAGTTAATAGGTTCGTTGATGATGTGAATGTTAACACTCTTTTCCTAATTAAGATTGTTGACTTTTTATTAATTCGATCTTCACAGAAGGATACTCATTTAAGTATTTGGGCCATTTTCTCTTCTAATCTGATAACACATAAGAGAATTGGAAACACTCAGCCTCTTTCACTGTGTAAGCTGTAATTACGGAAATGCATCTTAACCAGATTTCTAGATTCTGCAGATTAACACAACGCATTTTCTAATCTTTTTCTTCTGTCTTTTCTAACACATTAGAGGCTATTTGAGGGAGGAAAAAATCACTATGTGGATGAGTAAAAGATGACATTTTAAAAAAAATAAAAGAGGCAAAATTTTAAACGAGTCTCTACATTTGATACATGAGATTATGCTCATTTATCAGCAAAAATCCTCTTGCGAAAATCAAAGCAATACCTATCCAAGAGGCGATTTCTTCTTCAAACCAAGCATAATCAGATTACTTATGAAGCTTTTACTTTTAAAAAGATGCTTTAAGTGGGCTGAGGAATACAAACATTCTAATACCTTCCATATAGTTTTCCATGCATTGAAATTTACAATTAATTAATAAAACAAGATGAATACATCTGAAACAAAGAACAAAACAGGAGTACGTATTTGATTTTAATTACTTTTTACTGCACTTTTAATGAAATGCCCATGTGGAATTGGTCTTCCCTCCTACTACAGAGTGACATCTTTAACCAAAATGAACTAGAAGTTATAAGTTATGACAGGGAGAGGACTGTAGTGGGAGCAAATACTTATTAAGCACTAATAATGTGTGAAGCACTAATGTGTGAAGCACTTTAATCTTCGTAATGACCCTACGAATTAAACCTTACTGTCCTCATTTTTAGATGTGAAAACAGATTCAAAGTATTTATACTTTAAATGACATAGCAAGGTGGTGAGGACTCAGCTCTAAGTGATTCTGATCCTGTTCTCTATATTCACTGCCTTATAAAGAAATCCCTTTGTAGGCTGTACTTTTGCCATAGACCTTTCTTCTTTGCTGGTCATGCTTTATAACTGATGAGTGTTTGGATATCTTCTGCCTTATGAGAACTCTGAGGTGTTCATGGACCATGTTTCATGACATCTAAACTTACATACAGCATACAGACTAAAGCACCAATAGGTGCAGCTTCTCAGTCCAGGAGTGATAAGGAAATCTGTTAGATGATGATAGTAGAGGTGTGGGTATGAAGTGAAAAGCAACCTGTTCTATTAACATAATAAAATCAGTTCATCATAAACTCTACAAGGCAGCAGCATTAAGGCTAGTACTGCAGCGTTCTACAGACTAGCAATAATCAAGAGCTGAATTCCAGGTACAAATCTACCAATTATAAATCATGTGACCTGGGATAAGTCAATTAACCACAGTATTTTCATCTATAAAATAAAAATTCTATTCTTCCTGCCACCTCATAAGATTGACTTACAGATAAAATGAGACATTGTATATAAAACTGTATAAATTTAGAAGGAATAAGTTGTTTTCCTTTTACTCGTGACGTATTTCCCAAAAGGAGTAAATATTTCAGTTATACTCAGTGTGGATAGACTTAAACTCTATGTAAGTATTTAGTAAATAACACCTACTGTAAGCTTCCACTCAATTGGCTTTGTTCCTATGTAACATTGAGCAGTGGAGTAATTTTGGACATACATGGTAGAGCCCTGAAATCATCACCTTGACCAAATAAAGGGCTTAATCATTTAAGCACTGTGTTGGGAAAGCTCGTGTATAGAAGCTCTTGAAATGTCAAGTGTTTAACATAATCTTGTGCATGTGATCTTGGGATGAAAATTTCAGAACTTGGATTTGCTTGACTTAATTGTGTTTTTCCAAATAATATCCCATCCTCAGTTTAACTAATATTTATTGTTGTGTTAGCATTTATTGAGTGCTTTCTATTTTCTAGTCACTATGCTTAGTGCTTTGCTTTCATTGCCATTTAATTTTCATAAGAATTTCAGACACTAAATAATGTTACCAATTGAGGCATAAATACTTTAAGTAGTTTCCCAAGATCCCACAGTGAGATATACACAAGATATATACAAAAGTATCAGTATGGTTGCATTTTTGCCATTTATTTATTTATTCATCAAGATTAGTTGAACTTTGTATGAGGAAGACTGATATTTAGATGGAATTTGGAGCCATGAGAATGAAAAAAATTACCTTGGAGTGAGATGAGTACACCTAGAGCTAGGCAATGGCTGAGGGCAAAGCCATTGGAGTTTCCTATTGTTAGAGGCCTGATAAGGGAAGGAAGCCAGCAAAGGAAATCAAGGAAGAGTGTCCCTCAAGAAAGAAGAAAAAGCACATAAAATTGGTCTCAAACACCTAAAAAATAAAATTAAGAGAAATGAGTGGTTAGTCAAATCCTATGGAGAAGTTGAGTTAGGTGAGGACAAAAAATTGACCATCGACTTTGGGAAGACATAAGATGTTGGTGACTCTGATAAAAATGATTTCAATTAAAACTGTTCAGTTACATCGGGGTTAAGAAAGATAGAAGTGAAGAAGTGGAAGCAATGAGTAAAAGGAGTTCTTTAAAGCATTTTATTGTAAAGGGGGAATATATCGAAATGATAACTGGAAAGAGTTATGGGGTCTTTTTTAAAGATGTGTATTAAGGCGTATTTGTGGGCAAACAGGAAGGATTCTGTGGAAAGGAAGAAATTAATGTTGCAGTAAAGAAAGAGAATAGTGCTAGTCTCCTGGGCATTAATGGGGGTGGGAGCAGGACACCTACTGCATTAAACCAGGAAGAAAGACAGAGTGCGCAGACACCAATAAAAGAAGGTGCCAGCATTAGAGTTGAGAAGATGAAGTTGTTCTTTTCTGATTATCTGTGGGGAGTTATCCTTTAATGATTTCAGCTGAGAATGAGAGGGGAGGATAGGTTGGCTAGCTGAAAAAGATTGTATAGTGGAGTGTGCAGAAATAAGATTCCTGGAGAAGTGTGCTAGGATTATCAGGCATTTCAGTGTACCAGTTGGAGACTCACGGTAGTAAGTTTGAAGTGAGGCCATTAGCACACTTGCATGCTTTTTTTCCCAGCATCAGCATCATATAGTCACTCAAGTACAAGGACAGGGCTAGTGAATAGTTTAGTTTAATGAAGCTTGGGTTTCATCAGGCAAAAATGGCAGAGTGAGGGAGCAGAAAGGGGGAAGAGAATTAAGAGTGTTTTCAAGGGAGTAACTACACATCTGAACATGGGGCCTAAGCAAGCAAAGGAGCACAATGAAGATGGGAGAGGACTCTGGATATTAAAACAAGAGAAAACAAAATGAAAAGGGATAGGGGAAAGGAATGGAGATCTGGATGAGATTATGGAATTGTTTTATTGAGTGTACTAAGAGTAAGTGAACCAGAATAACAGGACGCTTCTGAAATGGCTCCATTGTTAGGCAGAAGGGGTGTTCATAAGAGTGGGTAGCTGAGGTGGGGTAGAGACCAGTGTGATGGAGATGAAAATGTTGAATCCATTAAGGGTGATTGCAGGAAATGTGGTGGAGAGGAAAACAGAGGGACTGGTGGTGAAGTTAACTTGGAATGCTGGGGGTGATGGGGACCACGACCAGTTCCCATGAAGTTCATGTATGCGAACTCACCTAGGACACCAGGTACTAACAGAGGAGTGGAGGCGTCATGGTCTGGACATCACTGTGATGATGGGGATGACCCTGCTCTTCCCAAAAACCTTGAGCCATTGTGAATATGAGAGAGAAAAGGAGTTTCCATGCAAATGGGCTACAGGGGACAGATGTCCCAGAGGAGAATTGGATTTTACTCAAGTCAGAGTGAATAGGAGGCAGTAGGGGATGAAGCTGAGGGTTTTAATAGTTGAATTTGAAATTTAGTATCCTAGTAGGAAAATTTGGAAAGGCGATGAGGAGTAGGAAATTTAAAAAAAAAAGAAAGAAAGCCCAAATCTGACGAGCATGCAATAAAGGAAATAAAAACAAAAGGTTGGTATTTTGGCTCGTGATCAGGCAAGTGGTGTCCTGAAGAAAGGTGGATTGCATCTTGCTTAGATGCTAAATTCCAACAGCTCCTTTATAAGTTGGAGTTGGGGAGAAGAAGAGTGAGGGCGTGTCTTAGGATCCAGGTCCTGCCTTGACAGAAAGCCTATGCACAGTTCATAGCTGAACTGCATGGAGATGGGAGACTGTACTGATCCAAAGAAATGGACCCGTTGCGATGTGATGACATAGCAGCAGGAGTGAAACATGATCTCAATAGGCTTATAAATGGTGCTCAAAAATACTTGTCAATCGAACAAGTACTACCTGATTACTAGGCCTTGCAAAGATTATTGATACTCTGAATCCCTCTACCCCTACATCTAGTTCTCTATTACACTTTTACCATGCACCAGCCAAAAGAGTAAATCTGTAAGTAAAAATCATTATTTAACATGTTTCACGTATTTGTTTACAAATTTGAAGTAGATAGTGAAGCTAACTATTTACGGTTTTTAAAAATGAAAACTTAGAATAACTCAACCTGTGACTCTACTATAGTCATAAAGGTCATGGTTTAGAGCTTATGACACCAAAAATCAGTCAAGTTTTGGCAGAGGCAAAAAAAGAAACCGTATTTAATTTGCTAATCACTTTCATCCTAAATCTAGATTTTTTTTTCCCTATTCACAAACATGAACTTAGTTCTATTACTCTGTGTTTTACAAACCAAGGCTCGGTGAATAATAAAACTCGGCTTATATTTATGAGTGGTTTGGAAAAAAAATCAGTCGAATTAGTTTATAGTCCCACTTCATAAATATCAACACTCAATTATATATTTGATGTGATTGTATAAGCTTGCATGTGTATAAATTTTAGTGTATATATTTATTAAATTTTAGTACTTTTTATCAATTTAGTTACATGAATAAATTTCATTAATTTAATTAAAAAGTCTTTTAAAATAATATTAATAAAACATCATTAGCCTGTTACTTCTTAAAATGGTTATGTCATAATAATACAGCTTAATTTAACAATGTTTTCTAATGAAATATGTAAAAACATTTGGTTATTAAAAGGTATGAAACATATTACCAGAAGAAACTTTTAAAATTTTAAATTCTGTGAGTAACCAAATTACTCTTCCATTAGGATATTAAATAGTGTTTGTTCTCAAATGGTATTGAGCAACCACGAGAGGAGGGCACTTGGATTTACCTGTTAAACATATTTAATTAATCATTTAATAAACTAAAATAAAAAGGTCATGTAGACCAGACTTTCTGGATGATGGCATTTTCTTTACAATGCTTTACTGTTCTATTCCAATGACCAAATGCCTTCAAGTCTCTACAAGTTTTTATCTGGTAAATTACATTGCTTTACAAAGGAATTCGATTTAAGATGTGGGTGGAGATTGCCCAGGCTAGCTAGAAAACAGGATCACATAGTATTTTGGGAAAACTTTGTTAAAATAGTTGGCCAAAAGATACTACCTGGTAGAATAGGAAAATGAAGCCAAAAATAGGTTAATGGTCTTAGATTAGGAAGAGAGAGGGGATTGAGGAATGGGCAATTGTCAGAATGTTGAAGGAAAGATTCAGTTGGAATTAGAGAAACAATAAGAAGCTATAGATAGAAGAAGGATTCAAAGAAAGGGAGTTTGATCAATTCTGAGAAACTGAGTCATGAGGGTAGGAATACAGGTGAATGACATAAATCACTGAAGATAGTTGTGAACATCATTTGAAAACCCTAGGCTTTTGCTGCACAGCAAAGGAAACCATCAAACAAAACGAAAAGACACCCTACTGAATGGAAGAAGATATTTGCCAATGATACATTTGATAAAGGGTTAATATCCAAAATTTATAAAGAACTTGTACAACTTAACAACAAAAACAGACAATTTAATTTTAAAAAGGGCAGAGGACCTGAACAGACATTTCTCCAGAGGACATACAGATGGCCTATGAAAAGATGCTTGTCACTAATTATCAGAGAAATGCAAATTAAAATCACAATGAGATAGCACCTCGTACCTGTTAGAATGGCTATCATCAATATATCAACAAACAGTTGTTGGCGAAGATGTGGAGAAAGGGGAACCCTCATGCACTGTTGATGGGACTGCAAATTGGTGCAGTCACTATGGAAAACAGTATGGAAGTGCCTCAAAAAATTAAAAATAGAACTACCTCATGACCAAACAATTGCACTTCTGGTTATCTACCCAAAGAAATCCAGAACACTAACTCAAAAAGATATATGCACCCCTGTGTTCATTGCAGCATTATTTACAACAGACAAGATATGGGAGCAACCTAAGTGCCCATCAAAGGATGGTTGGATAAAGAAGAACTGGTACATATATACAATGAAACGTTATTCAGTCATAAAAAAGAATGAAATTTTATCATTTTCAACAACACGGATGGACCTAGAGGGTATTACGCTAAGTGAAATAAGTCAGAGAAAGATTAAAAAAATAGATGATTTCCCTTATATATGGAATCTAAAGAACAAAATTAATGAGCAAACAAAAGAGAAATAGACTCAGAGGTACAGAAGACAAACTGATGATTGCCAGATGGGAGAAGAATTGAGGGGCTGGGTGAAAAAGGTGAGGGGATTAAGTGGTACAAATTGGTAGTTACAAACTAGTCATGGGAACATAAAGGACAGCATAGGGAATAAAACAAAGAAAAATAGCACAAAAAACAAAGACCCTATTCTGCCACTTAGCAACTGAGTAACCTAGGACAGCTTGGGGTAGGAAAGTTCTTTACATAATCATATTTTGTTTAATTTTCTCTTCATTGACTTAGTTCCAGTTGAATTTGCCCTTTGCAGAGAGAAATATTCTGGCTGAAGAACATAACTAGTTTTAGAGACTGAAATATATAGTAAATATTTAGAAAAATTATATGCCTAATTAAAATGGAAAGAAATCGAAGTCTTTGCCAGATTGTTTTTCAACTACTTTTTGTAAATCTTCTAACCAGATGACTTTAAAAGTACACTTGATAAGAATGCTGTGCTTCAGTGTGACTTGAAGATTCAATATCAGGAACCACATAAATGGAAATGATGTGCAGAATAAATTACACTCTTTATCAGGTTCTAGTTCACTGATTTTAAGGCTCTTCTGAAATACTCTCTTTCTAAAAGTAAGAAGGAGGATTTCTCTTTTTGATAGTCTTAAAAGGTGAATACTTTCTAATGTCATCATCATAAAATTATTTCAGCATAAACAGAATGAGTCTGTGATTGGCATCTTTGAGCACAGGATGAATTAAGTGGGTGTCCTCTCTGTAGGAGGATGCTTGGGAAGCGGTGTGGAATCCTTTAGAGAGACCTAGATTTTTTATCTTCTTTCTTCCTGTTTGATCTTCATTGTGCCAGTTAACACATATCCTTATCTTTGAAATTCGGATAATGATACCAAGAAAGTTGCCCAGATTCTCTATCTTTTCCACATTTTAGCCTACATAGAAAATTATAACATTCAGTTAACACGCTGAAGCAAACGGATAAGGCCAGAGGAAACCAGCTTGGTCTCCCATCTATGCTAAGTGGGCCAGGCTCCTTGAGGTGATTAATATCTCAGCACATTTATAACTCGGAGGACTATATCATTTATCACACAGATATAGACACTTCTGAAAGTGAAATTGGGCATATTAATAATAACATTGGGATTAGTACACTAGGCAGAAACTGGGATTTTACTGGACAAACCGGGACATGTGTTCAGCTTAACTATAACCTGTCTGCAGCAAGCAGCATACTTTGGGGGAAGCTCTAGACTCAAACAATACCTGATACATGAAGCACTCAAAATTAGTTAACCATTGTTGTTTCCAGGAAGTCTAAATGTGAACTGTTTTGACCACTAGAGAATTAGTTTCCTCCAAACGTGGTAGTAGTTCAGCAATGATGCCCACCATTTATTCTAGCTGTGCTAACTATAGGACCAAGGGGGCAGGGGGTAGGGGACCTAACAACTATGATACCAGGAACCCTATGTCATCTTTTCTAGTGTTGTGGACTTATGCTACTTCAATCCAGTCTTCTCCCTTTTCCCTCACAATTTCCAAGAACTACCCTTTGAGAATCTCATGATTGAGTACCAACCTTCCTGAGGCTGTCGTTTTCTCTCTCTCAGCATACCTAACCTGCATGCTGTAAATTCCCACTCTCCAGCCCAGGTCTCTCTCTTGAATTCCACACTGAAATTCCCAATTCTCTTTTGAATATATACATGAAATTTACAACCCATTTCTTAAACTCTACGTACCCAAATTGAACTCTGTATGTTCAATGCTTCACTTACGCCAGCCAAAGTTTTTCGAATCTACGTTTCTAACTTGTGCATGGCACCATTAAGTTATCCAACTGCTCGCCTGAGAGTAATTCTAGATTTCACTCTCTCTTATACTCTTCTTTCTTAACCCAAACCCAGTTCATTTACTCTGTCTCCAAAATAGCTTTCAAATGGGCATTTTTCATATATTCCTACAGCCTGGATTTTAACTATCATCATCTCTCGCTTCTTTACTGAAAATTGTCTTTTTTGTTTTTCTTTATGTCACTAGTTCCAGCACCTTTCACACTACCTACAAACGTGTCCTTATTGTTCTAACGTGCATGTATGAGCATATTTTTCCATGCTCAAAATACTTTAATGACATCTGCTAACGAATGGAATTTGAAGTAGTTTTGATCACATAGAAGTAGCCTGGCATCAGGTCTCTGTCTACTCAAATTCTGCTCAATCCTTTCCATGTTATATTACATCTAATCTTCTCAACTCTCACCTCTTATTTCATTCCTAGTCATGTTACCATTAACGGTTTTACATATAGAACATGAATAGCTTCACTCAGGTGCGTCCTGAAAGTGCCTCGCCTTTTCCTTAAACCACATAGTGCTTCCTTTCCTGGGGCGTATCTGTCATAGAAACATGGGGCTCTCTGAGGGGGAAGCCTCTCACCATCACGCTTGGGCAGCCCCAAAGAGTGAAATGTTCACACACTTGGAGCCACCTTGATGTGTGTGGGAAGAAGTCTGGGCCAGCAGTTCAGGGATATATTTTATAAACCCCTCTCTGTTGCCGGTTATGTGGATTTGAGGACCTGTCACCTGTGCTGTTGGCCAACTCAACAATTCATATTTACTTATTTTTCTCTCTTTTCCTTTTTCACTCCTTCTTTCCATAATTCTTGATCCATGAAATTACTCCCCAAATAAACTACCTTTACATAAGCCTTTGACAGAGGTCCCGACTTCAAAGAAATATGAAAGACTGTAGTCCCTAGGAGTATTCGTTGGAATTTTAAAACTGGATTACTCATAGATTGGAAAGAGATTAAACTCATTACTTTTAAGAAGTGGGTGGTGATAATCTTTAGCATACAGTAGCATCGGAATTATTAAGACTATCACATATGGTAGACTGTGATGTTATGGGTAGAAGGAAAGTAGAGTTATGTGGTAGCTCAAGCAATTAATTGACATAAAGCTCTCTTAATCATGAAGATTCCTCTTTATATCACACTGTATTGGATACTTCTGTGTATTTGAACTTTGAGAGCATGAAGTAGCCAGAACTATAAATACTCCTATAAGAGACATGTGAGGCAGAGCGTGTGGGTGAGAAATGAAGTCCACAATGATTCAGAGTCTGTGCTGTCACATTAATGAATATTTCAGTGTTGGTATGGTATCTTGGCAATAGTTTGAAAGGGCTGCTGCCACACCACAGACTCAGCCATGGGATTCCTAAATGAGATTAGTGGAGGAAATCCTTCCAGTGGGCAGAGTTGTTAGTAAGACACTTGGTGTGCTCACATAGTATGGAGGGAGAAGTGGCTTGAGGTATGGATATGTGTGGATTCGTGGCTATTAGAAAATAGTTTGCCAGTTGGTAAGAAACTTGAAATGAGTAAGATAAGAAGGGAAAAAAGGAAGTCTGCATAGGATCCACATGGTTGGACCTATGGCAGTAGACATAAATCATGAGAAGAATGTGAAAGAAATATCCAATAATAATTGCAAAGTATGACAGCCAATCTCACTTCCTGCCAGCCCAATGCTGGCACCATGGGCTCATAAATTAAGTAGTCATGGTAGCAGAGTAGAATCTATATGTATGGAGTCAATAACATGAGATGCCTCTCTTCAAAGTTTATCTAGGTAACACTGTGACTATATACCCCATCTGTATGCATCCAAGACCAATGCTGAGCCCTTATAATAGTACCCTCTTTCAATGAAACCAGTCAGTTGCTTAGTGGCTGGTTGATTGCATCAAACATCTTCTGCCTCAGAGAAGGAGATAATCTGTCCTTGCAGGAATTGTTATGTGGAAGAATATGGGTTTGCACTTTTTGCCTTCACTGCTATAACCAGCACCACAGTTCGAAGGCTTATAAAATGCCTGAAATAGCATCACGATCATGAGATCTACTTGACTTAGGTACCCAATAACCAAGAAGCAGTAGGTGTATGGGTGAAAAAGGGGAAGGGATTAAGAAGAACAAATTGGCAGTTGCAAAAGAATCATGGAGATGTAAAGTACGACATAGAGAATATAGTGAATAATAGTGTAATAACTATGTATGGTGTCAGGTGGACACTAGACTTCTTGAAGGGATCACTTTGTGAGTTATATAAATATCTAACCACTATGTTGTACATCTGAAACTAATATAATATTGCATATCAACTGTAATTGAAAAAAAAATTTAAAAATTCAAGAAGCAGTTGGTCTAACAGAGCAGTGGAAATGCTATGAAAAGCTCAAGTAATGTGCCAGCTCAGTAATATTGACCTTAGGGCTGCAGCACTATCTTCAGTATGGAGTCAATGCATTGAGTCAGTGGTCAAAAAGTGATGCTGGGTCGCCAATAGGTAGAACCCATGGATCCAGGAACCAAGAGATTTACCAAAAATTAGGAACTCTTATCATTAGGCTCTGAGACCCAGGGATAGAATTTGTGCTTAAGCTCTGCTGGATTTGAGGCCCTATTTTCTTGAAGGTTTT
>NW_006439568.1:7633531-7637204 GCF_000325575.1 Pteropus alecto | reverse complement strand
TAGATCTGAAGCTGGGACTACCATTTAGTCACTCTGGATTCTTCATGCTAGAGGCCAAACAAGCAAGGAAATGATACAGTACTGGTACGGATAATCGATAATGATCACCATGAAGACCCAGAGTTGCTGCTACAAGTTGGAGTATAGCCAGAGAATTCACTTGGAACCATCTTAATGGTTTCGTAACCAGTGAAAATGATGATGAAGCAAGTGTAATAACCATGACCTAACAAGGGCATGCGTCCAAAGCCCTCAAGATTGAAGATCTAGGCCATCGCACTTGGTAAGCAGCCGAGGCCACTAGAAAAGACTACTAAATCAGCCACAAAGTTCTGGCTAAGGCTGTGGAAAATATTAAATGGACAGTGTGTTAGTGTATTAGTCTTCTCATGCTATCATTACAAAATACCATGAGCAAGTGGCTTAAACAAAAAAAAAATTATTTCTCACATGTCTGGAAGCTGGGAAGTCCAAGATTTATGTGCTGGATAATTTGGTTCCTGGTGAGAGCTCTCTTTATATCTTGCAGATGGCTTTCTTCTCACTGTGTGCTTACATGGCCTTACCCTTTATTATTTTTATAAAGACCCTATATCCAAAGACAGTCACTTTGGGAGTTAGGGCTTCAATGTAGGAGTTTTGGGGGGACACAAACATTTAGTCCATAATAGATAACATAAGAGTAAATGAATTTGAATTATGTGCCTCAGAACAAGTTACAACAGTAGGGATTGGATCTATTTCCATTAGTCTACATTTAATAACTGGTTAATGCTTTGAATGGGACTTAGTGATGAATCAGACTAATGGGAGGCACAAGTGGATCTGAGTAGGATAAGAGGTGGATGGTACTGGAAGGGAATGGTATCAGATAGCTGTTGCGTACATCTCCAAATTCTCTTCGAGCAGTTGTAAAGCATTTTATAAGCCTCCAATAATGACCCTCAGGCTCAAGCACCAGTTACCTGTATCAGGGCCAACCAGACAATGCAATCTTGTACTGACTCATCTTTCTTTTCTGTTTCACTGTTCCCTGTCCATCACTTTTGCTTTGGGGTATCACTTTGTAAATAATACTATCTTTACTCAAGGATTTGTCTCAGGAACTTTTGGGGGGAACTCTCATGAAGGTATTCACTTAAAACAACATTACCAAAATAATTACAATACTTAATGAAGGCACTGATACAGGATTTGGACTAAAACATTATTTATATAATAAATGCTGATCTCCAGACATGCTATGCTTTTTCTGGATCTTTGGCTGTCTGGATCTTAGCTCAGGAATCTCATTCTGCCCAAAGCTCCTTCATCAGATTTATCACTGTAAAACTCCAGCTCAATTTTTAAGCCTCGACTCATTTGCGACTCTACTATATTAAACTACTTGAGTTTCTGCAGGGAACATAATGCAGTTTGGTCATCAATTTGATTTCTGGAAATATGGGAAGATTACATTTCACAGTTAGCATTGCATGCATCTGGGACGATGTGACTGAGTTCCACCAGGGAAACATGGGCAGAGGTGATAGAAGTGATATACAACTCTAGCCAGAAAACTATATGCATGATTTACCAACTCTCCACCTATTTCTGTCTCTGTAGTTGGAAGTGAAGGATCAGTGATGGCAAAACTATAAGCTGGAAGCAACCTGGTTCCTTGTTCATCACCTGGAGGAGAGTTGTCTAGGAATATTACCAAATCCCATTAGATTTTACTAGAGCAAAAAATAAACTTTCTTTGTGTTAAGCCACTTTCTTTGTGTTAAAGCCAGAGGTGTCAGGCTTTATTTCTACTTTAGGATAGCTCAACATATGATAACTAATATATCCCAGACAGACATAGGGGATTCTTCCGTATTCCTGTGGATGTAACTATAGTAAATAAATAAAAAATTAATTCTAATTGTTTCATTTTATTTCCATCCTTTTGACTGTAACCTCTTTGGATTCCCCAGTGCTGATACTGTATTACATACTTAACTGATGGCTGGATGGTTGGATGGAAAAGATGTGTAGATTTGTTTTGTGAGATTCTAGGAGAAAAATGTTTGGATATTATTGTGACACATATTTTCATTGACTAAGAAGAATAAACTTTCTAAACTTTTAGCCACAGAACAATTAAAAGCCTATTCTCAGAGGTGGTACAAAATTTTTCATTGGGGTTTTAGTTGGCCGGGACTTTAAAGACCAATTATCTAAACTGTTCAACTTACTAGTGAAGTAATGAAGTCCAGAGAAGTCAACGGACTTGCCCAAAGCAAGTTAGCAACAGAAATGGAAGTAAAATGGAATCTCCTGTCTCCGATGCGAGTACTTTATTACATCGAAATTCAGAGAGACAAGAACATCAAACAAGAACATCAAACATGTACCAGATCTGAGTTCAAATCCTGACCATTTACTAATTATGTATCTTTAGGTTAATTACTTTATTTGGCTCTGTAAGGTTTTCTCATTTATAAAAATGGGATATGATATACCTTGATAGATTTTCAAGAAATAATGTTAAATACTGATCCTGACACAAGGTTTCATGTATCATTATTATATTTATTATACTTTTGGTAATTGCAAAAATAAGTATTTCTTATTCAAGTTTATTATTTACATTTTACTGGTATAGTATTATGTAAATTTCAGCTACATTAGAGGTCAGAGAATTTTTGTTAGCTAACTCGAGAACACGAATCCTATGGGAAAACGCAGTTCAAGACCCAAACAAACAACTGAATTATAAGCGAATTGTACAATACAATGATTTTTTTCTTTTTTGCAAACTAAGACGTCTCTGTAAAAACACATTTATAACACGCGTGACTTCAATTCATTGCAAGCAGTGAGTGGAAGAAGGATGGGAAAGAGCTAATCTGGGAGTTTAGGTGACTGTGAAGGCTGGAAAGTCCCAGAACACCCCTTCTCTCCTTTGGTTCCTAGTTCCCATACTTCCTTGGAGTAGTAGTCTTCAATCACGATTCCCATAAAAATGAGTAATTTAGGAAATTTAATTCTGTAAGGCCAAGGAAGGGCTAACTTGACAGAGTCGTTATCAAAAGGGTAATTTTCTTATCACTGAGATTCAGCTTGTGCCTAAATTTTGGATCTGTGACAGCTCCCAGAGAAATAGCCAGTGGGATGATCAGTACAGGGACCTGGCCTCCTAGAGCTGCCCAGGACCCTGGTGACTTCTCCTGGGAGACAGTAAGACGCGTGTGTGTGATGATCTAGACTCTGTCACAGTTAGATAGTGAGTCCTGGCTATGCCTCTTAACATCTTTATCTCTTGAGAAAGTTACTTAAACCCGTGAACCTCAGTTTCCTTATGTATCAAAAAGGGATGGTCCTGCTGCCCCCACTGAATTGTTGTGATCATTAAATGAGAATGAATTTTCACCTATTATCTAACAATCTGCCTGGCACTTAATAGGTACTCGACAATTTCTTCTCCCTCCCTCTCTTTCTCCTTTCTTCCCTCCTTCTTCCCTTTCTTCTTCCCTTCCATTTTTCCTTCTTTCCTCCCTCCCTCTCTCTCTCCTTCCCTCTCCGCTTCCCTGTCTCGCTTTAATTTTTTCTCTCTCTCTCTTTCATTTTAAACATACTCTATGCCAAGCCCTGTACTTCTCCCTAAAGTTTTCCTTAAAAAATATACCACTGTCAAAAATATCTGCTC
>NW_006439568.1:7608108-7633141 GCF_000325575.1 Pteropus alecto | reverse complement strand
TAGCGTAGAGCGTGGAGTACTGGAGCTGCCTCCAGCAGAGCAGATGGCCCGTGCACAGCCCTCAAGCAGGAGGTGCCTGTTGGATAAAGAGGAAGATAAAGGCATCCAGAGTGACCTGGGGAGGATAGATGGTGGGTGACGTCAGAGAGACAGAAGTGGGGTATGGAGAGCTCCCTGGGCACTTTCAGGATTGTGGCCATTTATTCTGAGTGAGATGGAAGCCATTAGAGGCTTTTTGACAAAAGAATGACACGAACCTTCCTATATTTTAAAAAGATTGCTCAGACTGCTGAGTTGAGAATAGACTGGAGTGGGAGCCACAGCGGGGAGGACTAGTTAGGAGGGTTGAAGAAGAGGAGATGGTAAGAAGTTCTCACTTGGTCACTTTCAAGATCTAATTTGCAAGAAGAGCCAACGGGATTTCTTGATACTGGATGTGAGATGTGAGGAAAGAAAAAAAAAAAGTACCAGCGGGCCTTCCCCAAGGTTCTTACGCTGTATAAATGATGAACTTTTCTATTTTCCTTATTTTGAGCATTTCTTCTGCTTTGTGCTGAAATCATTTTTATGCAATGCTAACATTTCACCTATATTTTTGTATCTTTTGCTGTTTCATCTGTCACAGACTTAGCAAGGAAATAAAAGGTTCACGGAGTGGGAGTGGCCTGCCTTTCTAAGAGGGTGTTTACAGTTTCTTTGTTTTTCATTTGCTCACCTTTAAAAAAAAGAAACTGGCCAATGTTTAGACTTTCACAGAACCAGTAGGACCTGTACTTGGTTCATAATTTATGTAGCCGATTTAATTTACTTTCAATAATTCCATCACAGTACTGATAGTTATGGCTTTTCTTTTTCCTCTGAAACATCAAGATATTATATTTGGATGTTGCTGGGAGAGAGGTGAAAGGAACGTTGACATTTGAGCAAAAATGATTGTTGGAGGGAGAAATACCACCCATGATATGGTTTTGCCAAGATTTGTCCCAGAGGCAGCTTTATGGATGATGATGATATTACCTGCCAGGTATATAGATTGCTTCTCAGTTGACTGTTCTGTTTTGCATGCATTAACCCATGTAACCCTCTCAGCAAACATGTGAAAGATGCATTATTGGCTGCATTGTGCACAGGAGCAGATCACTGATAAATGACAGCACCATGCTCAAAACTTGATTCAGAATTTAATTCTAATTATATTTCTACAATGGGATCTAGGCACTTTCTTTCTGGAAAGAGAAGGTGGACCATAAGTGAACTTTGTTCAATTTTACAGTCTTGCTAAGGACTGGTCTATCCAGAATAAAAAAAAAAAAGTGGTGGTATTCAGCAGGTTTATGGGATCTCAATAGCTTGACCTGAGATGCAGACTCAGCCAGGAAGAAACACTGCCTGTTCCATTTCCCTCCAGAGGAAAGTCTTTACCTCTTTCGGCTCCAGCAGGAGTAGTTTCTTCCAGCTCCTGTGTTTTGATCATACAGGACATTCATTCCCTGCCCCTAACTGCATTAGCGAGTCTTTGTCTTAGATATAATTGCTGCTGTAGTTCATCTGTAGCAAATCAAGTTCTGTGATGAATGAGAGGACCTGTATGTGAAATCTGCAGTGCTCTAAGGCCCTTTAAGAACTGTTAAGTCCTGTTAGCATAAATCTGGAAATAATTTGATACATGTCTCCTTTACAGGCTAGAAGAATAAAAAGTCACCATCTGCCTTTTCACAAAATAATGTTCACAGGCTAATGCCGCAGATTTAAATTGAGGCAGCTTACAAAATTAGGGAAATAGAAAGCACAAAATTTACTCCATCAGAAGTTTATTGATTTTCCAATTAATACCGAAGGTTTTCTCCTAAAAATTTTGCTCTCTGGTTCAGAAATGAAGTATGCCAGTGAACAATAATTGACACGAATTGCTATAATCCATATATCATCTACAATGTCAAAATGACTGATAATGAGCAAGTCCTAGTTGTTCAAACACTCCTCAACTAAAGTAGCGTTATTAGAAAAGATAAAGATTGCACAGTATGAAACTCTTGTGCATTTTTAACGATTCTAGCTTAAAACAAACATATGGAAAATCTATTTCTAGGTGAATTCAATTTAAATATAATAAAGAGAGGATTATTTTCTTAAGAAGGACTAGAAAGTTTTTAAAAATGATGAAATTTAATTAAGTACAATTTTAGGAACTGATTTGAGATTGCCACACTTTCAGTCTTCAGGATACTTTAGGATGCTTATAATTAAAAAGTGGAAAGAATCTTCACCATAACATTGATGTTTGTGCCTAGGGTTAACACTAATAAACAGAAATTATTTGCTAACTTAGCTTCTTGTATTTTCATTATCGAGCACCCATATTCAGGGGATTAGGTTCACCCATAACTAAAAAAATACTATTAAGCTTGGCTCTTAACCACAAACTTGGAATTCAACACCTAGTATTTAGCAATTTTTTTTCTAGGTATCTGTGTGTTTCTCTTAGGTAAACAGAGTTACAAAACAAGCCTGGAAACCATTTCTCTAGTGTTTGGAAAAGTTAAAAACTTGTAAAATGTTTATTAGACTAGGGAATGTTTTATTGATATATCCCAATCACCTAAAACAGTACCTGGTAAACAGTTGAGTTCTCAATAAATATTTATTGAATGTTGGTTAAATAAGAAGATGTTCTATTTTCCCCCAACATTTCAATCATTTCAGCAAATCTGAGAGCTTACTGTGGCAAGCAGTATGCTAGGTCCTAGAAAAAGTAGAATAGGGCAAAGGAACCGGAGACGCCATTCACAACCCTAAGTAGCTAGTGACCTGGCAGAACAGGATAAAAGAGGGAGATAAAGCAGAAACTCACACTACAAATGAGCCCTGTATGATCACAGAAGAGAAAGCTGCTGCTTGTCTGGGGAGATCAGACAGGACTTCAAAGTGGATATAATACTTGAGCGGACTCTTGTGAGAGACACATTAAGGAAGGAATGAAACCTCCCAGAATCAATGATGAATCTGTTTGCTTTTATTTTTTCTTCGAAAGTCAAACCTGATCACTCTCTGAGAAGCCAAAGAGCATCATACTGCAATTGTAACTGGGCTGTTTAGCTTCATTGGGTTTAAACGAACAATTTGTATTTAGTGCCAGGCACTGTCTGTGCCCGATGTTGGGCATTGATCAGTGTATGAGCCAACACAGTCCCTGCCTGAGAGGATTCCCACTCTAGTATGTCATGGCAGTGTGGAGTGGGGGATACTTCATTTCATCTGTGGGCTGGAAAGAACTCCCCTGAAGCAGGAAAAGTTTTTGAAGCTGAGACCTGTTGAGTGAGTGACAGGAGAGACAAATGGAAAATGGTGGACTGGAGGGAAGGCCGGCTGTTCCAGGAAGGGGAAAGAACGTGTGTGAAACCACCCACTCCCGTAGGATCCAAAGACCACTTTCTTAGGAGTCTTTAAAATGCACGTGTTCAAGCACAAATGGAAAACAGGTTTTCCTGTCACTCCTCCCCCCTCCTCCTTCTCCCCCGCCCCCTCCATGCAGTGTGCACCGACAGGCAACAGCGAAAAGTACACCAGCCTCAGTTTTCCGGTATTTTCCTCCCCCTGCCTCCGAAGTAGCAAGCCACAGGTTTCTTGGAACTGTGAATACTGTTTGAACTCCAGCTAAAACTGGCCATGTGTTTTGAGTCACATTATGCAGGTATATTTATACCGTCTGTTTGTGACACTTACAGGTGGGCATTATGATTCATTACACATAAAGCATACTAAACATAGAAGCTTGGAAAATCCTGAGCGCTGGAGAGTCATTGAGTATGGGTCAGTGTGCAGAAGGAGAAGGGAATAGGAATCTTTTCTTAGAATTTTATAGCTTTGCAAGTAAAATCCTTATCTTGGTGAAAATGTTTTTAAGACGGTTTCAAAAAATGGATATGGCAGGTGAGGATGAAAGTGAAGATGGAGAAAAAGAGGATGAGAAAATAACACATGCTATAACCAGTTGGGAAGATTTCCCTTTTCTGTGGGGGGCGTGTGTGTGTGCATGTGTTAAAGAGTCAGAAAATATTTGCTAACTATGGGGTCAGAAATAAGTCATCTCTGTGCCAGAGGGAAAGATTTAGTTCTAAGACAATTACTTCTCTCTCCTCAGTAATGTTTCTAAATATGATTTGGACTTTATAGTTTTTGTTTCTTATTTCATATACAGTTAATTCCTTAGTTGTTTTTTTTTTTTAAATTATATTAGGACCCTTTGGTGACAATATTTACAGACCTAAAAATCAAGCTATGAGACATAGCCATCTTTTTGTTTTCAAAACCTATTCTCCTATCCATAAATTGGGAATATCACCCCCACAAGCCAAGGCTGGTATCACTCTGTTCTCGATGTTTCAGCCAAATGAGCAAACTTTAAACACCTCATAAATAACAACAACTTTGAAAATGTTTTCAATAAGCAAGTATCTCAAAGTTAAGCTGTTTGATGCAGACCCTTCCCCCTTGGGATAGTAGAAACACCCAAGAGTCAAGGAGGAAAGAACTCACTACAGTATTCAATTAGTTGAGAAACCATCAAAATAAATAAGGCAATACCTTTAAGAACAGACATAAAGGAAGACAGTGAAGTAGAACAGATTGAAAGAAAAAGGAGAAGTCTGTTTTAGCTACCAAGTGACCTCGGGGGTGAAGAATAATTTCTTCTTCAGGACAATTTTAGTAAAGGTCTCCTAGTAAGATGACTCGGTGGAAACAATTTCTTTTCATGTCTCCGGGGAACTGATGAAGTTTGCAGGAAATGCCGGCAGTTTAATTCCAAATAAAGTACAGTAGGTCAGTTGAAGGAGCAACTTTAGAAATCTTTACTCCCTCCTAGAATACTAATAGCTTTTAAAAGTCCCAGAAGTGGTGATAGGGTAAGTCATTTTCACCTTAGGAATAAGAGACAGCCCAGGGGAAAAGCTTATTAACTCTGTGCCAACTTAAGATGGCTTTCATAGAATTCTCAACCTTCTTAAACAGATACCTCATCTTACAAAATTATTTTTAGCCATAAATTGTTCAATAACTATTTATTGAGTTCCACTGTGGGACAGGATTTGTGTCAACTTGAAAAATACCCAGATATATGAGGTTTCTGACTTCAAGAAGGAGAGTAAGAAAAATGTCATTAGATATGTATATTGTTATTAACATAAAACCATAGAAGAATAAGTATAGTGCTGTATCCAGAAGAAGCAATGTATAAGACGGCAATTTTCAAAACATGAATCTCAAGAACCTCAGTGAGGACGTGGTTCCATAGTGTAGCGGTTAGCACATCTGCTTTACACACAGAAGGTCCTAGTTTCGTGCCCCACTGGAGCCACAGTCCATTGCTTTACACACAGAAGGTCCTAGGTTCGTGCCCCACTGGAGCCACGGTCCATGAGCCATGGTCCATGACCTACAGCCACGCCACCCTGAACAAGCCGATGTCTGATCTCGGAAGCTAAGCAGGGTCGAGCCTGGTTAGTATTTGGATGGGAGACCACCTAGGAAGACCAGGTGCTGTAGGCATAAATAATAATAATAAATAAATAATAAAAATAAGAACTTCAGTGAATATGCTGTTAGGTATTGCCTCAATCACTACACATGTACCTGTGAAAAGGACATGACTAATCGATCACTGCACTCATTTCCACGGAGCTGAATTTCAGCCTTAGAAGCTTCTCTACCCATAGGTAAGAGTTGATATGGAACCTACTTGCTAATCTGGTTCTCTACAAACATAAGGAATAGTTATTAGTATAGGTTTTAGAAAAATTACCGCCCCCCCCGCATATTGCCCATTGCCAATGGGTATCAGTTGGACAAATTATTGAAAGGTCATGGGACAGGAAATCAGATAATGCAAATTCATGCCCTAGCTTTGTGATTGTGGCTAAACCTTCTACATCAAAGCTTCTTTCCTTATCACAAATGGGAAATTATTGCCTACCTGAGAAGACTCTGGAAATGTTATGTGTTAAATATGAAAGCATTATGTATATGAGTACTTTGAAAAGCGAAGTGTTAAATCAACACAAGATATGAGTTATTATGATAATGTTTCTCATTATACTCTTGGTATTACAGTTTTAACTAATCTTTTCATAGGATTCTGGAAATTCTCCCACAGCCTGACCTCCCCTTAGCCCCCACATTGCAAATATCAGGATAAGTACATTATGTTAAAATGAAAATCAAGGAAATCCTTAAAAGAGAAATGAAGTTTAAGTTTAAAATGTGAAAAAGAGAGAAGAGATAGGGGAATATTTGAGCCCTAGTGTAGTGATTCGCCAGATTATGTGGGTGTGAATCTTGCGTCTGCCATTAGCTGTGACGCTGGGCAACCTACTTAATCGCTCCAGCCTGTTTTCTCATCCATAAAATGAAATTAATCAGAGAACCTGTTTCCTAATAGTGTTATAAGGCTTGAAGGAGATAACGTGTATAAGTGTCCATAATATGGTACACAAAAATAAAATGAGGTATGTTTTTATTAGCTAAATAGAAATTTGTTGAGTGTCAGCTTTGAGCCAGATCCTCAGCAGGACGCGACTGCTTCCCCCAACTCTCACCAGACTGAAGATTTGTTCAGTCTAGGATGAGCACCCCAATATGCTGAATGCAAGGACAGTCTGTGTTTCACATCAAGAGAATTTCCTCGCTGTGGGGCGAAATTGGGACCGTGTACAGTCTGTCATCTTAAACGTGCCTTAAGGATAAAATGCTGTGGAAAAGAGATGTCAGCTTTCCCTTCTTTCCTTCTCTTCTTCCTTCTTCCCTTTCTCTCTCCCTCCCTTCCTTACTCCCTTCCTTCTTTCTCTCCTTCCTACAATTTTCTCTCAGAGTTCAGCATGCATTAGACGTTATGTTAGAAATCTCAAAATTTTGTATTATGGTGAATTCCTCAGAAATATTGGTAGCTTCCATATTGTCCATAAATCTAGTGAGTCTTTATAAAGCAGCTTAAATTATTCTGTGAAAATGTAATTTGATTCACTGCAATAAAGTATAAAAGGTTTCCTAAATTCTAGGGTTTCTAAGACAGTGGTCTCCAAACTCATTTGAATATTCACCTTTATTAGTAAAAAAAAAAATTGAGGATTCATCTCCAATATAGGTACAACCTTAATTTATAAATTTTATAGAAGAACTACTATAATAATGAATAATATATTATTTATTAAAAGACACTAACAATGGAACATTTAAACAAATGAGAGAGTAAATAGATGCTGTAGTATTTCTTTTTGTGTGCATGGAATGCCCTATAAACACCCCTGGGGTTCTCACACCTCATGTAGAAAACATCCCTCCTATGAGATTTATGTAGTTTTTTTTTTTAATCTGTAGGAAAAAAAATATATAACTATAAAATGAAGAGAAATGTTTTCTTTTTATGAGGTCAGCATATCGTGAAGTAATTGTCAACCTTTACTCCCTGTCAAGCCAAATAAAACTTCACTGGAAGTAAATATACAATAAAAATTCCTCAAAAGAATACAATAGATTTTTTTTTTGAGGGACATTGTCTTTTTATTAAGAGTTGTTAAATCGACTTGCCAAGCATAATGGTTAAGTTCAAAGTCTCTGGAGTCACCTTTTCTGGATTCAGATTCTGACTCTATGACTTCCTAGTAATATGTCCTTGGACACGTTACTTAGGGTTTTTGTGCCTCAGTTTCTTCATTTGTAAAAAGTAGAATGACAGTATTCCTATATCATCAAGTGTTTGTGAGGGTGAGAGAACTCGCTGGCACATGCTCTGTGTTTTAGGGTTCGTTTTTATTATTAGCTTTAATAAAGACAGCATTAAAAAGCTAAGTGTTATTTGCTTAATTTTTGAATAAAATTTTAAACTGCTTTACATCCATCAGGAGCCAAAGCACAGTCTTCTTGAAGTGAGTTTAATCCTTAATCCACAGATAAGCAGATCTAAGTTGATTTGCTCAGCTTCCTAAAGGAATGGAGCAGGAAATAAACACCAAAGCCCTATTCATGCTTCGCCCCTTGAATCTGTCACTGGTACAGGCTTTATTCTGACTTCCCACAAAATCCATGCTTGAGTGTGTGTGCGTGGGGTGGGGGGAGCGAGGATTTGCATAGGTTCGAGCCAGTGGTCCTGTCCACCCTCACTCACCTGTCTGTGTCTGTGGGATTTTATGAAAATGAATCTCCAAGGTGAATTTTATGGGTGAGTGTTGGTGGGACCGTGTATTAGAGTATGAAGGACAATACCTGACTAAGTGTGGAAACTGGAGTAATGTGTGTGTTTGTATTAAGAATTCCAAGTTAGTACTCAACGAATTTGCTAAGAGAGAGAGAAAGGGGGAAATAGAATTTAATGAACAGAACTAAAGCCGAAGTTATAAATGTTCCAAAGACTTGTTTTAAACCTCCAGTTTCTAAGCCCATTAACTATTCAGCTTACCTCTTCCTTTGTGCTTTCTATGAAAATTGGACAATATTCTAGTCTTAAATTATGTTGAAAGAGTGAATATCATTTCGTTAAATAGAATGATGACATTGTTTCTATTAGAATCTGTATCTCAGTCATTAAATCTTCCAGCAAAAGCAGCATTGCATTTCATATTTATCTTTTAATCAACTTATTTGATGTCGGTACATTCTGTGAAAGCTGCAGTTATGTACTATCATTTGAAATCAGATGACTAGCTTTTAAATAGGCAGAAGCAGGACTTTGGTTGCTGCTTTGAGAGCAGTGTGGGACGTCTTGTGTTTCAGCCATTTCTGTCCAGAGCCAGGCACTGAAGATCACAACTTCACAGGGGTGCGTATTTCTTCTAGGTTGTCTCATTTGTCAGAAACATGGTCACATGTTCCTGTGAGGGCTGGGAGATGAAGTATTTATAGTACGGTTTAGATATCAATTTTTTTTTTTCAGTTTTTCAAGCCTCTATTCCAAGAAAGTGTTTTAAACTTTGTGTTACCATGCCTCTGGTTGGGCAGTGGGTAGCAGTCTGAGCTTTTTACAAAAGACAAAGTTGGCGAGCACCCTACAGTTATTTCCCACCCATCCCCAGGGACCTTTGGTCTCACCTTCTATGACTAAAGGCTTCAAGGATTGGGAAAGGCAGAAGTGGAAGCAACTAGGAGAAAATACTTTTTATTATTTGTATTGGGGCAGATAATATTTTACTGGTTTTCTAACTAGGGGACTCTATATCAGGCCTAGACTATGTGTGTTACCTCAGGTGGGACTAGCTGCATAGAGCATCCTGGAATGCTGGATACTCAGTATAGAATTACCCGCCCCCAACACATCCACACATTCACATGGACACCCGTACACACATGCACACACATGTGCACACATACATACACATGCCTATAATGATGTGCACCTACCTGACTTTAAGAGTAGGGGCAGAGGCTCCTTCAATGAATGTTCTAGATGCATGAGACTTCCATTGTTTCTGCGTGACACTGAGGAGGAGATGTCATATCGAAGCTTGGTTTCATTTCTTTCACTTTTGCCAGAAATATAGAGGCCCAGAATGGGTCATCTGATTTACTGAAAGAGAATAATTTGAAGTTTCTTGCTTCCAAGTTTTGTAGGATAAAAGTTATACCTACTACCATGTTTCAGAAGGGAAACTAAGAAAAGACTTATAGCTTACCAATTAAGAGTTCTCACACTATTCTTTTTTAAACCACAAGAGGTCTAGGCAAGACCATTGACATGTAATCTCTCAACCCAGCGAAGTTTCAGTGAGCTGCATACTTACATGGATTATTATAAGTAACCAAAAGATCCCCACTTTCTGTAAGATAGTCATGCAATTGCAGTAACACGTATTTGTGTCTGTGCTGCACCATTTTTTATAGCCTGGTCTCCAGCACAAATCTACGGGGTCTGTTCCTCTCAGAATGCTGAAACTGACTGCAAGGTCATGCATTCCATCTTCATTTTCCAAAGCTAAATGGAGAGAAAGTGATACTGAAGTATCGGCAATTCAGTCCACTGAGTGGAAAATCAGAAATGTTCCAGTTTTCCACATCTGCTTTCAAATTTACCACAGAGATTATTTTTTAAAGCTTTAGCTGCTGTTGCCTCTATTACATAATGCTTGGTACTGTACTCTGCTGAAAGGAAACAAACACAGAGAAACACCAACATTTCAAACATAGATTCTCTGCCCTGTGGGTTCGTGGGAAACACTTTCTGTGGTTAATTCCCCTGGGCCACCCATCCTGTGGCCTTAGGTCAGGGACTTCTTACCTGAAACAGTTCCTGGTGTTCTTCATAGTGTCATGGCAAGACATTAGGGGAAACTCTGGCTTCCAAAAAATCGACAGTGCGGACACTGGGCACAAAGTGACTAAGCACGCGGCTTAACCACATCACAGCGTGGGATTTGAGAATTCACTTTTGGGAACCTCCAGTTCTTGAGAAAGAAGAAGATGTGATGCGAATGGATGTTCTCAGAAGCTCAGATGTTTGCTTAAGATTTATTGCAAACCATATTACTCTATGTTCCTTGTGAGTATGCAGCAGACATGGACCCAATTCAACCTTGACAGAAGGGCAGTGTTAAGAAACGTCAAGACCTCATTCTGGTTCCCTTGAAAGTCAAGCTCCTTGACAGTATAGTTTACAGTCACTCCTCATCTTTACATACTCGCCTCACGTTCTTTCTGTAACACAGCAATATTGTTTATGCCCACATATGTCACGTCAACAGAACTCACATTGTTCAAGCCTTCCCATTGCCAAAGCCATTGGATACTTTTTAGTTCTTAGGCCATTTAATTTTCCTTTAGTACTTGATGTGGTTGACTAGTTCTTGCTTCTTGAAATATTTCCTCTCTTGATTTTGACGGTACCTGATTCAACATCTTCTCAGTCCGCTTTTCATTTTGAGTATATTTTGTTGAATGATTCGTCTGCATCATAAACTATTACACAAAGTCGAAGTCATAACATGTCTTTTTATGAATAATTTTTGCAGTACTGGGCATTTTCCTAGGGTCTTTGCTTTTGCAAAGATATATAGAAAAGTGTTTAAAACCATAGCTATTACAAGAACCAGTCTGTCTGGGTTTAAATGCTAGCTCTGCCATTTTAGTGGATATTCAGAAAGGGATGTTTAGAGAGCAGACTTAGAAATGAAGATTAGCTTGTAGGGGTGTTTATAAAGGCGTGTTCTTGAGATCAAGTTCTTGAGGGTTATAGAAGGAAGCAGAATTGGGCAAAAAGAGAACTAGAGCTGTGTGCCCTCTCCTTAAAGCCAGCCTCTTGGGGATGTCTGAAGCTGGGATGGGCATTCCGAGTTACCTGAAGCTGGAGAGGCTAGGCCATGCCTTTGTAATCCTGCATCTATCAACCATGGTTTTAGGCTGCCCAATGGGAAGTGTGTCATGAATTTGAGCAATGCGGATCTCTTCTCTTAATAGGGCTGAGACCTGAGACTGTCTGACAGCAGTACTAATAGCCATTAGGGGACTATATCCTGGTCTTCAAGGGAGTCTGAGCAGAGCCTCACAGCTTCCATTACCATAAGTCTATATCCTTGAGAAAATTATTTGGTCTTTCTGTACCTCACTTTCCACAGCTGCCTACACATGGGTTTGTTGTGATTGCGTAAAATGATATTGGACATATAGTAAGTGCTCAGAAAAATTAGTTGTTTTATTTCATAGCCACTCAAGACAGCTGCAGAAATAAGCCTGTGCTACAGAGCTAAATTCTACAGATTGTCAAGCCATTACCTTGGACTCATCCTAGACTCATGCCCACATTCAATTCGTAAATTCTATTAATTATTTTTTAAAACATCTTATTAGTGACAATTAGTCCCAACAATACTTTCCAAGTTCAAATCTTCATCTGCTATTGTCTAGACTATGTCTTTGCTTTCAGTCTTTCTCTTTTCCAAATAATCCTTTGCGAAGAGTTAATGACCTTTTATACAAATTCAAATCCATCATTTTCCCTACTTAAAATCCCATTGCCAGTAAGACAGTTAACAGGTTTCTTAGCAGAGAGAGAACTATTTCATCTCTTGCTACTTCCTTCTACTTGGCTAATTCTCCAGCAACAGCTGATAACTTTTAGCTCATCTTATCAGGCTCTTGCATTGCTCTGGAACCTGAATCAATTGTTTTGTGAGTTTAACTTCTCTCTGCAGCTCACATATTTTCTTTTCTAGGAAGCCTTCTTTAACTCATATACATAAGTGCACAAATACACCCAGACCTTTCTTTCTCTGCCTATGGTAAAATTGCTCTCCCTCCTCTCTGTCACACTGCCTCTTCTGTCTATGCCTTTATCAAAGCACCTAATCTATTATATCATAATGTGATGTGGTGAGCTCTGGAATTGGACAGTCCTAGGTTTAAATCTTAACTCAGCTCTTATTAGTGGAGTGGACTCTGGCCAATTGAAGCCTTGATTTTTTTTTTTTCAGTGTATCTTAGAAGGTCTATGTGAGAATTAAATAAGAAAAGGTATACAAAATGCACAAAGTGTGTACTCAGTATTTAGTACACATGAATGCTATTGAATTTATCTCCTGTCTCCTCCGCTTAGCAAGAGCTCCTCAAGAGAAAGAGCCTTGTCTTATATATCTTGGTTTCCTTCACATCTAGGAGAGTGTCTGGCATATTAAATGAATAATTGCTGGATAAACGGCTAAGGAAAGATTTAACACATATCATATATCATATGAAAATTGCACAGTGGTATAAAGGACAGACTTTTAGAAAAAGTGAAATGTCAAGTCTATGACACAGAAACTTAAAGAGGTATTATCTCTATTCTAAAATGAGAAGGCCTCATAATCTCCTTTTTGAGAATGTGAAAACTGTTTCAAAGGTTAATTCATATGTGATCATGTCGTCTTGGATAGATAAACACCATTTTTCCCTGCTGATAGAAATAAAAATCACAATGGCTAGATAATGGTAGTATGGTATTCATTCATTCATTCATTCATTCAACAATTTGCTGATAGAAATAAAAATCACAATGGCTAGATAATAGTAGTATGGCATTCATTCATTCATTCATTCATTCATTCAACAATGATCTACTAAATGTTAACCATACTAGATGCAAGCAGTTTAAAGAGGAACAAAGGCAAATATGGCTCCTGCCCTCACAAAGCCTACAGCTTAATTAGTGGGTACGACTATGAGAGCAGAAAGTGGTGATAGTCAGTGTGTTAAGACCTCTCACAGGGGATGTGCAAGATGTTACAGTACAGTGTAACAGAGGCACCGTTCAGCTAGTCTGAAGGGAATCAAGGGAAAAGATTGCATAGCATAGTAGGTCAGAGCACAGAGTTCCTGCAGAGCTTTGGAATTCATATGAAATGTTTAGACTTTTATACAAGGGCAATGTGTGGGTTTAAGTAACAAATCTGATTTTCCTTTTGCGAAGACCATTATGACTTCTATATGGAAATCGTATAAAAAGGCTAAAACTAAAGCCAGAAAGGTGGTCTGGGAAGCTACCAGCAATCTGGACAATCAATCAAGTAAGTCTTCAATCTCTGAATCTGGCCAATTGAACTTCATTCCCTGTTTGTGTTTGAAGGTATGAGTATTGTGGTATTATGATAGTAAGGAGTAGGTACCATAGGTGTTATGATAATAAGGACTATGTGATCACACAAGAAAAAATTTAATTATAAAGAAACATTTAGAAGTCATCTTGTCTACCACTCACTTTTAGATGGAGTTTTGTTTGGCTTGCAAAGGTAGGAATTTTACCTAAATCCCACTCTCTAAATATAATCCAAGTGCTTTGGATTATACCATGTCCTGAGGGCGATAGAAAATAAATACAGGACATATTCTCTAGTTCCAAGGAGGTTTTAATCTTGTTGAAGAAGACAAATAACTCTACCTAAGTGGCTTAAAGCCAAAGATAAAAAAAATGAATGTAAGATAATTGTGTTTCTGCTACTCCAGCTAAGCATTCCCCTTGCCCTTGTTGATAAATGGGAAATCTTCAAACTCCAAACAAACCTATATAAGTTCACAGCCAACAATAGAGGTTGACCAGGAAACCTACTGTTATTATAATTGTTAGTCATCAGTTTAGCTTTTCTTTGCCTCTTTTTCTTAGGAAAAGAGAAGAAATGGCCTCTTAAACACTGAAGTTACATAGGTGCATGTAGTTATAAAGGCCTGGTTTTCACATGTGTTCATCTAGTCATTTTTGCCTTTATTATTCCTAGTGCATATACACAGAATCACCTGTATTAGCCCTACTGCTAGGTAAATAGATATCTGATTTGGGAGACATGTGCATGTTCTGAAAATATAAGCACTTTAGCATATTTATGGAAAAGCATTAATAAAACAGGACTGCCTCACTACCATTAGTCTGTTTGGATATTATATATAATTACCTGGCAGCAAGTCAATATAACTTTCCTCTTTGGTTGTGGTAAATTTGGGGGTTTGAATTATAAATTTTGGGGTCTGAAGAAATTCTAAAGTTTTCTCTCCAGCTATATGTATAGTTTGCAGAAATAGGAATGAGGTAGGAATAGACCCCTATTTATCTTCCTTTAGCTTCTCCCCGTGCAGGCCCCAAATCCTATTCAGATGATTGCTTGCTTGGAGCCACAAGTCTAACTCCTTGTCACCAGTGCAGACAACGCAATATGAAAGCCCAAAAAGGTAAAGCCACACGGTTGGATATTATGGAACTACTTTAATTGTGGTCATCATTCGTAACAAGACTTTTCAGAGTATCAGATATGTAAAATTGGTATAATGTTTGTACTGAAATAAAAATGTATTTGAAGCATAGGTAGTTTCCAATTTTTAACATCATTAATAATTTCATATCTGTAAGGTAACTTAAATGTGTCTAAATAAAAAAATACAGTACACAATATAAAAGTATGTCAGTACTTTGAAGCAATTTGTTCTGGAGTTTGAATGCTAGTTCTACTACTGATTAATCATATGAATATAAACAGATGACTTATTGCCTCTGTGCATGAATTTCCATGACTACGATAGAGGTAATAATAGTAGTCACCGTACCGGGGTTGTTGACATGAGTCAATACGTGTAATGAGCTTAGAATAACACTTGGTTCATAAATAGCACTTATATTGTTTTGAAAACTTTTGAGAAAGTAGGGTCTTGTCCATCAATAATACCTGTGAAGCTATGAACTAAACATGTGGAACTAAACGTATTCCATATTAAAGGCAATTGCTACCCTATTCCTCACCTACAATTCTGAGTTATTATGTGGAAAAGTATTTGTAATTATTCATCCTATTTTATATGAAGATTTCAAAATTCCACTGATAACTCTAGGATGGAGAGATGGAAGTTGTAAGATAACATCGCTTCATGGTGGGCTACAATCATCCCAGACGGAAATCATATCCAAAGGTCTAATGTATTCTTTGGAAGGAAAGATATAGGGTGGTGACAGTATTGCGTCATATTCCAGCCCAGATTAGAGGTCTTGGAGTTGTGGTTGTACACACCCAGTTTTTGGTTGTGAGAAGTCACTCCACAACCAGGGCACATGGAACTTCCTCCAAAGTTTCATCTCTGAACTATGTAGACCGAATGAAATATCATGTGACAACAAATGATTATCGGTCACAAGAGTATGGAAGGTTCTCATTTATTAAAACAAATCTTTTGAGTGCCTAATCTCTGCTGGGTATTATGATAGACATAAGGGTATCAATAAGAAGAAAACATCAACCCTCTAGCCAAGAAAGTTCCAATTAATGGAGGAAAGAGACAAGTAAAAAAAATCCATTACAGTACAGACATAGATGTATATAAAATTCATGGTAATGAGGCGAGGGAAGTGAGAACAGAGCTCAGAGACACAGAAGAAGCTGTCCTCAGGGAGGTAGAACTCAGGCTGAGTTTTGAAGGATGAATAGAAGTCAATTATCCAATAACATAGTGTCATGAGAAAAGCATTTAGTTAGCAAGAATAAAGGCCAGAAATCTTAGTTTGTTTAGCTAACTCCAAGTATTACAATATGTCCAAGACATGCATTTTGAGGTGGATATTAGTTGGAGTTGAGGCTGGAGAAGGCTTTTTGTCTTGTACTTTTTGCCGAGAAGTTTAGACTTTACTCTGCGAAAAGTTAGGGCCTCTGAATAATTTTTGACAAGAGTCTTATTCTTTGTTTTAGAAAGAGCCCTCTGGCTGAAATATGGAAAGTAGGGAGGGGGAAGCAATAGGAGATTCTTGCATAATTAAAATGATAAATAATGAGGGTCAACATTTATGTCATTCTGGTGGGACTGAAGAGAAGGGATAGATTAGACAGAGATTCCAGTGATAAAACTTATAGGACTAAGTCACTGGCAGGCTTGAAGTATCACATGAAAAAAGGAGAAAAGTCGAAGTCAAAGAAAATCACCGTATTTCTGACTTAAGTAAATCAATTGGTGAATAGGGATCCTGATAACCGGTGTGGGACATGCAGTTGAAGGAGACAGTAAGTTGGGTGAAAGGAGAAGCCATTCCCAGAGTGCCTTCCCCTTCCCCTACGTCTTACTGCAAACTCTCATCCCGATTATCTAGAACACTTTCTCCTGATCATGTTAAAAGTTAATTCCGAAGGATAAATAAGAAGGATTATGAATACATTTCTATTATCTACTTGACCTTAATCCAACTTGTGACGAAAATTGAGCATTCATAGAGGATAAATGTAATTTGTAAAGCCCATATCCATATATGGCACATCTTAGAGAACGAGTCCTTGATTTGGGAGGCTTTGAGGATAAATTGATGATAATGATGATGATGATGATGATGATGATGATGATGATATATATTAAATTGACATTGTGAATCAAGCATTGTGTTTTTCACAGGTATCATTTCATTTAAGCCTCACATTTAAACCTATGAGGCAAGCGCCATTATTCTTCCCATTTTGCAGATGGGTATATTTGAGGTTTAGAGAGTTTGATCACTCACTGTTCAGAAGTTAGCCAGGACTCAAAGTGAAGTCCTTCCATGTTATAGAAAGAATGGAGGACTGGAAATTTAGAAACATGGTTTAGAGCCCTAATTTAGCTGTTTATTGGCAAGGTAACAGTTACATGACCCTTCTTCATTGATAAAAATAGCTAAATCAAGGAATGAATTGCTAGGACAGGGAGAAACTAGAAAAGTTGGAATCGAAGACCTCTGTCACCTTGTCAAGCCCTGATTCTCAATGATTTTGATGACGTAATAGAGTGTTCATTCTTGTAATGACTCGGAGTTCAGAGGCGTATGGTGACTGACTCACACCGTGTGGATCACTGAGAGGGTAGGCATGTCGCTGAAAGGAAGACAGACCATTGCTCAGAAAATGCTATCATTGGTGTAATTAATACATTTATTAAAAGCCCTTTCCTGTCTATGGTGTTACTCTCAGTTAAGGAATTGCTTGGATTATTGCCCTATCCTTGATAGGAAAGGATATGAAGTAGTTTCTCTGGAGGAGGAAAATCTTGTTTTCCCATAAACAAAAGACTCCTTCTTGGTCACTGTCTGTTCTAAAACAATTCAGAAAGGGACTTTTTGTGATGTGTTCTCTTGAATTCTGTTATCTCTTTTACCTTGTAGTTACAAATATGACGGAATGAAAGCTCTCTCCTACATAGGGATTTGGAGACTGACTATTTCTAGGAAAATCCACAAAAAGTATCTTTCCAAGCTGCAGATGGGGACAAAAAAGTGGAGGGTGAAATGATCAGCAGTTTCTAACTTTGGTCTTTTGCATTGGGCTTTGGACCACTGGTTCATTTTAGTTATATGCAAGTTATTGGGGCTTTTTGGTAATTCTCTTAATTGGAGAGTTAAAAAAAAAAAAAAGTGACCTCTTTGGTCATTTAAAGCTCTGTGATGTTAGTTTTACTCTTGGGTTTAGAAGAAAAGACATAAACTTCGAAGTCACAATACTGGCTCTGCCGCTTATCAGCCAAGTGATTCCAGATAATATTCTTGAACCTCTGTTTCTCATCTGCAAAATGAAAATCAAAATCTTTATTTCAAAGGTTGTCACGAAGTTTAAGGACAGTGATACATGTAAACTACTTAGTTCCGTGCCTGGCTGACATTCATAGATGAGAACTAATCACATTGTTCAAAAATAGCAAAGTCTAGTGTTCTGAATTACTAATAGTACAGTGTTTCCTATTTGTTGCACAAGACGCCTATAAAACGTTTCTTTCTACCTTGCATGCTTAGCCTCTTTACAGCACACATGAGTAACAATAGCAACAGCTATTGAATAGCATCAATAAGCAAACGTAATGGGAAATAATTAATGCAATATGCTTGCGTGCGTGGAAGTTTCATCAGAAATGACAATGCACGCGATATGAATTCTTCTAGAAGGCAAGTTGAGCTCCAAGTGGCTTTGTATGTGCATTAGCTATTATTTTGTATGCTTTCAGGAATATCTTCTATCTATGGTTGGCTGTTATTATTTGTGAAAAGTAGAAACAGGAATAAGAGACATGAAACAGTACTGGATTAATGAGTGCCTGAGGCATGAATAGAATATTAACACACTGCACAAAAATGGGCTGACCCAGCTAAGCTCAGATATCAAACCTATCTATATACATGAGGATGTTAATTTCCAGTGAAAAACTTGGATGAATGCCAGTAAGTTCTGGGAAAAGGAAATATATACAGATTCCTTCTCAGAGATCTTTGCTGTCCACAGAGAAACGCTTCCTGAAAAGAAAATTATTTTCATCTTTGGTTCATCTTTGAGGATCACTTGAGCTGGGTCATTTTGTATCCAAAGACCACCACAAAGTTCAGAGAGGGTAGGAGGGGCCACCCCTTTAAATTCTTGGTCAACCATTTACATTTTCCAAAAGTTAGTTGACAATTACAAGGTTTGGGGACTTTCAGTTATAATTGTATTGCAAAAATAATAAGAGAGGAAACAAGCAGAGGTTATGTTAACAGCCTCTTGGTGGCTGTCAAGACATGTGGTTCAGCCTTTGAAGTCAGTTTCAATAGATTTTCATGTAAAATAAGTGGAGTAAAATGCTTCCATTTCAGGTGTCACAAGTGACATTGTTTAATGTACTGATGCTGTTTCTTGTGAATTTGTTTTAGGGAGTTATTTTACTTTCTCTGAATGACTGCTGCTTTGGAAAACAGAACTCCTCTGTTAAACTAAGCAAAGTAAGGGATTGAGATTGCGTTTTTATTTCTATTGGTATGTTTTTAAAAAATATCAACTTAAGCATATTAAAAATAAATAAATAAAACAGAATCAGAAAGCTAAAAGAATGTTAAGTAACAATCTCCTTTCCCTAGTATCTCTTCCCAAAGGTTTCCTTTTCAAAATTTCTTTTTATACACGTCCAAGAATAACCCCTACAAATTTTATGTATGGAACCACTCACAGGTTTATTTTTTGTTACACAAATAGGTACATAACATATTGTCAAGTACTTTGATTTCTCACTTAATATATCTTGGAGACTTTTCAATATTATTACATATAAGTTGACTAGATTCTTCTAATATCTGCATTAGCATTCTGTTATTTGAATATATCATAATGTATCTAGTGATTTTGTTATTATAAATAATGCTGTTATTATAAATAATAAATAAGATAAATTCTTTGCATGCAATTTCTGGGAAAAAGGGTAAGTGCATTTAAAAATTTGAAACATATATAAGTTCCCACTGAGAGTATTTGAGAGTGCTTCTTTCAGGCTGATATTATATCATCTCTATCTCTGTGTCCTCCTCTACCACCTAGTTCAGGGTGTGTAGTATCAATCAATGGTAGCAAAATAATAAAGAAATAATAGAAACTTGGGATACGACAAAAGTGTTATTTTAGTCAAGGTTCCAAAAGTAAACAGAAGATATGCTCAAATTAGAATAATTTAAGAAAGAATCACTTAGAAAAATGCAGATGGATGTAGGGGAAACCTATGGAATTGTGCAGTAACCCACAGCTAGTAAATAGTGGCTGGTTGTTACCATAATGAAGAGAAGAGGGAGCAAATATTGGGCCTCAAATGGAGTCATGCAGAGGAGTTCCCCTTGAGAGAGGCAGAAGCCTTTAGCTCAGGGCAGAGGCATCATGAGGGTTCTGTCCCCTGCAATTTGTTGGGACTTCCCATTGACTTGGCCAAACAGGAGCCAGAACACATGCTCTTCAGTGGTGTCCATACTGGTCAGCTCTTTCTCAGTTTGAAAAGGGCGAAGAATAGATCCTAAGGGGCAAAAATTTCAACTCGCCCCAATGCACGGATTATTTCTATGACTACTGATTTTAAGCATGATCCATCCCAAACCAGAAAAGGACCCATAAAATATTTATATGTATCTAGGATCAAAATCTGTAATTTTTTTTCTTTGAAGTAAAACATTATCTTGTCCATTATCTAATTGTCCTATTTTGTAAGTTGTCTGAGAGCAGGTTCCATATCTAATTTATCACAGTTTCGGCAGAACCCAAAACCCAGGTAAGTGACACAAATGAAGTACTTAACTAATCATTGAATAAGTGTATAAATAAATAAATGCCAGAAAGAAATGTTTCTTATTTCTGAACTCGATATTTTATATGATTATATAAGCCAATTTCTTTATTATTGAGTGGTTCAGTGCTAGCGGTAGGAATTTTCTGCTGGGGAGAAGCTAGGCTTTCCCATGAGAGATCATGAGAGATCAGCCCTAGAGTTGAAGTCATACTTAGTTCTGCTCCTCCAATGGATTCTCCTATATGATGACTCCCAGGGGAATGGGATTTTACCCACATAGGTAACATAATTGATGGGAAGAATTTCAGATATATAAACAGCATTCGAGGTGATGAGAGGTTCCCATCCCTACTCTCTCCAAAGTTTCCTTCTTTTTACCTACAACTTTACTGATATAAAACTGACCAATACAATTTTACATATTTAAGAGTACAATGTGATTTGACGTATGGTTACCACAGTCAAGTTAATTTATATCCATCACCTGCCATAGTTACCTGATTTTTCTTGTTTCATTTGTGTGTGTGTTGGGGGGTTGGCAGGATGATTAAGAGCTACTCTCAGCAGATTTCAAGTATACAGTATTATATAGTGTTATCAACTATAGTCACCATGCCATACAATAGATCCTCAGTCTCCAACGTTTTGTAAACCCTGAATTAATCACCTCAAGATCTGTACATAGTATGAACTTCCTTGGTGGAGACTTCTCTTCTCTTCCCCGGAAAAATCTAGATGATGATTCTTGTAGATTTTATCTGTATTCCCAGTTAACACTCATTCCATGAAAGCAATGACTTCATCGAATTGTATTTTTTTTTTTTCTCGAATGATTGTATGAACTATAAAATTTTGTTGTCTTGCTGCCTGAGGGCTTGGACTCTGTCTTGGAATCCACAAACACAGAGCGTGAAACATAATAAAAGCTCAAAAAATAGAAGTTGCATTTATTCAGGAGATCAATATTCTTCTTCCCCTTTCTAGGCTCTTTTTGACACATCTCTTGACTTTGGAGATAAAGCAAGAAAGTCGATTCTCTTTTCTGATGCTGAACAGAGAGCATTAAAATCAACATGGTAAGATAAAATAAATGTGGGCTTTGATATGCGGCTGACCTGGGCTCACATTACAGTTTTGCCTTTTCTAACTTGATAACCTTGAACATCATTCAACCTCTCTGAGTTTGCTGGGAGGATGTAATAGGATTACATACATAGTAAATTCACTGACACTTGATAAAATATCAGCTTCCCTTCCTCTATTACCTTCCCCTTAAGGAAATCAAAATATGTGCTTTGGTTAAAGTTAAAGGATGGACCAGTGGATATAAATGAGAGATTTAAGGAGCTTCTTGTAATTTTAGAAAAAGGGCATAGCATCATGGGAATCAACATTCTTCCTTTAAAGTTTCTTATCCATGGGTTGTGGAAACTTAATCTTAGTACTACTTTAACTAAATAAACAACTGAATAAAATACTATAGGAGTTTATGTACATTTACTTCTCCATTTTCTATATAAGCTGGTATTTAAACTTGTTTTAGGAATGTATTTGAATCAATAGATGTTGGTGTCTAAGTGGTGACATAATACCTGTGTACCTCTCACTCTTACTCATTTGTGAACTCTTGTCTTTATTATTTATTTATTTAGTTATTTATTTTTAATTAGCTAATTAATTTTTTAAATTGAAAAAATGATTTAAATTTTTTCCCCTCCATCTACCTCCCTCCTCCCCTCTGGTAGCCACTAGTCCATTGTCCATGTCCATGAGTCTCTATTTGTTTGTCTTGTTTTTTTGTCACTTTTAGGTTTATATCTCACAGGTAAGTGATATCATGTGATTTCCAACCTTTTCTGTCTGGCTTATTTCGCTTAGTATGATTATTTCAAGGTCCATCCATGAAATCTTGTCTTTAAGGTCAATATTTATTCATGAGCTACCCGGTCCACATAAGTTACCAAACACCCCTTATTGTAGACTCAGTTTCCCTATATTATCAGATCCTGCACCAAATTCTATTCCTAAAGGCTCAGGGATCACAGTCTGTGACAAGTATAGCTCAGTCCCCTTTTTCCTTGCTGACATGGACAGCCTCATCTCTACCATATGCTCTTTTAAGCCTTTGCTCCAGCCATGTAGAACCTCCTTTTGGGTGCATTAAGATGTTCTTTTTTAGTCTGGAACAAACTCTTCCTTGTGCCTTGATCTCCTGTGCCCCAATTTCTAGTCCCACTTACCTTCCCAGGGTCAATTTGCTTCTGCTCATCCTTCTTGAAACACCTGCTTCCACAGAAGCCTTTCTGAAGCACTACTGTTCACTCACCCTGCTAAGTCATCCATAGCCTACCACACTTCCTCTGGATAGTGCTTTCCCTGTGTTAACCTTAATGCTTATTTAACTCTGACTCTTCCACCAGGCTGAAAGACCTAACAGGAAGACCTACATCTGTTAAAATATAGCCCACAGGGTGACTTCTCTCTCTCTCCCCCTACTTTCTGATCTTCAACTTGTGCTGCTCCCTTATTTGGCAAACTCAAACCTGGGAGCCATAAGGCAAATGAGACTGTGATATGTTCTAAAACAAACCAACCAACCAACAAACAAACAAACAAACAGTTCCCCAGGAAAAAGAACTGGGGCAAATGGAGACTAACTAACACCAATTAAGTCTCAAATATAGGAGATTGTAGATTGCTCCTGGACATAAACTAGGTGAAACTTCACCTTTAGTTTGGCACCATGCCAATGGGGCACACAAATCCTGGTCTAAGCTTCGAGCTCTGGGGAACTTGGCCCCAAACAGGGATGGAGCTGCATTTCAAGCTTAGCTTGACCTTGTTGCAAGGCCCATGTTGTTAACTACTGCCTCATGTTAGCTCTTGTTGTCAAATACTCAGCAGAGAATCTGTTATAGCAGCATTTTTTTCTTCTGCTCTAATCCCCAAATGATGGAGTACTATTTAATTCTGGTAGAAAAACCTGAAGGTCTTTTTTAAATGATATTTCATCCAATACATCAATTCAGTAGGAAAACACTATTGGAATGCATTTTTAATGTTCTTATGAAATGGATCAGAGACTAAAAAGAATACTGCCTAACAGAATCGTTAAGTCCTAATGAGTTTGAAATCTTAGCTTTTCTAAATTGCACTAACTGGATTCAAATTCTTGACTTGCCTCTTTAATATTACTCTGGCAAACTATTTGAATTCTTTGTACCTCATTTTCTATATCTGTAAGATTGGGTTAAAATAATATAGTTGTTAGGATTAAATATTTCAATACACCTAAAGTACTTAAAAGAGTGCCTGGCATATATTAAAAGCCAAAGATTCAATAAATGTTATTATTACATGTCTTAGCAAAAATACCTTCTGTTTTTATTCAATAGACATTAGTGGGAACTCACTCTATGGAAAGACATATAAGAAATGGTTTCTGAATTTAGTACAAAAAACAGACTAGTCACTATAAGGTGGTACATGATAAGACAGAGGGAGTCATAGGGATTTGGTTTCTATTAACCACCATAATTTATTGAGGTTGCCACAAATTCAGAATTGGTTGAGATGTGAAATAGTCAAAAGGGGGGAAAAGATTTTGGTAAATGGTATCTCCAGCATTTGTGATTAATATGCCATTGTTCCCTATTTATAATTGATTAATTATGCTTTCAAATTTTTGTTTCTCTCTGGTTTTATTTAATTTTTTTCTTAGGTTTTTTTTTTTTCCCCTGAGGAAATAACTCTGGTTTTAGGGAATTTGCACTAGGGTAGCAGCCCACGGTCACAAGTTCAATTCTGACACTACTACTTACTGGCTTAGTAATCGATGCTCTCTGAGCATCGATTCCTCATCTATAAAATGAACCTAGCATCCACCCTTTTTAGTGCCCTCACAGAATGTTTTGAGGACCAAATAGATGTGCCAGTAAGAGTTTAAAAATTGTAAGACTTAGGCAAATGTAAAGAAGAGAATTGTTACCCCAGAATATATTCTGAGAGTTAACATTCTGCAATTAAGGATACAAGTGTTGGATTTCACATATACAGCTGACTCTTGAACAAAACAGGTTTGAACTGCACGGGTGAACTTATAAACACATTATTTTCAATAAAAACATCCGGCCTTTCTTACCGACAGGTTTCATATCTGTGTATTCAGCTAACCACGGGAAACTGTGTTTGGGAATATGAAAATACTATATTGGATCCACAGTTGGTTGAAACCACGAATGCAAATGGCTGGCTGTAGTTAAGTTTTGGGGAAGTCAAAAATTATACACAGATTTTTGACCGCATGACGGTTTGCATCCCTAATCCCCACGGTTTTTGAGGGCCAACTGTGTTTAGATTTGACTCCTGGCTTTGCCGCTTATTAACTATGCAAACTCAGTTGAGTAATTGGCCTTTCTGAACCTCATTTTTTCCATCTGTGTAATGGATCATTTTGAGGGTTGGTTGAGACCGTGTGTATAAAATGCTAGTGCATTATCAAGCTCATAGCTCAGTAAGCTCT
>NW_006439568.1:7566337-7608075 GCF_000325575.1 Pteropus alecto | reverse complement strand
TGTAGCACAGTAATCAAATGAAAAAGCATTCTTGAGCCTAAAATTTACAACAAAGAGTTGTAACAGAAGAAAACCACCCATGTTTGTATTTGTCTCCCTAGCTCAGCAAGACAACTTAAGGAAGTCTTGAAATGTTAGAGTTCAGACAAGCAATATGAAAAGCCAAAACACTGTCCCAAATTGTGCCTGAGACATATGCAGAAAGCAGATAAGGCTTATTGCTTGTCATTTAAAAAAGGGGATTTATTTAAGTAGAAAAGGATCTAGAATGTATGATAAATTCTGGTTGTGTTTCTTACCCAACCAGTTTTATGTTTTTAATAATTCCTACCTCTTAAGTTACATGGGCCACGTAACAACCTTCTATCACCCAATCTTTCCTTTCAGAAGACGTATAAAAGATTGCAAGGACTTGCAGACACCAGAAACAATAGCAGGAAGCCAGAGAATTTGCCTAAAAATTGAAGGTGAGTCAAATAGGAAAGTCTTGGTAACCTAGAGCAACCAGACAGCGTCTAATGTGACTTTGCCACATAAAAGACTCTGTTATGACAAAAAACCCCACCAGTATCCTAAGCGGTAGAGTTTTGCCAAAAACACACATGAAAACACATTTCCTGTCTGTCACTGAACTACCAAGTTGCTATAACATTATGTGTCTGGTGTGACTTTCAATATAGAGAAACAATTTTACTTTTTTTTTCCCAAAGATAACATTACCGATATGGTAAAGATAACGTTACCATATTCAAGGCTCAAAATCTGGTTGTGTACTTATTTAATATTTATTGACACTTTATATTCTTTTCATGATTGACTTCTATTTTTCATATATGCATATAGCTATGTGTATATGTATGTATGTATATGCACACACACACAAACACCCACATATTAAATAGAAATCTGGGGGACATAGAAATTCTAAACCATTAGAGCTAAAAGAGAACATAATGATGACTTAGTCTAACCCTATCTTTTAATAGAGGCAAATACTGAATCCGAGAGAGGACAATGATTTGCTAAAGAACTCACAGTTAGAAGTAGAACTGGGGCCACCAGATTTCTTTCTTTCTATTTTTACTTTTCCACTATCTGAAACTGTCTTTAAAAAAAAATCAAGAAAACTACAAAATAACCTTTATGGCCAAAACCACCATTTTCCAGTAATTCACTAAAATGATCAAACTAAAGGGATAAAGGAGAGACAACTACATGTTCTCTGGGCCTTTTGGAAAACATAGAGTTGTTCCTTTGGCCACACGCATGCGAATTTACAAGAAAGGTGATATCGTACACATCAAGGGAATGTGCACCATTCAAAAAGGAATGCCCCACCAGTGTCACCACGGCAAAGCTGGACAAGCCTACAGTGTCACCCAGCATGCGATGGCATTTGTAAACAAACAAGTTAAGGGCAAGATTCTTGTCGAGGGAATTAATGTACATGTTGAACATACTGAAAACTCTAAGAGCCGAGACAGCTTCCTGAAACGTGTGAAGGGAAATGATCAGAACAAGAAGGAAGTGAAAAGGAAAGGTACCTGGGTTCAACTGAAGTACCAGCCTGCTCCACCCAGAGAAGAACACTTCGGAACCAATGACAAAAGCCTGAGCTGCTGGAACCCATTCCTTATGAATTCATGGCGTGCTAAGTGGGAAAAATAAAATCTATATACTGTTAGAAAGAAGAGAGAAAGAAAAGAAAGGGAGGGAGGGAAGAGAAAGAAAAAAAGAAAGAAAAGGAAGGGAAGAAAGGAAAAAGGAAGGAGGAAAGGAAGGAAGGAAGGAAGGAAGTGCTTAAGTCTTCTGATACCACAACAAACAAATTATCCTTTCATCTTCTCATCAGTCCTTAGCCAAACTAATAGAGGGAAGAAAGGAAGAAAGGAAGAAAGAAAAAGAAAATTCCAAAACAAACAAATACCTGAGTGTACAGGGGAAGTTTTATTATTATGGATAGAGGAAGAAAGAAAGAAAGAGGAAGAAAGAAAGAAAAAGAAAATTACAAAACAAACAAATACCTGAGTGTACAGGGGAAGTGGGAAAAATTATGGATGTTGGAAATACTAAAGCTAATCCTAGTTTGCCAAGAATACTTTAGGTTTGCACCTGTTATTCTGTCGTAATAACCAATAGTACCCCTATCCACTTTCACGAATATGTGGTTCGAAAGATAATTTATATGGTCACCTTAATGAAAGCACAAGTTTCATATTGAATGTAAAAATCTTTTATTTGCAAAAAATCTGAAGAGACTTTTAAAACCTGGCTTTCCTTAAGAAGTATTAAAAAAACTATCGCAGGTGTTTGGGATTTAAAAAGGGGAGTGGGGAATACTATGTACTTGAAAATAAGCGTGGATGGCCATAGTGGAGCTAACTCTTGCCAGAAAGACCCAAGCATGTATGTGTGGCTTTGTAAGATGTCTTCAATGAGAATTTCAGGTCTGTTTTTATTTTCGTTTGTTTTTAACCAACAGAGCAAAAGTACATGAAAAAGTAGTAAAGCTATGCTGTGACTGAAATGACACAACTGAGAACTGAGACCCAAATTCATGTCTTAGCAATGTGTGACCTGAGACTAACTGTTCTTTATCTCTGTCTAGGTTTAATATTTCTGTCATCTATAAAATAAAGGGGTTGAATGAGACTCTCTGTTTCTTTCCAGCTCCAGTTTTAAATTCCCGTAAACTTTTAATAAATTTCCATAATTGTATCCTTTCCCAGGAAAATGTATTACCCCTACCGATTTGTCCCAAGTTCTTGATAAGTATTTCCTCAGAAACTCAGAAGATAAGAAATGAGCACCGCAAAGAATTTCTCCTCCAAGAATTTGCCTTAGGTATTAATACCGTCTAACAACATAATACCAGAATGATGAAAGTCCATCTCTCCATCCCAGTGTCCTGTTTCACATTTTTATTTCATTAGCTCAGTGGCAAACTAAGACTCTGACCATGTGGAATAGATAAAATGTGGCATGGTGTTGACAATAGAGAAAGCCGAAATGATGGGATTATATGTGCTATAACCCTATTTGATGACACGAATAGACCAGCTTCATTTTTCCAGCTTCAATTGCTGAGTTTTAATGAGAAGTCCAAAGGTCAATTACTTTTTGACCAACTGTATGAAGAGAAAACTGATAGCTAGGGAAAGTTGATTGTATTATTCACTGTGCACACACAGCAAATTGGTTTTCTATTTATGGAGAATGTTTTTAATTAGGGCTTGAATTGTGCATTAAAAGTGGGTGTCTACAGTTCACAGATGTGATATTTTATACCTTAAAATTCAAAACTTTTTTTTCTCATTCGATGAATTCTAACCCATAGCTCTCTGTTTACATGTTTGCTATTTTGGTTCTGTGTAATTCTAGAAATAACTAGTTTCAGACAGTTATGGTTTAGTGAACGCAGGGAATTGCTTTAGCTAAAATTGTTGTTGCTTGTTTCTAAAACTCCTACAGAATAAATCCACGGTCTTTGGAAAAGCAGAAGTTATTTCCAATGACACATACTATTTGCTGAAAATTTACGGTAAATTGACTCATGCATCTTTGCATTGTCCTTAGATTAAAACACTATAGCTTTGGTTGAGGGCTAGATGTGTCAGTGGCCTCGCTGCGGCTTAATGGTTTGTTTTGATAGGACAGAGAAAGTTTACCTAATTATAGAAGGCTCATTATTCGTTCTGAAGGAGGAAAGAAGTCATTTTGACATTGATTTCTTCTGGAAATGAATCACGCAGCTGTATAACTCTTAGTGCCAGTGTCTGTCTCCATCTATGATCTTTTTCTCTCTTAGTTAATGTGAAGTTTGTCATTTCAAATAATGTCTGATGTCTGGCCCCAGGCTATTTGTAGATGTATCCTACCCAACATGTGTCACTCATCTTTGTTTAGAATCTGCAGCCTTCATCCTAGCAACCCCTTTTTATTTTATGCTTGCTTTTGCTTCATCAGTGGCTGAGAACAGATTTTAATGGGCTCTCTGAGTAAGAGTGTGATTAATGGTGGGTATCATAAGTCCATAGATGTACAGTAAATTGGAATTCTTGACATGAATTTATCATCCAGATAAATATTGACTGCGTCTTATTTCAACAGTTGCTTCGCTCGTATTTTATGGTGGCTAACCCACCCTTTTAGTGGTGCCTCTTAAAGAAAAGATAGAAAGTTCAAACGGTTGACCCCACACACCCCTTCTCTAAATTGAAGCTGGGGATGTCAGAATTCTAACAAATCTAGGGGGAAAAAAACTTGATTTCCAAACAGTTGTAATTTTTATCTTAATCTTTCATGATTTTTATGGGATGTTTGCTTTGTTTACCTGCTTGCAAACAACCACACCAACAAAATGGATTCCAACATGTTATTGCTTAATTAGGAAATCAACTTTCATTTCATTTAAACCTGATCCTGAGCCATAGACTATTTTCCTGTGGTCTCATTGACTAGTCAGTGGCCCCAACACACACAGAACCATAGAATTTTCTATCTCACCGTTAGTTTTAGTATGAAGTAACTAGCATGAACTTTCATGTCAAGAAGTCAGCTAAGAATGTGATAGGTCCTTAGGAACAGCTTTCTTAGGAAGCCCCTAAATGCTGACTTAGCTCTCCTTAAGTAGTCAACATGCCTACCTTGGACTCTATGCAAAAAATGAATATTTTTGGAATATATACCAATAGATGTTAAAAGATCCCATCTCAAAAAAGATAATACATTATTGTCACAAAAGAGCAGCCACCTTCAAGTAAAAGAATATATGGATCAGGGTATAAGGTAAACATTTTGGGTACATCTGAGCCTTGGTGAAACTGGTTTACCGCTTTGGCTTCCTTGCCACATGGGTAATGGATCAGGCAGCCAGAAAATCATGGATTCATTTCAACTGTGGAAGTTCAGGGCGCAACTCCAAGCCAAAAGTGTGGCCATGGCCAGCTGTCTTAAGCCTCTGTGTGTACTCAGTAACCAATAGTATGTTACAACATATGCTGTGTCAAATCCAGCCATTAGACTTCTAGATCAAGTTAGGCGAGTCTTTCTTGCATTGGTGCGCCAACAAGGAAGCTTCAATTGAATTATAAGGATCAGGAAGTAGAAAGACAGAGAGAGACGAAAGATCAAAATGCAATTTGGACTTTCAGTTTCAGTCAACCTACTATTGTCCCCTTATAGAACTAACACATGTATAATATATACATGCAGGTTTTCCAACACCCTCTCCATCAGCTGGAATAGTAAAGAGTTCCTTTTCTGAAAAATGTGCAAAAATAGGATGTATTTACTCTTTTAAGCATAAACCCGAAAGAGGTATTTGTTCATTTCTGTAGTAAAACTCTCCAATTTTTTTTCACTTTTCTGTAGGAATATGATTGCCTAATAAAGAAAAATTAAAAACTAGTAGGATAAAACAAATGGCTTTGAGTGTCCAATATCAAGGGTGTCATACCAGTTACAATACAAACACAGCTCACGGCAATAATGCAAATAAATGGAATGTCTGAATTGCTTTCTTTTATTAAAAAAGAAATATCAGGAAAACAAGTTTATCTCATAAATGTTAGGAAAATAGGGTTTTCAAAGTATATTCTGGAGTTTGAACAAGTTTGACCTATCTCCATACTTATACTCATCAACTATTGAAGAAAAGCCATCATCCCACATGATAGCCCCCAGTCCTCAGGTGCTCAGTTAAAGAAAGATATCAATTTTAAACATATTTACTGAGGCATAAGAATAGCAATATAGTATTTTTTAAAGTTTGGCCTCTTATATTAATTTCTTCTTAACAAAAAGAGATTCTCAAGTTCAGAGACTAAGTCTTATTCATTGTACTATCTCCGGGGATTAGGTTAAGTACATTGCACAGAGTGGGTACTCATAAATTCCTATTGAATCGAAGAAATTTTCTTTTCACACCAGTTATGGGAGGCTGTATAATTGGTTCTGAAGAAGAAACAAAAAGTCATCTCAGCATCGATTGCACCTGGGAAAAAACCATGCAATAATTCATAGCACTACTGTCTGTCTCCATCAATGATCCAAGAATTCAATTATCTACAAATTCGATTTCCCCCGTTTCTCAGGGAATTGATATGGTTTAACTAGCTTTCGCTAGGAGAGACAGTGCGACCTTCAAGGCTAAGTTGAGACTCTCTCTGAAGCTGACTGACCACTCTTGTAGCTCAGACCATTATCACCAGCCATGGAATCTTGGAAGTCGCTTCTAAAAGCCTGTCTCCTGGTAGTAAGAGTGTCTGCCTTCTTGGCTTTGTGTGAGAATCAGGTTCACATATGTAAAGTACTTGTAAAAGTGAGTGTGCCCTACCTAGCACTTCATAAGTCTTGGCTACTTTATTTTGATGAGATTACTAAAAGTAAAGCATTTAATTTCAAAACTCATGTCTTATAACTTTGAAGATTCTCTACAAGAACCAGAGAATAACTGATTTTCCTTTTAATATATTCTGGATGGCAAGGAAAAAATAAGAAATTTCATTTGGCCTCTAAAATCTTGGTTTAATTATAAACCAGCAGTTTCCTATTGAAATCATCTTCTGGTTGCCTTAAAGTGATAAGATTTCTTCAGAAGTTGGTCAGTAAAGAGATTCTCTATCCAGAAGAATTTTATAATTCATTAGAGAGAGGCTGCAAGAATCCGTATATACACATTTATAGTCTGATTAAATGTCTGGGTAGATATTTTTTTCCTTAGGAAAAAATGTTCATATTTTTCTGGCTTGGTAATTTATTTTACTCTAATAAAGCTGCTATCTTTTAAGACAAAGCATAATTAAATAAAATGACTGTGTGATTTTAAGACCCATATGAAAAAATATATATTTTTGGAGATAAAAAGGCTCATAAATCAGTCCACATCCCAGTCAGTGATGCAAAGGAAAATAAAAACTCATCTCATATCAACAGAGGCAGCAACCTCACCCCCATTCTGGATGGTGATTACATAATTTAAGATTTCAGTTTCTCACATGTGGAAGAATATCTGAGTTTACTGACTTGTTTATAGAATGGGAACAAGGCCAAGGTCATGTTTTTGCTGCCTGTGTTAGTCAGGATGCTGTGAGGTGCCCATCCCTCTTACAGTGCTCCTTATTCAGTTAAGCCGGTTAATATTTCATACATCTAAAAAATTTTAAGAAGTCTCACCACCAACAAGAAAGACCAAAATATTAAGAAGTACTTGGGTCAGGGATGAAATAGAGCAAAAGAGAAAACTAATTGCTTCTTTAAAATGAATAAATCCTTATTTGCATTCTTTTTACAAAGCTAAATTTTTAAGTTAGCCATATGTGTCTCTGAGCTATTGACTGAAACTGGTTTCCAATTTGTAGAAGAGCTGCAAAATTCAAGATACCTTAATTTATTTATAGACATTAAGAGTCTATAATAACTTAAAAAACATAATCAATTTTGAAGATTGAGGTGTAAATAAAAACATGAATTATAAGTATGTACCTATTCACACTGCTCTTCCCAGCTTACTGTTTTAGGTAAAACTCGGTATACTGCAACTGGTTTCCTTTTTTAGTGATGCAGTGAAAAAAGCACCAAAATACCAAATCAGAAGATCTGAATTCAGATACCTATTTCCCTACCATTTGGCTGAAGGTAAGTCTCTTGACCTTCTTGAGCCTTTTATGAGGAAGAGGGAGATCATGTATCTAATGAAAATGTTAGCAATGTTTTAAAACAGCCACAAAAACATCCTATGTTAGAAGTCTGGGCCTTGATCACACACAAGAGTTCCTGGCACACAGATGGAGCCAAGTGAATGTTCATTGAATGTTCATCAATGCATTAATGACTGAATGAATGTATAGTACATACAAGGTGGTAACATTTATCCCCAGCACAAGGAAAAAAGATGAAAATGTATCTCATTAATAGAGGCAGCAACCTCACCCTCATTTTGGATGATGATGACATAATTTAAGTTGTCAGTTTCTCACATGTATAACATACACATTGCTTAATATGTTGAGGCAATGTGGAAAATTACAAAGACAAAGATTCTAAATCTAGTGACAGAGCATTGAGACTCTCAGGCTCAGCCTAAGCACAGATTTTGGAGCTGCAATCCCATCTCTGAATTTCAATTGCTGTGTGATATTAGACAAGTCACTTAAATACCCTGTGCCCCAGTTTTCTCATGTGTGAAATGGGTAAGAAAACAATTTTATTATAGTGTGCTAAGCATCAAAAGAGATACCTGGGGTACACAGTACTCAGCAAAATAAATGACCTTACTGAGGTGACTTCTTCAGCCCCTGGAGCACTGATGGAAAATGCACAAGGATGGCAGAATTGCAAGAATTGTTCTCACCTACAAGATAATCAAAACTATTGATGTTTCTCATTCTTAAGCAAAGTTCATTTGGCTGAGTCATTGCAAAATACCTTGGGAAATATGGTCCTATCAACCTCTCTTAGTTTTAACTAGAGCTTACAAAATACATGCATTTTTTTTTTTTTACAAGAGGTTAGATACTTGCCAAGTTATGGAAAATAGTAGCAATGCCAAGTCTGTGCCTATACTGATCTTCTATAAAGGTCACCTAAGCATAACTCTTGAGAGCTACTTACTAAGAGTCTTGTCTGCCAAGTAAACATGTTAAGATAAAAACAACAACTTCCATTATCCAAGGCATTATCTCATTTAATTTTAAAGCTACTGCAGCTATTATACTGACTTTTATTTCTAAGAAACAAACTTAAATTCTGGCTGTAGCATTTATTACTTATTCAAATTTATTATGTCACTTAAAATCCCCGAGTCTCCATTTCCTTACTAAATCAATGAGATTCTCGAGTGAATATTTTGGAACAAATAAACAGTGAAACCAGCCAATGCTCCATTTTCAGAGGAGACAAAAATAAGTATTTTTACATTTTTACATTTTAATGTAATGAAAGAAATGTTGCCGATGGTGATATGTATCTTAAGGAAAGAAAGGGTATTTGATTTTAGAAGTTATTGGGCCAGTGTAGTGGAAAGCACACAGCGAGAAAGCAAAAATATCTGCTAAATGAAAACGAAAACAAAAAAATTGTTTTGAAGCTTCTTTGGCAGCCCAAGAAAGGGAGAGTGAGGACACCAGGAACCAAGGAGAGAAGATCAGAGCTAAAATTCTAGAGAAAAATGTCGAGATGGAAAGGCCTCAGAGAAGATGGCAAAGAGGAAATGTCTAGTATGTTATTGGCTAGAGAACTTTGAAGAAGACGAATGCCTAAGACTCTATTCTAAGTTGTTGTGCTCTTGAAATAATCACCCTTGGTTATCCCCAGCATTTCAGCAGAAAAATGTTGCATGTAACTACATTGCCCTGGCGATGCCTCTGGGAAATCAGAGACGGACTATGTTCTATGGTAAAACAGAGGAGAGTTGCAGGAGACAGAGAGGCAAGAAGCTTCAAGAGACAGCCTCAGCAGGTCATTGGAGTGAATAGAGACAGAGAAGGACAGTCCTCTGGAATTCTCATCCATTTTAGTGAGGGCAATAAGCTGTCGGTTTGCAAGACGGAGGCTTAAGACAATTTTATCTGAGTATTAAAGAGCACTGTGACCCCCACAAAACAGGAAAACTTGAGGACCTTCAGGTGGCTGACTTCGAGATTACATATTTAACACCCACAGTATAAAGAATTGTGTTTCAGGAAGCGTGCAATTGTTCTTAGCAGGTGTTTTGCAGTCAAAAGACAGGGTTTGAATCTCGACTCTATTATTTTACCCTGAAACCTTAGGTAAGTTGCTAAACCCTTCTAAAGCCATTTCCCTATTTGTAAAGTACAGATATTATCTATCTCTCAAGCTTGCAGGTAATAAAATACGAAATAAGGGTCCCTCATATGATGGCCTACATGCACTTGAACTTACAGAATGGAATCTGTTCTTTCTTTAAGTCTTAATTTAGTCTATTGACTTGAAATAATTTACTTTAAGGACATAATTTGTGAATGCAATTATTCATCAGGGAAATCTTTCCATATCAATAGACTGTAAACAGGCCATGTAAGGATATTTTATTTTAAAAGGTGTGCACTTAAGATATTCAATTAGAAGGCATGTGACAGACAAGAAGTCACTGAGCAGAAATACCTTTGGAGCTGGAATTGCAGAATAGAACAGAAAACCAAAATGGAATTGAGCTCAGTGGCATGGCCCTGATATCCTAAAACATGAACCCACGTACATGTCCTCATGGCATCCAGAAACACACAAAGCATTATTTCTGGAAGTCCCTAAATTCTGGCTTTCATTTCCTATAATATATTCTTGCCTCTAAAATTAACACGTTTAAAAAAATATCTTTAGCAACAGAATGCTCATATTTAAACAAAATTGCCCCTCAGTGTTGTATATGTTTTGACATGTCCTTATAAGCTTTTGGATCCTTTGAAAGAGAAAAGTAATTATATGAGTAAAAGATTTTAGTATCTCTGCATGTTATGAAATAGAAATTTTAAAGTCATGTTTTGGGAACTTAGAAAATAAAGGGTATTTGGTTATTAAGTTTAGCTCTTCTCAGAAGTATTTCATGAAAATATGTTTTGAGGATTATATATGATGTAAGCCACTAAAATCCATGATGTGAACTTTCTAAATTATAAACAGACCATAAAAAAAAGGTCATATCATTTCCTAGGCACATGCTTCCCAGCAGAGCTGAAATAAATATTTATCTCTATAGTGCAGAAAAGATTTTCCCAGGAACTGGTTGTACTCTGCATTTTATCAGTTATACAAATGCCCGATAGTCTCAACTCCTTGTATTGAGCATCAGACAAGGACAGCAGGTCAATAACATACTCTTCTGTCTCTGTGGAAACCCAGCTGCTTCAGGCTTCTCAGAAGCAAGGGGTGAAGGAAGAGTGGACAGTAGAAACTGCCTTGAAGAGTACTCATTCCTGACCTCTGACCTCTGGGTATTGCAGGAAGAGAGGCCAAGATGCCCTTTTGTTACCCAGCTCGCATCTGTTCGGTGCCTATCTCTCAGAGCTCAGGTACCGTGGACTGTTTGTTTGTTTATTTGTTTGTTTTTAACCCATCTCCACAAACATAGCATGAATCTTGGTCTCCGCCTTTAAAAAATGGAGAGCCAAAATGTAGAACAAATAAATAATCTCCCCAGAGGCAAAACCAGTGATGGAATTGAAAGTTGGGCTCAGGCCTCTTAAATGTCAAGTCACGGCTACTGTTTAACATAGTTTCCATTAAATATGTTCAATTTAATCATCTATTTGTCCTAGAGAGCATAAAGCAATTTAAAAGAGATCATGCGTTCGAGCTGACTACAAAGAATAAAAAATGCCTTGTCAAAAAGAAAAAAAAAATGCCATAAAGTATTAGTTTCCTTTTTGTGATGCCCAGAGCATCAAAAAAATCCCCCAGTTATAAAATGTGAACTTTATTCCTCTGCACAGATTTGACAGCTTACCAAACTCTATTGATTCTTCCTTAAAAATACCTAACCTGTCTTTCCTTTGCACTTTTTGTTCTTTCAGGATCTCATGCACTCCAGCGGCTTTAATTTCAATCTGTATGTGGATGGCTTTCTGGTCTGTACCTCTGGCTGAGATTTCTTTTGAGCCATCAGATACCTCCCCTTGAATATTCCGGAAGGATGTTGAACTCAACATATCCAAAACTTAATTTATCATCTTTCCCCCCAAATTTTCATTCCTTGTCTCAGTAAAAGGAATCTGAGAATCACCCTGACTCCTTCCTCTCCATTACCCTCCATTCCCAGAATAGCTGCAAGTCTTGGAACTTTTACTTTTTTTTTCAAATCCATTTGCTTCTCTATATTCCCATTGCCACTGCTAAAGTTCAATGCACTCATAGAGTCAGGCATTACAGATTGTCTACTTAATATTCTTGCATCCAAAGCCCTGATTTACCTATTAAGATATCCGATCCCTTGGCTTCCCTTGCTGCTAGTGGAGGACATAATCCTGGCCAATGAGATGTAAGCGGAATTTACCCCAGAAGTTTTCCAGGAACATCCTTTAAAAGGGTGACTCACTTAGCTATCTTGTTTTCTTAGCTCTTTATCTACAACCATTCCCTTTTTCTTGTCTAGAATGTAGGTGCAATGTTTGAAACTGTGGCAGCCTTTTTGTGACTATGAGGAGAGAAGCCACATATAAAATAGGGTGAAGCCAAAAAGTGGATGTCTCAGTCCTTGGTGATAACATAGCTCTATGTTAGGATTCTCTGCCTTCAGATTTCTTCTTATTTGAAAAACCAAATAAAACATCGAGCTCCAAACTCTAGCCTTGGCAGACTTTCAGTTCCCCACATCCTTCACTTTGTCTTTCCACAAGACTTTGCATATGCTGGTCTGTGTATATGGAATAGCTTCCTCTTCTTCCTTTTCAGCTCGATTTGGCTAATTCTGACAGGTTTTCTGAAACTCTGCTTAGGAAGCATCCCCTATAGGAAGCTCCTGATCCATCAAGTTCTCCTATAGGCCCCCATAAGGCCTGGATATCTGGTATTTCTCCCTATCAGAATGGCAAACAATATATAAAACATTTTAAAAAGGCAATTACTTTTGAACTTCTGTCTTCTCAACAAGATGATAAATCCTAAAGGAAAAGACTGTGTCTTACAAACTGTTTCACCTCCAGATATTATACCATGATATTGGATAAATAATATATAGTTGTTGAATGAGTAGATGAATGAATTCATTTTGATCACACATTTCTATCATTCAAACTCCCATCATTATGCACTCGCATAATTATCTATTCTAATTCATCCAGCATTATTCAAGAGATAACTATATGTAATTAATCATAGAGTAAAAATAATGAAAATCAAGAAATTGCCTCTAGCTCCATCAGGGCAAGAAGAAGGTATCGATCCCTTAGTAGGTAAAAAAGGTTGGGGTTACCTGTGCTCTTTAATGTAATTAATTTTTTGTAATTAACTTTACACTTAAATGTTTTTAAATAATAAAATTTAGTTAGTGTCGATATTAATATTTTTCTTTTCTCTGGTAATTTTCTATGGATTGCTTTAACTGAAAGAGCCTCAAAGACACCCTTTAGGTGAACTAAACCGATACGTATTGAACTAGAAACAATCTTAAGATTGATGACTTACTGAATCTTTAAGGATTGCTTTCCAAAGTAGAGGCAAACCAAGTTTGTCTAATTAATGATTTCTAGGCTTATAAATACTTCGAGGGAATTAAAATATTCCAAGAGTTTTCGAATGCAATTTTAATAGTTTTTACAATTTTTTTGGAGGTCTAAATTATATGCCATGCAATGAACCAATTGTAAATAAAGAGTTAGATTTTTTTAGTGTATGTATATGGTTGTGCAACCATCACTGTTACCCAGTTTTATAACACACTGATCACCCCCAAAGTTCCGTTGTGCCCACATGCTATCAATCCCTGCTTCCACCCCCAGCCCCAGGCAACCACTCATCTCCTTCCTGTCTCTTGAGTCTTACTTTTCTAGAAACTTCATATAAAGGGAATCTTATAATCTGTAGTCATTCATTTCTGGTTTCTTTCACTCAGCATAGTTTGGAGAGGAGACATCCATGTTATATGTATCAGTGGTTGGTTCCTTTAATGACTAAATAACAATCCATTGTGTGGAGACCTTACCCAATGGACAAAATACCTTCACTTCTTGGTGGACATTAGTATTGTTCCCAGTTTTTTGACCATTGTTAATAATACTATTGTGAATATTTATGTTCAAGTATTTGTGTAAATATATGTTTTAATTTCCCTTGGGTAGATATCTAAGAGTTGAATTGCTGGGTTACATTTTAAGTTTACATTTAACTTTTTAGGAAACTTCCAACTTTTTCCAAGGCGATTGTACCCACCGTACAATCATCATCAGTGATGAACGAGAGGTCTAGTTTATTACATTCTAGCCAATACTTAGTACTGTCACGTTTTGCATTATTATGGTTAATCTTATCTGTGTGCAATGGTATCTTTCTGGAATTTAATGAATAAGGACATTAGGCATCTTTTTATACATGTATTAGCTATTTATTGTCTTTGTAGATATGTCTGTTCAAGTATTTAGCTTATGTTTTTTATTTAGTCATTTGTGTTCTCATTATTCAGTTGGGTACAATTCTTTTATTGATACATGACTTGCAAATATTTTCTTCCAGTCTGTGACTTTGTTTATTTTCGTAATGGCATTTTTTTTTTTTTAAGTACAAATGTTTTAAATTTTGAAGTAGTAAAATTTTTTGTGAATCGTGGTCACAAAAGATCTTCTCTTATGTTTTCTTCTGTAAGTTTTATACTTTTGTCTCATATTTAAGTCTTTGATCTGTTTCGAGTTAATTTTTGTGTACAGAGAGTTATGGTTCTGAATTTATTTGATTTCATGTGGCTATGCAGTTTCCAGTAGCACCATTTGTTGAAAAGACTCTCATTTCTGCCACTGAATGGCCTTGGTACCTTTGTCAAAAGTCAATGTAAGGATTTATTTCTGTATTCACTAGTCTGTTACATTAATATATTAGTGTGTTTTTATACCCCACTCCATATTGAGTCTGCCCATGGCAGCAAAGTTGCTAGATTTTTTTGACCATCCCTATGCTGATAAAACTGGGATGGGGGGTGTGGGGTGGTGGTGGATGGAATTGGCTTCGTGCATGAAAGCCTCATATTGTCACTGTTTTTACAAAATGTCATGACATTTTTCAAGAATAAATATTTCTAAACTTGCGGTCTGCTTTGGTTAATTTTCAGAGCCCTGAAATAGTTATTTTTAATCCTTTTGTCAAGTTTTATTCATGTTATGTGAAAAGGATGCTTTGCTCCCTTCACATGGCCATACTTGGAACTCCCTCCCCAAGACTGTAATAAGGGTAAAGAATATGCTTATTGAACCTCATCTTAGCATGCCTATATGTAGAAGTTGTTTGAAACTATATTATAAGGTAACCTGTAGAATATCCGAGTCCATGTGGTAGATCGACTCTACATGTTTATGCTCTATCCTCTCCAGAATGTCACCAAAATTACAGGAATCGAGTTAAAAAAAATCCACAATGACAGAGAGAACAGAAGAGAAGAAGCAACAGAAAAGTAAAGACAGATAACCTGATGTGGTGAATGCAAAAAGGCCCACATTAAGGACAAATTACTAAAATTTTGAGCATAAGTTATAAAGGAATGTTTTTAAAAGCTTCCAGAGAGAGGAAAAAACATTTTGTATAAAGTGTAGAGAATTTGAATGACATCAAACTTCTCAACAAGAGCACTGCAAACTAGAAGAAAATAGACCAACATTTTTACACCTCAGGGTGAAAATTACTTTCGACTTGGGATTCTATACCTAGCCAAAATATTATATACTTTAGAGCTAGAATTATTATATTTGCAGACATGCAGTGTCTCAAAAATGTATCTGCAGCTTCACTCTCTCTCAGGAAATTACTGGAAGATATGCTAAAAATGAGAGATGAAACCAAGAAAAAAAAAAAGATGTGGATACAGGAAAAGGAGTTGTAACACAGATTCACAGACAATAGATGGTAAAGATGAGTCCCAAGATTACAGCTCTACACAGGCTTAAAAAAAATATCAGATCCAGATGGAGCAAGAAGCTTGAGGGTTTCAGAAGACATTTCTAAGAAAAGCAGTGGAAACTAATTGAATATTCTACGTTTTCCACAGAACTGACAAATTACAGAGAATTAGTATTATGCGCTGAGTACAAACCATAATGTGGGCCGGGTACATAGAAAGCTATGCAAAAGAAAATACAATTATTAAATCTTGTGAATACAAAATTAGTATAAGAAACAAAACGTAGTTGTAATGCATATTTGATTCAGCTATGAATTATTGTTATAGAGTCATTATACTATACACATCGAATATTGTATTAAAATGATACTATTAAATTACAAAGAGGAAGAAAAGGAGATATGTGTGGAGGAGGTTGTAGGGCTAAGGATGAAAGACAAAAAAATAACCATCTTTCACATTAAGAAGTCAATGAGTATCTGAATTGGAAAAAAATTACAATCAAGAACATCAGTATAAATTTGTTATCTAAAAATATGGGAGAAATGAAAGAAGACACACTAAAATTATTAAAATAATTTTCTTATGGGAATAAAAATCAGAAATGGGGCAGGAATAGCAGGCGCTTTCTGTTTAAACTCATAAGCTTGTTAAAACCATTTGAGTTTTTTAAAATATGCTTTGATAAGCAAATTTAAAATGTAAAACATAAAGTAATTTTGTGAGTGTTTGTTAGCATGTTGCTTTCTAAATATGCATCATTATAAAGCCATTCTACTAATTTCCATTTTTTTACAAATCGCATTTAATTAAATTAATTCACAAGAAAGAACTTTAATCCAATAAGATACTTAGATAAATGGACAAAGACAAAAGTCTGGAGTTGAGTTATATCGATTTGTCGGGAAATTCCTTTAAGAGGTAAGAGGTTGTCATGTTGTTGCTATCCTATTTTAACTAGTAAACACTTTGCCTTAGGATATGCTTGCTTGTTTCATATCCTGTATATCTTCTAAGCTGGTTGCATGATAATTAAAATGCACAGGAACAGATGTTGCTGGGTCTCTGTCAGGCACTGCGTAAATGTTTTGATGTGTCATTCCTTCCAGTAACTGGATGAATATCAGAAGAATGGTGTATTAGTTTCCTAGGCTGCCAGAACAAATCGCCACAAACTTGTTGGCTTAAAACAACAGCAATTTATTATCTCACAGTTTTGAAGGCCAGAAGTACAAAATCAAGGTGTCAGCAGGGCTGAGCTCCTTCCGAAGCCTCAAGGGAAGATGTTTCTTGCCTCTTCCAGTCTCTGGTGGCTTCAGGTATCCCTCAGCTTGTGGCTGCATAACTTCAACCTCTGCCTCTGTCTTCACCAGTCTTCTGTTTGTCCTCGTGTCTCTCCTTCGTGTGTCTCTTATAAGGACATCATTGGGTTTAGGGCCCACTCAGATAACCCAGGATTATTTCTTCTTGAGATCCTTAGCTTAATTACATCTGCAAAGACACTTTTGCCAAATAAGATCACAATTACAAGTTCCGGTGATTAGAATGAAAACATGTAGTTAATGGAGCCACCGTTTAACACCCAAAAAATGAGTAGAAGAGAAACGGGAAAAATATCACTTGTTATTCACTTTAGTAACATGACATATTTGGATAAGCAAAAAGCTAAGCTTGAAATTTCAATGCCTTGGGAAATGGAAGATGAACAATTCAGAAAAATGTGGAATTATACAGACAACCTCATAAATCAGCCAGTAATTCTTATCGTTTTAGATTTACCATTGACCTCTTTCAATTTGACACTAAAAATTTGATTTGCTTATTGTCTATTTTAAAACTACATTTTAAAGAAAAATCATTGGTTAATTGTCTATTTTAAAAATATGTGTTAACGAGTTGACTTGTTCTTAATGACTTCGTTTTCTAGCTGAGAGTAAACTCTTAAGTCTCAATAGAAATCTTTCTGGTGGACATTGGATATTTTTCACACACTAAGAAGAATACCTTGAACATAATTTGACAACTTCCTTTTATTAATTTCATCATCTCTTCTATTTTAAAATTTATTTTATTTATTTCATCCCATATTTATTGGGTTATCAAAGAACCTCTACAAAGTTTTTAAAATTGTAAGCAGCCGGCTCACAACTTTTATTACACATCACTCCCTTCAATTATTCATGGATAGGGTTCTCTTAATACTTTCCGTATTATTTTTCTTTTCTTCATCAACAAATTTCTTAAAAAATTAGTCTGATCCCATTAGCTCACCTGCCACACCATTCAGTTTTAACTGCACTTATGTTTAAGCACCGTTTGGAACCCTTAAGACATATAGCAAGTTCCTAGGTGCTGATTATAAGTAAGAGAGACTTGAGTCAGTAAAAGTGTCATTATGATTAATTTTGAAAAATTATTATAACTGTTCAATAATGACTTTCCAAGTAGACATGGGACTCTTTGTCACTCCTTCCCTTTCTTCTTTATGAAATCTCTGCACTGAATGGTCTCTTTCATTCATAAGATTCTATTTATAAATGTTTGACGCCAAAATTCCAAGGCTTGTTCTCAACCTTCATCTGATGCTTCTATGCATTAATTAGCATCCATTATATGTTTAAAATTTCTTGTCCTTTAGCTTACATGACATTTTGCTCTCTCCCTGACTTATTTGCTAGCCTTTCCTCTACCTTCTGGCCCCTGAATATATACTCTCTCCACATTTATACTCGAGCTTCTTCTATACTCTTGAACTACCTTTATCTATAATCTCTATTCCTACGACTCTCAAATCGAAATCTCAGCTTCTAGATTTTCCCCTAGAACCAATACCTGTGTTCCAGTCTGCTGCCTGTAATCTCCATCCCGTTATTTCCCTGACCTCTCAACTTACTAGCCACATTATTTCCCCTCAAAACTAGTTCTTTCTTTGACCAACGTTTCTTAGTGACAGTAGTGTTTTTCCAGTCATGCAGATTGAAGCTGAAAAGTGATTTTTAAGATCACATTTCTTGGTAAACCCTAGCTAAAAGTAGGGCATTCATCTATGGTCTATGAAAGTCCTCTTCTCTGAATTTGCACCTATTTATAAGCTCCTCATATTTATCAGTAAGAAAGAAAGGGAACTGTAGTTTCTAAGTCAGATGAGAAAAAATAAATCCTGGAGACCATAGTCTCTGTAGAAAGAAGAGCACTATATGGCTACAATATATATGAGTTATTTTTTTATTTTCTTTTAATTTTTATATTCTGTTGCTCCCAGCATTTAGTGAGTTGCCATATGCATTTGTCTTCTTCAGTGCTCAGAGGTAATGGATACATAGATTGACGTCTAAAGATGTTCATCATAGTGTTATTTATATAAATAATATTAGAAATTTTAAATTCTCAATGTTAAGTAATATTTTATGTATAAAATATGTGATGAATAATCTATGCCAATTTAAATTTTGGTGTAATAGTCTATTCATTAATATAGTAAGCTATTTATATGCATTGTTGGGTCTTAAAATAGGAGGTTGCAAAGAACAGGAAAAATAGTGCTTCAAACTGTTACCAGTGGATTTCTATATATAAATGTAATGAATGTATTTTCGTGTGCCAAGGAATGCTTGAAAACGAAATGAAAGAAATAGATTTAGAAGAGTCTAAAAAAACTTAAAGAATACCTATTTTTGAAGAATCATAGAATTCAGAATGTACATTAAATATCAAGTTCAAACTTACTTTATATGCTTTGTGGCAATTGAAGTTGAGTAATGTGCTCTGTCAAGTATCTGTTTATGACAAATGTGGAATTTGAGGCTTCTGACATCATTCTACTAATTCCCGTTATTTTCCTATCACTGTTAACATGGCAAAAGCATGTGTGAAAATTAATTCATCCTCAAAGCTTAAGAATATTCACTTTTATGGAAGCCAAATAGCATTTTAAAGCAGGAATTTTTGGAAATAATTTGTATTCAAATTTCTTTTTGTTCTTTTTTCAATGGATAGCTTAGAGTTCTCCAGAGAAACAGAACTAACAAGATATATCTATATCTATATTAATAGCTATATCTGTGTATATTTACATACCTACATCTACATATCTAGAGAGAGAAAGGTTTATTATAATGATTTGGCTCACGTGATTATGGAGGCTGAGAATCTCACAACCTGCTGTGTGCAAGCTGAAGGCCCAGGCAAACTGGTGGCAGAGTTTCAATCTGAGTCCAGAGGCCTGAGAAAAAGGGGAGGAAATGGAGTAAGTTTCTTTCAAAAACCAGGGGAGATGGTGCTGTAAGCTCAAGTCCAAGTGCCAGAGAAAACCAAAGTCCCAGTTTCATGGTCAGGCAGAGAGAAAATTCTTCTGCACCTTTTCGTTCTATTCAGACCCTCAAAGGATTGAGTGAGGCCCACCCACACTTTTTTTTTGGGGGGGGAGGGGGAGGTTGGCCCTCTGCTTTAATCAGTCCACCAGTTCAAATGTTATTCTCCTCTGGAAACACCCTAGCAGACTTGCAGAAATTACACTTAGCCAAATACTTGGCAAGTTGACATATAAAATTAACCATCGCAGTGACCTTAAGCCAACTGCTTAACTTTTGTGAGCTGGGGGTACTTTGTCTGCAAAAAGGGGAGATTACTTATATATATTCCGCAGCACTATTTTATGGTTTAAATAAGATAAATTAAGAGACTAACCCTACCCTTGCACATAATGACTATTCAATCAATGCCAGTTTCTTTCCCTCCCTGTCCTTGTATTACTCATGACAGGATCAGTTAAGTCATACTATATGTCTACTGGTACGAGTTGAATTCTGTCTCCCCAACCAACAAAATTAATACATTGAAGTCCTAACCTTCAATACCTCATAATGTAGTCATATGTAGAGACAGGCTTGTTACAGGGGAAATCAAGTTAAAATGAGATCATTAGAGTGAGCACTAATCCATTATGAATGGCATGCTCCTTAAAAAAAAATTGGACACAGGGACAAACACACACACACACACACACACACACACGGAGAGCTCCAAATGGAGACTGGAGATACACTATCACAAGCAAAGGAATTACCAGAAGCTGAGAGGGGCCTGGAACAGACCCTTTCCTTGCACCTTCACAAGAATCATGACCTTGCCAGCACCTCAATCTCAGACTTCCAGCCTCCAGAATTGTGAGATGATAAACTTTTGTTGTTTAAACCACCCAGTTTGTGGTTCTTTGTTACAGAAATTCTAGGAAACAAATACATTTATATTTCTTAGATTGACATTTACTTGTAATGACATATTTTAAGGATAACTATTAGTTCTTACCAGGATCTGTAAGGTCCTTCTTTTCCAATTTCAAGGAAAGCAGTTCCAAAACTCTTTAGGCCCAACATGCTTCTTCAAGAATACAGAAGGTAAGGCATCTCCCTGCTGTATGTGATTCTGATTCTAGTTTTTCAGTATCTTACTAAGCATAAGTTATTTATACAGGTCATGAGTTAACAAAACAGATAAGCAGGCGGATGGATGGATGGATGGATGGATGGATGGATGGATGGATGGATGGATGAGTGGATGGATGGATGGATACATAGATACATAAACTATAGATAAATGTAGAGAGAAATCTCTATTTCTATCATTGTACATATACCTATGTCTGTAGTTATATTATCTATATCTGTCCTGCTTTTTAATAAACAATACCACAAGCTTTTTTCTTTTTATCAAAAACTTGCTACAAACATCATTTTAATAAAATTGTCATGTCATACTCTCTCACATGTTTGTATTTACTAAGATTTGCCAACCATTAACGTATTGTTAGGCAATCGATGCCCCTTCCCCCTTTTTGCCATACGTTTTCAGATCAAGCTTTATCCACATTTCAGAATATTTCCTTGAGGTAGTGTACCAGAAAAGCAATTACTAGGCCAAAGCCTATAAATATTTTTAATATTCTTGATACATATTGCCAGATTGCTTTGCAGTAAAGCTGGTGTTCTTTGCTTTGGGGTTTAATCTCAAGACAATTCTTTGTAGCAAGAGAAGGATAGAAGGTCATGGAGAGTAGTGAGAGCTTTGCTGTTCGACTGTCACAAACAAGTAATGAATATTTTCTTATGAAAAAGCTCAGAGCCATGCATAGTGCTTAAATAACACACGTGGGTAACTCAAGAACTCTCTGGCTCAATATTTCTGGAAGCCTAGCACTTAAATGCAATATTGAGAATTAAATTGTCAGCTCGTGTGCTGAGCAGAAAGCATCTCTATCGTCTCTGTTCTGTGGAATGTTTCTACTGACCTGCACACTTGAGTGTTTAGCTCAGAGATCGTTTTCAATAAACTGTTGTCACTTGAAAATAAACAGTCTGGATAATGTAAGGTCCATTTGGAATACTGAGAAAATAAACAACCTGGGATGTGCTTCCTTCTTGTCTTCGCAGCCCTTTTAGGAATGTGTGCTCCAGAGACTTCACTCTCTTCCCCAAAGCAAAGCGTTTATTTAAAATAAAGCCATTTATTTGGCGCTTCTGGGTGACCCTTTTTTGAAGAACTACAGCAATGGGTGGCTTTGGAGTCCCACTTCGAAGAAACCAGTTCATCCTCCTGGTACTCTTTCTCTTGCAAATTCAAGGGCTGGGTCTGGACATGGATAGTCGTCCTACCACTGAAGTCTGTGCCACACACACGATTTCACCAGGACCCAAAGGTGAGGAAAGAAAAATAAAATGTTAATCTATAATAAGTAAGCTCTCTTCCTTCACCTCTCAACCCCATTCTAGTCCACTGCGACTTTCTCTCCTCCCCTCCCCGAGTTCCTCCCACTTGTCTTCTGTTTTGGAAAATCAATGGCCTGTTACTTATTTTTCGATCTCCTTTGATGTTAGGTAAGAGAATGTTTGGAGGGGGTGGAACCCCGGGGCAAGGATGTGATGGAGCTCACCCAGGTCCCTCTTCTGTTCGGCTCTAGGGCAGATCCACGGCAAGACATTAGTCTTCGGGAATCCTTTCCTTTAAAGCATCTTGGGTTGTTTTTATTCCAGCTCCTTTCTCATCCTGATTCTGGTAAAGGTACTAGACAAAAATCTCGGTAAAGAAAATATTAACTCTTTTGTATGTTTCATAAACTAATGGGCTCCTGGGTTTCAGTGCAGAGGAAAAATTTTGTCAAGGTTTGGAGGTAGTGTACAAATCAACATTTCTTTATTTGAAAGTAGTCTTTGGGGCCAAGTGCCTTCAGCTGAAGGATGATAGAATATTGCAAAACTTTTTTCAAGTAGAGCCAAGGTCTAAATGTGCTTCAAGCAACTGGTTAATAAAAAATGCTGCTGTTTTCCTGGTTTCAGCTCTAACCCATTGGTTTAAAAGTGGTCACTGCAGTGCAGATTGGTGTTCCCTCATTAGTAATTCATGCTATTTCTCCAGGCTATAGGGTGAGAGAACTGCAGATGCTTAAAATTTTAAGTAGAAAAAAAGGTCTTTCAAAAAAATCAGAAACACATCACCCAAGCTTGTCAGTTATTTAAATGCGTATTGCTTAAAGTGCATTTTTCTTAATCAGTGAATTAATTTCCTCCTAGGATTGCAATCCAAGTTTTAACCTCTGATACCATAAAATAAATGCAGGGAGAACAATGAGACCTTGGGGCTTCCAAATAATTTCTTGGATGATTAAATGCATAATATGAGGGCAAATGTTTAGAAAAGAAGGTTTTGATTAGAAATAAAGTAAATTACTTAAAACCATTACTGACTTTCCATAGAGTATAGGAAGCTTTGTGTTATTCCCAGAGTGTCATGGAAAATGCTAAAACTTAAAATTTTCCTTGTTCCCGCAAATGGAAAAAAACCAATTGAGAACTGCACTGTTAAAACAATTTTTCTTGCAGAGAAACTGCAACTTTCAAACCGGAAGAAAAATGGAGGAAATGTTATTAAAATAGTGTTCAAATTATAATGCATTTCAATCTGACAATTCTATTCATTCCAATTCAGCCAACACACATTGAATACCTACTAAGTGCCAAGCACTATTTTAGGCACAAGAGATGCATTAAATAATATATATTAGTGTCATGAGCAATGGAGAAATAAATGATTTAGGAGAGAAAACAGAGGGCAAATAAAATTTGTTGGATACCAGCAGAGCGTCCACCATGAGACTTCCTCCCCTCATTTCATTACTTACCACGAAACCTCCACCTTCCCATTAGAAACCCCGTTAAGGTTTCAAACAATGGAAACCTCTTTAGCCCCCTTCCTGAGCCTGTGTAGAAATTACATGACGGTTACAAGCCAGAAATGTGACAGAGTAAGGAAGCGAGCGCTCCTAAGCGAGACTTAGGAAAGGGGCCTCTTGAACCCTGAGTGTCAGAGCCAGGTCTGTTATTGATCTGGTACGATTTCTTCTTCTTCCCCCAGAACCTGGGAACTTTGCATCAGATGGATTCTCAGTTCTTTTCTTATTAAAGTAATTCCATGATTTGGGAATGTGCTGACGACCTACTAAGTCCCAAGCATCATGTGAGATACTGAAGGTTTCAAACTAAGAAAGAATGTGTCCTAGAACATGTATCTCCATTTCAAGCTGGGTATTAGACTGCAAACCCATGGAGTCAGGACACAGTTAACTCCGTTTTTCCTTTGCAAATTGCCTGTATGTGCACATGCAGCATCATGGGAATGCGCTTCACTGCCTTCCTCTGCTCCAGGCCCTGTGTTAGATGTTGGACATACAGTGAAAAACAAGATGTAGTTGTTGTGCTTCTTAAAACTCTCCTATCAGGTTATAAACTGCGATCTACCCTATCTAATTCCTTTGTAAGCATAATAACAGCCTTTCCCCACCCCTGAACAAGGCAGATTTGCATATTTAGTTCTAAAACTGAAAACAACAACAACAACAACAACAACAAAAACCAAAAAACAAAAAAACAAAAAACAAAAAAAAAGCCTTGATGGCCAACTAAACATTTTAAAGGACTGTTTCTTCTGCTCAATATATTTTTCCTACGATTAAACTGGTCTATACTTTTCTCCATGGCTAATTATTGCCCTATCGTATTTACCAGCACTGTGCTCAGAAACGTCTAGGTATTCTGAGAAAAAGACAATACGCGGAGTTTTCTCTAAATTCATTTGGAAGATTGTGAACTAAGTAAATTATTAAGAGTTGCAGGTGGGGAGCCAGGTATGCTAACCTGCCATATAATCTGCTGTCCCATAGAGAGATATCATATTTCACTACATTATTTCCCAGGCATGACTTAGTGGAAAGACATGGGATTGAATCTGTTTGGTCTTCGATGTGTTATTCTATCTACTGATATTTCAGTTTCTTTCTTTGTAAAATGGGCCTTCATCATAGACCTGTTTTAAGAATGATATAAGACGATCAATATACACTTTAAGCTGTGTTAGACATCATGAATAGGTACTTAAATTCTATTTACCTTTCTTTCCTCTTCCTATCTAAGTCTGTTGAATAACGATTTTAAGAATAAGCATTGTTCCAGTTATCAAAACTTCTTTGTTGAAGGCCATCCTTATTTTTCTTTCTATGCCTTAAATTCATTATTTTATGCTGCTTTGTAGGAAAATGTGCTCTTTTCTTTCCTACCTCGGTGGGATCTTTAAACAATTTGTGTGAAATTCTGACCTCTAGTGGTTTTACTTAAAAACAACAATGCTAGGAAACTAACGAGAAATGTTAAAAAGAATTTTAAAACCAGTTAAGAGATATTTATTTAGGTGATGCTTTACCATTTCCAAGGATCTTTGAGATATGCTATCTTGTTGAATTTTCACAATTGTCCGGCATGGTAGCCATTGCTTTAAACTTAAAGAAAAGATAAGAAAACAATAACCCAGAGGCCAAGGAGAGTGGCCGCAGCCTTGCGAGCAGGTGCAGTGCAGTCATGCGGCGTGAATTTATCTCGCCTTCTGACTCTGAGTCCAGTGTCATTCCATGACATCCACCGCAATGTCGTGGAAACACACTCCATTGACCCCTTTTTGATAAGAAATGGATAAGACAATGCCTAAGAACGTGCGGTTCTTGCAACTTCTTAGCTCATCGTGGTACTGGATGCTAACACATGCTGAAAGTGATGACATGCCACAGCTTCACTGATGCCCCTGTGTCAGCCTAGCCTGGCTGCTAACCCCACACCACTTCGCTCAATAAGTCAGGGTTTCCATCGCTTCTGAAGATGCTACAGCGCCTACAAGTGAGCATGATGACTCCTCCACCCAGTGGCCCGTGACGGACTCATGGGGAAGCTGTCTCTTCCCTTCAGTGTGACTCTAATGACAACCTCAGTTGCGGTGGTGGGATCAGCGATACCAACACATATTGAAGGGTTGCATTCCCCAGGCACCGTGTGAGCGCTTCATGACATTTTGAAATTTAATTACTTTGGATGACTTTGAGAAAGAAAACACGACAATTATCATTTGACAGATGAAGAAACTGAGGTTCAGAACTAAGAAGCCACTAGGGTAAGGCCACACAATTGGAAAGTGGCAAGTTGGAACTCAGTGCGGTTCTGGTTGACTCCATGCTCTAATCTGCCCCCTAAACCCTCTAACCATTGGGTCCCCTAAGCAGTGCTGACAGCATCACGGTATTTTATAGGGAGAATGGAAGAGCTACCTCAGTTTTTACTTAAAGCTCCTATCGGTCACTATGGAGCTCACGCATAGACGGACCGGGTGACACACATGAGTGCCAGACGGCACGAAGTGCATAGCTTTGCCATAAAGGAAGCCCTGTGGAGCAACCCTCTATCCGGAATCATTTCTTTCTCAGCAAACCCTTTAGCCTCCAGGAAATGGACTTCTATCTGGCCACCCCCCATTTTCCTGAACATGGCTCTGGATCTCAGCAACTGACACAACTTGAGTTATTTCCCAGAAGCCTTCTCAGCCTCCAAACAGGCCTTCTTGTGACTTCCGCAAACAGATGGCCAGAAACATCAGGATCGCTTTCACACTCAAATTGGAAGTCTCACTCCCTGTAAAGTAACTCTCAGAGATAATTCGGTTTCACTCCAGTTATTTTTATGTTGGTGAAAACTAAAGCCCAGAGAAGTAAAATAACTTATTCTATGTCACACAGCTGCCAGCTAGTGGCAGGGCTAGAACTAGAGCTCATATTCCAGATTCCCAAGCCAGTCATTGTTCCATTCTGCCACATTATATCATTGTTCTCACGTTTTATTATTAAGCATGAAATGATCCTTCCTTCACTGCTATAAATTAATATTAGAAAAGAAGTTCTGTGAGGTCAATATATAAACATAGTACAGAATTGTTTTAACTCGGTCACCTTGATATAAATTAAGCTGCTGATTTCTTTCTGGTGACTTTATCCGAGAGGTTAAGGAAGTGGGTATTTTCCCAAAACCTGTATATTAATTATGTTAATTAATGGATTCTTTCATTATGAGTTTTATTGTGTATTTTATGCATAAGGAGAGACCAGATTTTTAAGTGGCTTGTCTTTTGTTAACTTTGTATTTCACTGTGTGGGTGTACAAAACCATTTTTTCTCTCCTTTTCTCTTTGGGTAGATGCCAAGAAAATATTTCAAGGTTATGTCAGGAAGGGAAGAATAAAACTCCAGTCAATCAAAGTGTGGGCAAAGATGAGTCAGGAGGTAGTGACCGGTAATGACCAAAAAATATATATATATATTAGTTTGTTTCAGTTTAATAAGGGTATAACCTCGACTCATGCCATTTTTCTCTTCAACTCTCTTACATAATAATTTGGCTGTATATCAATCACTATGAAAGACCATAGTAATAGGTACTTGCATGTTGGTAAAGATCATGGGGTTTGGAGACAGAATGGATGGTTTCAGATTTGAACACCGCCACTTACTATGTATGTGATCTCGAGCTTCAACATCCTCATTTTTAAGTGGCAATAATAATACTGTCCGTCTGAAATGTTTACGTTGAAAATTAAAACATGTTTAGTGTATAGCTTAGCTACCATTATTTCTTTTATTAGCTTCTATTGCTACTACTAGTCATCATAAGCTTCCTCCCTAAAGAAAGGCTCATGGATTATAAAGTTGGTTCAACAAATAGAAATGACCAGGAAAATGCCACCATCTCTGCTCCTTGTTGCATTTTCCTGCCTATTTTTAGTCTCGCTGCAAAGTCAACCTTTATTCTTCAATAGCTCACGAACTTGAGACCACCTGTTCTTTTCAGTAATGTTGCCATCTTTCTGTAGTTCTCCAACTGAGCCTGGTGTTGCTTATCAGTAAACTGGGAATAATGACTTTATAAATATCACTAGGGATGTAATAAGATTAAATGAGTTAAGACACACAAAACCAGGCCTCAGTTTTCTCATCGGTAACATGGGCTGACAATCATGTGATTACTGCAGAGAGCTGTGGTGAGAAGCAATGAGTTAAGACACATAAAGCATTTAGCACTGTCCTTAAGGACTCTGTAAATATTAGCAAACCACACATTAGCAAAACCCAAAGGGAGAATGAGAGTGTTTTTCCTGTTTTTTGGGTTTTTTTCCCTTTCTTTAAGGGATGTTTTCCTTTAGTGATTGTCTATGCCACAGGTAGGCAGTTCTGTTGGCCTTGGGTCATTGACAATATGCATAGTAGACCAGACACGACTTATCTGTTTCTCACCCTTCTTATTTGTCTTCATGTGATTCTACTTCTGGAAACTTCCTCAATCCTGTTAGAAATGATTTTATTTGTCCTCTCCATCTCTTTTCAGGATATTCCAACCCATAACCAGTCTGTCTGTTTTTTGTACCACATTTGATTTGCAACACCCTATAATTTTACAAAATTCTTTAAATTATATTTTATAGCTTTTTCTGCTCTTTTATGAGTTGTAAATATACAGAGTAAAAACCTGACACTCTGAAACTCAAGTAAAGTAGCGTCTAAATAATTTCATTGTTTTTAAATTATTTATTGTGATTGTTCTTGATTTGAAAACTCTGGAAGCATCATTTAATGTCTCTTGTGGCCACTTGACAATACTTGTATCTGTCAAAAAAAATTATACAAATGTGAGTCTTTAGAATGCATGGTTTATCCATTATTTTGCTTTAGCTCCACCAACATACCGTAGAAATTATTATCCCTATTTAAAGAGAAAGAAACTAAAGCATACTACCTTTGCATGTGATCTAACCTCACAGCTGTGAGCAAGTATTCTGAAGAGAAATCCTATGCCTGTTTGACCTCCCTAACCTTGAAGGAAGTAATGCTAATCAACTCAGTCGATGAGATGAGCTAAAATCTCTTAAATGATCTTAGGCAAAATCAGCCATACCTCAATAAGAGGTCAGACATCCTGTAGATACCAAATTTCTCAAAGAGGTGACTCATCATTCTCTGCACTTCAAGAACTATGAGATTTGGAGATGCGTCGTGTGCAAGACATTATAATATTAGGTGCAATTGCAAACAGTCTAAATGGCATTGTTCTGTCTGGCCTGAGATAACAAATATCTAGAAAAAATATTTTGACATTCATGTCCAAAAGCAGACAAAGTTGTCATCTCTCTCTTGTCAGATCACATACTGAGTGACAAAATGACAGACCAACCAAAAGGAGGAAGCCTGTCTATCCAGTGAGAAGGTGGGAGATAGAGTGGCAGCACGTGTTGACAGTATGCTTCAGACTGAAATGAAAGTCCCCAGAGAGACTGGGAGACTTTGATATACCATAGAGGAGGGTCTCTGGAACTGATTATGTCAAAATGATTTATCAGTGTCACCCTAGCATTTGAATAGCAAGGCTGGACAATGCCACCAGTGATCTTGGGGCAAAGCTGGTACTAGACCATAGATACAAGCCAGATACACTGAAATAAAGTTCATGTAGAGTGTTCAAAGCAAGGGATATGACCTGCTTCTAGATTGGAGTAACCTCAGGTGACGCTATAGTTTCCAAATTAAGATGGGCTCAAATTTTTTATTAATTTACATATTTTTTATGTTTTCTCATGATCAAGGCAGCCAATACCGTGTTGTTGTTATTCTAATGTGGCCCAACTGCACTAATATAGAACTGTTCTCTTGCTCCCTCTTCCTGATTCTATAATATTTTTAGTCTGAACAGATGAACATATGCAAAACCATAATTTCCAGCATTTACTGCTGCCAAGGTGTTCCCACACCTGCCTGTAAGGCTTAATTAGTGGGAACTGAATTTCCCAAAATGTATCATGTCACAGCCTGTTCTCCTATATATCTTCCTGTCTTACTTTTTGGAATTAGAAATGTGAGTGGGGTAGGAGGTTAGGGCACAGTACTCTGCCATTAATGCAAAAAAGTTATTGAATCCATTTTCCGATCAGTAGAGACTGCATCTCAGAGAAGGGGTGTCCACAGGAAGAGGAGCTAAGTGTTATCCTACCTCCTTTAGGTAAATAGGATCGATCTTTTAATAAGATAGAGCACAGGATTATTTTCCCTATTCTAGCTCCAGTGGCTTCAGTGTAAACAGAAACTCTATACACTTTGTTATCCTAATTTTCATTGTATCTTGGGTTTTCTTTTCTTTTTCTTTCCTTCTTTCTTTTTTCTGTTTTCATAGCTGTTTTGTAAAAGTTGTGAGATTATATCAGGTTTGACCAGCTAAATGATAGTTTAAACCCAAGGAGCCCATGAGAGTTTTTGAGTAGGAGAATGACATAATTATATTTGTGTTTTGGCAGATAAATCTCTTGCAGAGTTGAAGATAGATTGAAGGGTGGGAGAAGCTCCTGATGGAATGTGAATTAAAAATAAGGGATTAATCAGGGCTTTTGGGATACAGAGGAGGGGTTATATTGGAGAGAGATTTCAGAAGCAAAATTAGTAGGGTGTAATGAGTTCTAACCACGTTTGAGCTGCCTGTGGACATTCAGATGAAAGAGTTTAGTGGGCAGTTGGAAATAGATGTCATACATTTTTATTAGGCATTTCTTTTCTACAAACGCCAATCACGTGACCTATAGACCTGAGTCATAGTTTTTATATTTTGCCTCATTTAGTGACAGTCACCAGGGAGGACACTGCCATTTTCACAGAGTGTTGGGATGTCCATGGATTACATAGTTATTACTTATACTTAAGAATAATACTACTCTTTTCTTTAAATTTGTTTTTGCCCCACTTCATACTGAAAGGGTTTTTAGGCAGAATATTGTGTGTTACAGCTATAGAGTGTTGTAAACATTTCAGTGCCAGAAACACAAATCTCTGGGAGCAAAAATATGCATCAGCCTGGTTGCTGCAAATCCGCACAGCTGAGGCAGGGGCCAAAAGAGGCATCGCTTTCCCTTGGCTTCTTTTTATCCCTCTAATTTCAAAGGGCTAAAAGTTTTAGGTGGCCTTTTGGATGACACTGCTATGCTGCAATATTTCTCGAGCATTCACGGCATGTTCCGGTCACCATTCAGCCCTTCGTCTGCATGATCACATTGGCTCCTCTCAACAACACTGGGAGAGAGATATTTAATGATTCAAATTTTCTGACGACGAAACTAAGCCTTGAAGAATTTAAGTGGGTCACTAAAATATCAGAGCCAGTGAGTAATGGAGCCAGCACCTGAACTAAGCACCCCGATCCCAGATCAGGTTCTCCTAATCACTGCATTGCATTGCAGAAGTGTGCCACTTTGTCCTGGGTGGATAGATTTTTCCTTGCATTTGTTTCTACTGACTTGGCTGTGGACACATTTTAATAATGAATGATATATGTAGACAGAAGAAAACCTGCCTAACAAACCTTAATGTTGTATTTTTCATTAAGTACAATGTTAGTTTTTTTTTCTTCCCTGTTTACTAAGACATGCAGTGACTACAAAAGACTTGCAGGCCCCAAGTGCTATTTTTTATTTTTTTAAATCAAATAAGCCTGAAGACAAAGCGTAGGTTCTTTGTAATTCAAGTAGGAAAGATTGTAGCTTTCATGAAACCCTCACTTTTTTTTTTTTTGCTAGGTTACACAGACACGAGCTGAAGGGCGAATGAAGTTCATGGGTCCCTAGAACTGATGGGGCCCAAATAAGAGATTGTTTGACGTCATGGTCACGCATATTAATGACCTGACTTGGGCTATAGTCGTAAACACCTGAAAATTTTAGCTGTTATCATTATCGGCAGTGATATTATTGTTAAATAAATTAATCACAACAATTTTCATTACAGATTACGCTTCCTTGCATTTGTTTAAGCACAGTAATATTGGAGAAGCACTTTCATTTTATTTCCTTATTTGATATGTTATCTTGTCATTTGAGGAGAGACGAGGATTCATGAGTAAAGGCCAAGTCTTTCCACCCCTACATCACTGATCTTTCCAAAAGCTCACCTTGCTAGCCGCCAACAAAACACAACAGCTTCCCTTTACTAACGCTCATGACATTTTTAAGACCTTGTTCGGTGCCTCCTTCCCACCAAACTTTTAGACTTAGATCACGTCTTTTCCGAGATAGTGCTGCATCCCTAGGACCTGTTACAGGACTTAATAGCTAATAGAAACTCAATAAATATTTGTTCAAGGAATGAATGAGTGAACAAATTGTGAATAGAATAGCTCTAGAGAATAAAGTGTGAAACATCTGCCCTTATTACAAGGAACTTACACTCTAACTAGTTGACATTATACAAAAAATTACACACTGACGCATTTTTAAATAATACTTCAAGGCATTGACTAAGAAGCAGTAACAAGGAACCCAATGGTGAATTGCTAAGGAAATAATTGTTTCAATAAGTTCAGAGAATTTAGAATTTAATTTGAGATAAGTTTCATAGGCAGGACTTAAAAGGGAAAGAAGGACATAGTTCCTCTATATTATTCATAACTTATTTTTTAATTTTGAGACTATTTCATGCTTCTTATAATGCATAACTTATATAAATATGTACAAAATATATACAAAAACGAAGTCAATGATTTCACTTTTCACTGTCACCCTTCCCTTCCAGACCCACTTCTCCCACGTAGCCATCATTAATTAATAGCTTGGTATTAACACATGTCTCTATATTTATTCTGCTCATTTACTCTTTGTTCTAAATGGGATCACATGTATGTGATTCTCCAAGAGACATTCTTTCCATAGTATAACACAGAGCTCACTCCTTATCCAAAGATTTTTTTTAACTCACTCATCTCATTATTTTTAGTAGCTACATAAAATTCTTGCTTGTATTTTCATCAGTCCCATAGTGATAAACTTTCTGATTGTTCATGGTTTTTGTTTTTGCCACTACAAACAATCTCATATATACGTTTGTTCTTATAGTTATTTCTGTAATTTAGGTTCCCTAAATTAGTGTGTGGGTTTTTTATTTTAATTATATAGACAGGTTATTATCCAGAAACGCTGTAGCAATTTACATTGCCAAAAACAATGATTAATGCTTTCTGTATATATGGCATCTTGGGATGTGATTAGATCTTTAAAATTATTAGTAAATCTGATAGCAAACTATAACAGACATTACATATATACATATTTTTAGTGAGCCTGGACATTTTTCATCTATCATTTATTGTTTATATTTGTATATCATCTTTTTATTTATTGTCTTTGAGAAAGCTCTTTGCATATTAAGAATATTAATAATTCTTATGTCTTAGTGTTTGTTTTTTTCCTTGTCTATCATATATTTGTTTATAAATTTTATATATTTATGTGGCATCTTATATCATGTAAAAACTTTTCATTTCTCATATGGTCCTATATGTCTATCTTTTCTTTTATAACTTTTTTTCTCGAGATGAATTTCGAAAGGAGAGAAGAGCATATGCCATTCAATGGAGGCATGAATTGAAAGACATGTTAATGAACAATGAATAAATAAGTTGGACAGGAATAGAAGGTAATGCAGGTCAATGTCAGAAAATAAAGCCAGAAAATTCCATTGGAACCAGTCTGTGAAGGTCCAAACGCTGGACTAATTAGTTTGGACTTGGCCTATAAACATAGATGAACTGCTGAAACATTTTGAATGGGCCAGTTTTATAATGAAAATGTGATTTTATAAAGATTAATTTGCAAGATGGTTTGGAAAAGCCAAGTTCCGATCCAAGGAAACCAATATTTCAGCAACTATTCATTGAACAGACATTATTCTAGGCACTTGGAATCACCATGAAGACCATTTAGGGATCACCTGCAAGGAGCAGGGGTTAGAATATGAGCACTAGGTAAAATAGAGGTAAAATAAAGGAAGTAGGTATTGCAGAAAAAGAAAAGATGGATGTGAGAACAAAGTAAGAGTCAAGATGGGAGTGAGGAAGGATGAACAGTCAAAGCCAGTTAGGGTATTGAGCCTGGGAGATTAGAGCATGGCGGTAATATTGGTATACACGAGCAAATTACAAAAAGGAAAAAAAAAAAAAGGTGGAGGGAGCAGTAAGAAAGATTTGTGTATTTGCCTGGGCTGACTTACTGGATTATAAGCCATCACCATAGATGTCCCAACAAGCTGAAGTCAGTTCATTAATCAGCCATTATTGAGAATGACATTTCAATCAATTACTAACTTATTTGTCTGTATTGTCATTAAGTTCACATTCATTCACCTTGTCTTTAAGGGTGTTATTCCTTTTATTTTGCAAGTCTTTATTGAGAAAGCACCTGTGGCCAAATACTGGGGATACAGGGAAAATAATATGTCATCCCTGACCTGTTCCATTATCTATGACTCAATGTGGTGGATGCTGTGAAGTGTGAGGGGAGTTCCCTTCAGAGAATGAGATGAATCCTGACTGTTCTAGAAGGAGATGGGAGCAGGAAAGTCTGAACATAGAAGACTCCTGGGTAAAGAACGTGACACAGAGCTGGACCTATAGAATGCATGGAGTTGGACAGAAGATAAAAATCCACATAAACTTTTATTAACGAGAACATCTTAGTATCAGCCTGCCTGATAGGATGACAAATTTGTATTTTAGCTTATTTTCTTTTTCATTTACCTTGAGATATAAGTTTATTCTGCTGGGCCCAATGCGAGGGATTTTATTTACTTCTTCCTGAGAGAGAATGGTGGTAGGGGCAGTTAGTTGTGGGCAGGTAGTTAGATGTTTCTTTCTTTATACTCCCATAATAGCTACTCTTCTGACATCTAGCACAGTAATTGTATGCTTACATGCCCATCTTCTCCTGAGGTTTTGATCTTATAGCAAGGCTCTTATTCCCCTGATCGGTGTCTACTAGTTATATTAGTAAGGAAGCTTGCGTTTGCAAGTGAAAGAAACCAAACACAAGCTATACTTAAACTGGTTAATCAAACAAACAAACCTAAGAGAGAAAGGGAATTTATAGACCCACTTAGCAGGGAAGGATTCAAGCTGAGCTATAGCCAGGCTCTAGAGATGTGGTCAAGACTCAGCCTTCACACTTGGTTCTGCTTTCCTCTATAATGACTTCCTGTTAAAGAAGGGTCACCCTTCATGGTGATTCAGATACTTCCATGATCATCTATTCTTTCACCACCCCTGAAGAAAAAGCAAGTCTCCATTTTTAAAACTGCTTGAATTACTGAGGAGACTTATCTACAAAATGAGACTTATTGGCTCTTACTGGGTCACACGTCCATTGCCAAATCAATTACTGTGGATAAGGTTCAAATCACATGAATTGAAAGTGAGCAAATGCGGCTTCCTGTAGAAAATTGTGGCACTGTTACCAGAACCACAGGCGGAAGGTATGAGGTAGGCAAAAGCAATAGGTACCCACTATCCACTCAGTATTTAGTGGATCAGTGAGGGCACACTTGATGCAAGAGCCTCTTCTATAAATGTCACCATTCATAATATTATTTACTGTTCAAGTAACTTCATGAGAAAAATGTAACTATCTCAATTTTCAAGATAGAAAATTGAAGAAGAGAGAATAATTGTTTAGTATAAGATTAAAGAGCTGTTAAGTGGAGATTTAAGATTTAAGCCTAGGTCTCTGTGGCTATGAATTCATTCACTAGGGCTGCCGTAACAAAATACCACAAACCAGAGGACTTAAACAACAAACATTTATTGTTGTTACAGTTCCAGAGCCTGGAAGTCCAAGGTCAAGTAGTCAGTAGATTTGGTCTCTCTTAGCTAAGACCTCTTTCCTTGGTTTGTAAGTGGCTGTCTTCTCACTGTGTCCTCACATAGTCTTTTCAGGGGTGTGTGTACGCATCTCTTGTGTCCCTTTGTGTGTCCAAATTTTCTCTTCTCATAAGGACACCGGCCAGATTGAATTAGGACCACCCTAACGGCCACAATTTAACTTAATCACCTCTTTAAAGGCCTTATTTCCAAATGCAGTCACATTCTGAAGTACTAGGGCTTCAACATATAAATTTTGAAAGGAAGGACACAATTCAGCCCATGAAAGACTACAAAACTCCTGTTCTGTCCATTGCATCAAGCTTCCAGAAGAAATTTGAATGAGTGTCCTGTCAGACCTGTGGTTCTAAAGGCTGAGTCCCTCAGCAAACTGTATCTTGGTTAAAAGATGCTATCTTCTGCATAAGATTCTCCCTGGGACTGCTTTTCTCCTTAAAGGCATGCAATTTCTAAGGAACTAAGATGAACGTGGTTCCTTTATAACCATATCCCTACTGTAGGACCAGAAATAAACAATATTTTATAAATGTGTAAATATTTTTTCCATTCACAAGACTCATATTGTTGTTTATTGTTCTTAAGCAAGATTGGCCAAGGTCTGGATCTCCCTTGTCTACAGATAAGCTGCCCCTACCTGTAATTCCATCACTAAGCTATTAAAATGAATCAAAAGACCATGTGTCTCAGAGTTAGGAAACAACTCTCAATTCAGGAGACTTTAGAATAGGTAGAGACTCTAATTATTTCCAGTTATAGATAAAACAGAAAATTTGAGAGTTTAAATATCACACCTAAGTTCACAAAGCTTGAAAGTGATTTAATAAGGATCAGCGTATCATCCCAGATCCCCAGGAACTACTGTTGTCTACGAATGAAGATTCGACTGGAATCTTCTTGTTGGAAAAAGACAATGGAAATTCATCTTATTCCAACCACTCTGGTCATGGCAGTCTTTCGATCCATTAGTAGTCCTTTCAGAAGACAAAATGGAATTATTTGTCATGATTTGTTTTCAGAGAAACCTAGGTTTACTCTTTTGAATATCTGCTTCTCTTCCTAAGTGCTCACCTCTTTTTTCTTGAGTTATGTAGGGCTCACAGAACTCTATGAAGATGGCTTTAGCAAGTCCCTATAGCCCATTAAAAAGTAAGATTGATACCATGATATTATGTTTACATGGAAGAATGAACTTATCTTTTAGAGACACTTGCTAAAGTATTCAAGGAAGATATGCCATGACGTCTATAATTTACTTTTTAAAAAACACCAGTAAAAATAAATAGATAAAGCAAGGACAATATATTAATTATTAAATCTCAATAATGGTTGTATATTTATTCTACGTCTCATTAATTGTGTGAAAACTTTCATAGTAAACAGTAACAAAACACATAGTCAAATAAAAAACTAAGTAATGATTATGGGATAAGCATTGAGGTATTGAATACAAAGGAAGGTTCAAAAGAGAAGTCAGTTTTGGTGATGATGGTGATAACAATGATAGTCATATGTATACCTCCCTTCTGGTCTCATTAAAACAAGAACTATAAAAGTGGTTGTATGTTTAAAAACACAAACCAAAACCAAGAACAGATGAGTTTACCAAGCGCCAGGCACTGCGCTGAACACTTTTTATGTCTTGTCTCCTTCGGTCCATACCAATCCTGTGTAGTAAGGGTGATTTCTCCATTCTGAATAAGGCTGAGACACAGAGACGTGAAGTGACTTGCTGCAGAGCTCTCTTCCTCAGTGCAGTGCCTTCCTTCTGCCATAGGGAGAGCTGTGAGGACGTGACGGAGCTGAAAGAATTCAGGATGTGTGGGGAGGTGAAGGCAGGAAGGACTGATAGATTAGGTGACTGGAGAGGAGGCAAACAGTAGCTGGTCCCAGGGAGGCCTGACTGTTTCGGTGAAATGATGAGGTTGTCATTGGGCGAGGAAATTACTGGGAGCTGGCCCACTTTACGGTCGTACTAGTGTAGCTGGTGTATATGAGAGGTCCAGAGAATAATCGATATGACTACTGAAATTTCTAACAATGAGGATGCATTTGGCATATGTGGGGGAAAGGAGTGATAGAGATAGGAAAGGTATATTTTAAGCAATGGTCTCGCCTCATTCATAAAGGACACCATACCACCTATCACACTTAATTGTAAGGCTGCTCAGGAGAAGGATTGCTAACCTCCCCCCGGCCCACAAGATTATTTTGGCAGTGGGAAAATTACAGTTTCCAGTGACTTTTCTTTAGCATTTCCAAAACCAATTTACTAATTTTAATAATTACTTTCCTTGAGCAGGGGTACTGGCCTAGGTTTAGCTATTTCATTTCAAACTAGAATTCAATTTTAAAAGACTTTTTGCTTGTTAGGGGGGGAAAGAAAAAAAAAATTACCTAAGAAAAATTGGTCAACTGTGCACTCTGCTGGAATGCTGCTGGAGAGATTATCACAGCAAGCTGGTGGCCTGAGGGGGCCGAAACAAGCCGTTTCTGTAACATTGAAATGACTTCGTTTTAGTTGATAGTTTTTTATTTAATTTTAAAACGTAAGTAGCTATTTTTAAAAGGAGAAAAGGAAGTCTAAATTGCCCTACTAATCCAATGAAATATTGCCAAGAGGATAAAAGCAGACAACTGTGAGCCATGTGGGGGACCCTTTCCAAAGCTTGCTTTTATACCTCTCTTCTGTTTTCATTAAAGCAAGTCCCAGAGATCAAATGAATCTAGGACCCAAGCTGAAGGCAAGGCTACAAGTTGTTTACTTCATCTCTGCCAGCATCCCACTCACCACCAGGCTGGGATGCCGGCACACAGGTCAGAAGAATAATAATTCTATTTTCAACCTCCCAGGTCTCCATCAGGAGCCACCAGGGAGTAGCAGATGACTAAGTCACTCATCTGACTGCCTCCAGTTAGATACTCACTTGAAAATGAATGGGAGAGCTCATAGGAATAGTAATAATGGCACCAATACTTCACATTCATATGGTTTTGTGATTCACAAAGTGCTTCACGTTCATGCCTGCCTTTGATCTTGCCTTTCGGTAAGCAGGACATACATCTTTGGTCCCATTGTACAGAACAGCAATCCCGAACCCAGAAATGTTAAGGCAGGAATTTGTTTCCAATCATACGGCTTGTTCAGAACATGGGCTTGGAAGGTGGATGCCCTGGTCGGAATCCTGGCTTTATTACTTAGGAGCTGTGCGACCCTGGGAAATTATTTAACCTCTCTTTGCCCCTGTTTTCTCATCTGTAAAATGGAGCTAAGAATAGTATCCACTTCAAAGGTTTTGTGGGGATCAAATGATAAGATGCATGTCAAATAGTAGGAACGCTTTGGCACCTAGTATTCAATAAACACTATCATTACGTTTGTAAATATCTTATGGCTCACAAAATAGATCCAGTTCAACTATGTTTATTAAGTACCAGAGCCAAACATTTTGCCGAATTCTGGAGATGCTAGAATAAATCACTCGTGAGACCTCAGCCATCCCACAGGGCACAAAGATAGCACAGAAAAACAGACTCTCTCAATGTAAGGTGATATTTTAAACAATGAAGATAATTAGAGGGAAATTTAGCCTGACCTGACAATGTTAGAGAGGGTTTCCTGAAGGAAAATACATTTTTGACTTCACCTTTATTTAAAACCCTCTGGGGGGGAAAAAAAAAGGTATTATTTTGTCCAGTCTACAAAATGAGTGAAAGAAGCCTCAAAAAAGGTCAAGGACTTCCCAAGTCCCCTCAGCCAGTGACTGTTGAAGCTACTTCAAGGATACGTCCTCTGTCAGTGAAGTCACAGAGATAAAAGCTGGGTGTTTTTTTCCTTCCCCACTATCTTTCTTGTTTAAAAGGGAACAAAACTATTATTCTCTTTATATCTCCCCTTTCCTCCCCGAAAAAATCTGGCACGGTGCCAAGTTCTGAAAAACCCACAATCTGCTAAGGGTCCCTCTTTTCCCCTGTTTTCTCATCTGTAAAATGGAGCTAAGAATAGTATCCACTTCAAAGGTTTTGTGGGGATCAAATGATAAGATGCATGTCAAATAGTAGGAACGCTTTGGCACCTAGTATTCAATAAACACTATCATTACGTTTGTAAATATCTTATGGCTCACAAAATAGATCCAGTTCAACTATGTTTATTAAGTACCAGAGCCAAACATTTTGCCGAATTCTGGAGATGCTAGAATAAATCACTCGTGAGACCTCAGCCATCCCACAGGGCACAAAGATAGCACAGAAAAACAGACTCTCTCAATGTAAGGTGATATTTTAAACAATGAAGATAATTAGAGGGAAATTTAGCCTGACCTGACAATGTTAGAGAGGGCTTCCTGAAGGAAAATACATTTTTGACTTCACCTTTATTTAAAACCCTCTGGGGGGGAAAAAAAAAGGTATTATTTTGTCCAGTCTACAAAATGAGTGAAAGAAGCCTCAAAAAAGGTCAAGGACTTCCCAAGTCCCCTCAGCCAGTGACTGTTGAAGCTACTTCAAGGATACGTCCTCTGTCAGTGAAGTCACAGAGATAAAAGCTGGGTGTTTTTTTCCTTCCCCACTATCTTTCTTGTTTAAAAGGGAACAAAACTATTATTCTCTTTATATCTCCCCTTTCCTCCCCGAAAAATCTGGCACGGTGCCAAGTTCTGAAAAACCCACAATCTGCTAAGGGTCCCAGACCCTGAGATTGGAAGGGATAGTCATTTGCCCAGGTGGATCTGGAGGGGCAGAGACACACATGTTGCTGAATCTTAGTCCCACCATTCAAAAACTCTACGACAGTAGGTAAGCAACCTAACCTCGTTGAGTCTCCGTTTTTTCATTCAAAAAATAAAGCAGTAATAATTTTCACCTCCTAGAATTGCTGTGATGATTACATTAGCACAGGGCTTGCCACACATTATAATTGCTCAATAAACATTCGCTATTAGCTTTAGCTAGAGAAACACCCAGTCTACCTAGTCAACCCACTCCACTCCTCTGGCCTTATCGCACAAATCATCTGTGCATTCTCCTTTGGAAGCCATTCCCAGAGAGAGATTCTAGAGCGTCATGTGTGAAATGTCCCCATGTTCGACCAGTCTCACAACCTGAAAATCCAGTTCTTCCATACGTTGCCTATGCTTTCACTTATAACATTACATTCTACTCTCAGGAAAAACCGGAGAATGGCTGGTCATGCTTTTTCTGGATAAACAAATGAACGTCTCAACTTCCTCTCAAACCATCTAATCCCAAGCACTTAATTTTTATCTTTAGAAGTACTTTATTTACTTCTTTCCTTTGGTGATGGAAGGGATCCCCATGTCCTGAGATTGTTGTGGTGATAATGCAGGTAGCTGATCATAATTTTGCGTGTGTTGTGCTCTTTATTTTCAAAGCATGTTCACATGCATACCTTGTTGATCTTAAAACAACTGAGAGAGGTAGGGAAGGCAGGTATTACCAGATTAAGGATGAGGAAACGTAAGTAAAAAGAAGGAAATAAGTAAGTAAAAAGAAGGAAATAAAAATAGTCACCATGGCTAAGCACCGATTAGGTCCCAAGTCTTTTATGCATATCATTTTATTTAAACCTCTTAAGAGCCCTTTGTAATAGGTGTTAGCTCCTTTTGCAGGAGTCTCAGAAAGGGAAGTCACATATCCAGCTTTCTCCAGAGAGTAAGTAGTAGAGCTGAATCTCGAATTCAAATCTGTCTAACTCGAAAGCCAGTAAATCAATCACAGACTTTTAAAGATTTGCTCAACTCACCAGTGATTACCATGACATAAATTCTGGAGCTCCTGATTCACAGTCCAGGGCACCTCTCATTAAACTGCTCATCCAGTCCTTCTGGACTGGTTGAGGTGCTGGAGCTGGGCCTACCTATGACTAAGGTAGCCTCTGCTCACACGGAACTGCTTCGCAGCTGTCCCATTCCTAGCTAGTCTGTTCATAGTTTTCTGGTACCTGCCTATAATTTTGGGGTTCCCAAGCATGGAATCAGATAGTAATAAGTTTATATATATAATATATAATTTTAAAATAATATAGTTATTATTTTATGTTATATAGTTATATTAAAATAATATAATGT
>NW_006439568.1:7541685-7566239 GCF_000325575.1 Pteropus alecto | reverse complement strand
ATATATAAGTATAAATTCATATTATACATTATATATGATTATATATAGTAATCTAGATACTACACGTATATTGATGTATAGACAGGTAAATGCTTCCAGAGTTTGCCAGATTCTCCAGCAAGAATATAGATTTGTCAGGCCAAACACACTTCTCAGGGATTCACCAGCAGGATCTTTCTTTAAATGCAGAGTTAGATGTGGAGAAAAGTGAAAGAGAAAAGGTACAGGGAGTTTCTTCTGCTCCCCTGAGTGTGCAGTCCACGTGGGCCTACATGCATACCCATGCGGAGGTGTAAGGCAAGCCCTGAGCTGAGGGACGGACTCCAACCATGTTCACCTTAACCCAGGGAGTATGTGCGTATGTTACCGCTTGAGCTACTTCACTCATTCCTTTTCCTTTTCACAGGAGATGATGGTGAAAAAGGAGATCCAGGAGAGGAGGGAAAGCTTGGCAAAGTGGGACGCATGGGGCCGAAAGGTAGGTAAAATAATATGAAATTGACACTACGATGTTAGAATTCCTCTGCTGTAACTCCTGGACTTGCCCTAGAAATTAGAGGCATCGTAATAGCCTCTGCTCCAGAGATGCATGAACTGCATTTCAAATACGAATTTACTCACCACCAGAGAGTTCTTACGACATCGCCTGGCAACAAGACTCAGACACATTTCTCAAGTTTCATCCTTAGGGGTGGCCGGAGTGGAACACTCCTGGAGCCCCAGGAAATAGCAGTCTCTGGGAGTATCTAAGAAACTATGAATTTTAGAAAATACGACTGTGTCAATAGCGGTGTCTCCTCTCAGCAGCCACTGCTAAAGAACTCTTTTTGGCTGGCCTTGATCTTCAGGGGGAGTATGAGAAGGAACAAAAGAGTTGTTTGGGCCTTTGATTTACTCACCTTTCTCCAAGAACTGGTGGGGTATGGAAGGCATAGGAGCCAAGAAGATGAGAATAACATAAAGGCTATGAGAGACCGTGTTTACTCACAAAGCCAAAAGTAAATCTCACCAAAACATAGCTTCTGGATTGAGATGTGTAAGCATGGATCTTCCAGGGACTAGAAATATTCCCTGCCAACCGTTACAAGCTGGTGGCCCTAGCCCACTGATTTTAAAATCTTCAGTAATTTAAAGAGAAGAAAACACTGACAGGCCTTTGAGATCTCAATTTGAGAAATGCGATTTAAAATATTTTTGTATTATAAATATGTATAATAGTCTATAAATCTATAAGTCAATTGCAAAATTGTTATAAAAATATAGCTTTATAACTGGTAAATAATTTTTTAGATCATCATGGAAAAAGAAACAAAATTTTTAACAATTTTGGAGGAACTTAATGATTCCTGATGATGTTATTTTTGGATAAAAACTTAGTGGGATGATCTTTGATGTTCCTTTGATCACTGGGTTTTATGACTGTACATTCCCTCTCCTTTTTAAAAGTGGCTAAGATAGTCAACCCTGGTTTTAAAAGAGATGACAATAGAATGCCTAAGCGCCGCTGAAATGGATCTAGAGAGGAACAGAATTAGAAAAAAATATGAGAATTCTTCCACTCAGCCCCTTATCTGATCTTTAGATTAAGCATCATCTGCTTTAGTCTTTTTAGATATATTGCATCAGTAAGCATTTTAATATCATCAGTTCCAGAACTGTCATACTCACGCACATTTTAAGTTTAATACATACTGTTATAATGCTATTAAAATAGATAATATAGCACAGGATATATATTATATACTCCAAATAGAAGAATGAACTTCTTGCTATTTCCTTGAAATGGATATCACATATTAGCCACATCTTGAAGGGAAAGATAAAATGTTGAGATATAAAGATGACACGCTTTGCTTTTCAGGAATTAAGGGAGACCTTGGTGATACAGGAGACCAGGGCAACATTGGCAAGACTGGGCCCTTTGGCAAAAAGGGTAAGCCATGTTTTATTTCTCTCTCACAGCGATTTAAAGCAAATCAAGCATACCCTTGATTTATCTGGAAGATTTTGTGTCATAAAAATGATCCCGTTTCTTTCTTTGAAAATATGAGTGTTCACTTTCTTTATATCTTGGCTATTTCTTCCATACCTAAGCAATACGTCTAAAAAATTAAAAAGACTTGAGCAAAATTAAACAGAAATTCAGGGGCAGAATCAAATACAAATTCTGGTAGATCTCTATATTGGATTCTGTTTGGGGATCTACTGGTTATAATCCTTGATCCAGTTAAAAGAGTGTCATAACCATGAAGTGTGTTCAGTAATGGAAAGCAATTATTCATGAAATCCAAGGAAGAAGAAGAAGGAGAAAGAGAAGGAGGAGGAGGAAAGGAAGAAGAAGAGGAAGAAGAAGAGGAGGAAGAAGAGGAGGAGGAGGAGGAGGAGGAGGAGGAAGAAGAAGAAGAGGAGGAGGAGGAGGAGTAAGAGGAGGAGGAGGAGGAGGAGGAGGAGGAAAAGAAGCAGCAGCAGCAGCAGCTCCCCTTTGGGAATCTATTAACAGAACGGGAACTTGAAGTATACAAATGCACATCCTTTTGTTTTTAGTCACATCCAGACCCTGTATGTAATTACTGCTTCAATATTATAAAGTAGAGATAGCCTCCTTTTTATTACTTGAGCACACTTCCTCAGTCTTCTCAATAAAGTCCACGATGGTAGCAGGTTCGGATTGCTTTTGATATTCAGTAATTCATCCAGGCATTGTTCCACTTGGTTTGAAGATACAAAGCTGAATAAGAATCAAACTTTATTGCAAGAAATTCACAGACTATTTAGGAAGGTAAGACTTTCTCAGAAAGGATTATACCACTGAATAACTATATGACTACTACAGGACCCACGTGGCAGAGTAGACGAGATTGACGTGAAGAACTCTTGAAGAATAGTAACATGTTTATGGAAATGAGGAAAAGGCATTTGAGGGGGGATGCGAGAGGTACTTGTGCAAAGGTACAGATCAGAGGAAACTCGGTGCCTCGGGTAACAGAATTCTACAAGCCTTGTTGTGCCCTCCAGCCTTCCCCACATGCTTGAGCAGCTGCATATTAAACATGGGCCTCGCAGTGGTCCGCAGCATATTCCCTTAGGCAGGCTGATAAGCAGTCTGTGCAGAGGCTATGGCTCCTCTCCTTGCATCTTGCAGCTCAGTACTTACTCTCTCCCTACTCTTTTCCAATTCATTCCTTTGAGAAATTTCCTTCAGCCTGCATTTGAGGGCAGGGATAGAGGGCCGTGCCATTAAAAAAAAATTGCTATGGATATTTTTGATCCAGTGGCTTATGGTATATTCGCCTGTAGTTGAAATCCTCATATCTGAGGAACAGCTATATGGACTCCTCAGAACTCATGGGTTTTGATGCAGAAGGTGTCTGTGTTGTATTTACCATGCAACTAATGAGGCTTCAGCTTAAGAGCCCCACCCTTTTATGGGTCTCCTTAAGACCCTGAGAGGCTCCTTAACGGCAGGTGCACATGTCTTGGTAAAATCCGAAAAGTAAGGCATTTTAACCTCAACTGGCGAAAATAATACCTCTCAACATTTTTTAAAACTATTGTCCCCCCCTTCTTGGGGGACATATTTTTTCTAATTGCTCCCCCATGGAATTTTAATACCACCCATGGTTTATTTATATATATTTGTTATGTATTGTAGTATGTGTTTATGATTTATATATTAAAAAGAGTAAGATTTCTTCCCCTCTTAAGAACTGACTTTTGTATCTTTGAGGTGATATTTTTCTCATTGAGAATGCGTGGTAGGTTCAGACTATATCTCCTGCTTCGACTTCCCTCCATCATACTTCTCCTTATAGTAGGTGGTTTTGGAAGTCGACACAAATATTTAGAGAGATAGATAAGAAGAATGTGAGTGGGGTGTTTCATCTGGACTTCATGGGATGTTTAGGTAGCTCACAGTTACTTTCATGTACAGTTAATAATTCCAATGTTGGAAGAGCTTTGAAAACTACTCCTACAACTTATTGTCCAGATCTATCCAAAGTCATGATGAAACGTGTGGAGGCTGAGATCAGATCATCATATGAATGTGTCCTGGTCCATCTAGCAGGAGAAAAATGTGGATTGTGGAAAAGAAACAAGGTTTGAAATGCATAGGTCCAGAGCTAGTCTGTACAAAAAATTTTCAAATCTAACAGCTCATATGTGAAAAAGACTTTATAGAAGTAGTCTTAAATTTAACAATATCCTTAATTTACCTACATCATGATAACAAGTTTTAAAGGTAAAAGAAACTTCTTATGTTATTATTAATAGTAAAAACAAAATTCAGATTTCTGCTGTAGGCCATGAGAGATTCCCCTGCACTAATCCTTTTTCTAAGAATATCTGGCAGAGTCAGGGGGGGAAAAAAAAACGTATTTGAAGTCATGAGAGAGATGCCCAACTGAATAGGACTTTAGAGTCCATAACCTGGAGTAGAAAGGAACCACTCTAAGGTAAGTTATACATGCTGTACTTACTACTTTTCCTCTCAAATCATTCACCAATTCATAACTGAGTAAGCACTAAGAGACTGAAAGGCTGGAGCAGAAAGTTGCTCAAACAGAATTGGTATTCAAGATCTACCAAAGTAGACTGGCCTCGAGAAATGCCACCCTTTTTTTAAATTTCAGAACTGTAAATTTCCAGTTAGAACTTCAGAAACTCTGAAAAACATTTAATTAAATGTTTTTAATGAATGAACATATGTTCATTCATGTTTAAAAACTCTTAGCAAACTAGAAATGGAGGAAAACATGAAATATGAGGAATATCAACAATAACAAAAGACTATTTAAAAATCATACTCAGTAATGAGATATTGAACACTTCTCTCCTGAGCCTGGGAATGAGATGAGCACAGCCCTCATCATCAATTCTAATCAATATTATAGAAGAAGTTCTAGCCAATACAAAAATGCAAGAATAAGAGATAAGGGTCACAATAATTGGAAATGAAGAAATCAGTCACTATTTGCAGATGGCATGATTGCTGCTCAGAAAATACAAAAGAATCTATAGATAAGCTATTATTGTATTATTAAGTTGTTTAGATAGCTTAATATACAAAAATAAATTTTGTTTCTATATACCAGAAACAATTTTTTTATTAAAATTATTGGGGTGGCATTGTTTAATAAAATTATGTAGGTTTCAGAAACAATTTTAAATGAAATGAAAAAGATGCCATTTATTATAGCATCAAAATTATCAAATATGTAGGAATAATCACAAGAGAAATTAAAGAATATCTAAGGAAATGTAGGCAAAACTACATTCATGATTAAAATACTCAATACTGTTAAGATATCAATTCTTCCTAAATGGATCTATAGATTCAATGCTACTCAATCAACATCTCAGAAATAGTTCTCTTGAAATTTAATAAGCCAATTTAAAATTTACATGGAAATGAAAAGGACCAAAAATACCTAAAGACGATCTTGAAAAAGAAAAACAATGCTGGAAGACTTAAAACATTGAATTTAAACATTCATTATAAAGTTACAGCTATGAAGATAGTGTTAATTTAGTACAGAGACAAATAGATCAATGGAAGGATTAGAGCATGCAGAAACAGACTCCCAAACTTGATTTATGCAAAGTTGACATTACTTTGCAATGGGAAATGATGAGCCTATCAATAAATAGTGCTAAGTCAATTGAATATTCATGAATGCAGTCAAATATATGCAGCTCATAATGTATGAAAAAAATTATAGAGGTACACAATTCATTTATTAATTAAAAGGTCATGATTCGGGGTGAATTTTGTAATGTGGCGTTTGTCTATTTTTAAAATTTAGTGATTTCTTTTTATTTATTTCCTTAAAATAAGCATTCATTTTTGTAACCAATTTTTCATTTGTAATTTAGTATCATTTTTCTTAAAGAATGCTTCTTAAATTGTATAAGCTTCATATAAACTTCATCATGGATCTGCTCCTGACTGTATCAGCTTCATTGAACAACTGGCTAAAGGGATGGACAGGTATAGCCAGAAAGTGGGATGTTGAACTTGAAGATTTCTGAGATGCAGCTGTGTTAGATGAGGTTAAAATTCCAAGATTTGCCCTGAAATGGGCAGAAATGGAGAAGGAGGATAAGTCGCTGCCATTAACACATTCAAAATTTAAGAACATTTTTCAAAGAGTTATTCTAGATGTTGCATTTCCCTAGATTTAGGTGTGTCCAATCCGGATGAGACTCCAGCTAGGAGAGTTGGAGGTAATGATCTTGAGCCAAGTTTTAATCCTTTCACAGAATAAGACTAAGTAACTTGGGAGGGTGGTAGACGGCAGAGACAAGGAAGGGTTAAGAGTTTTAGTATTATTTTCTGAGCTGAAGTGGGTAAACTTCCACTAACGTTGGAAAAGTAACAGTCTGGGATGATAGAGTAAACTAACTTTATCTTCTTCAGGAGAATTCCTCATTCACACTCAGGTGCATATACACCTACTGCATACATCTATCATCTTGCTCATCGTCATGGCTTATTAGTGTGTCTGTTTTGCCCTACAGACTGTGAACTTCTAGAAAGAACAAATGAATAAAGATTTATGGGTCTATTTGCTTAAATAAATAGAAGCTCTATGTGAATATCTTACTTTTTATCATTTTATCCTAATACCTATTTTATAGTAGAAAACTTCTAGATGTTGCATTAAAGATGAAAAAATGAATGGTAAATAGATGATTTCCTATGATATAGCCCTCTTCTCTACTTATTTCTTAAGTACCACTTTCCTTTAACATCAATTTCCACCACTGACTAAGATTTCTTTCTCCTCCAGAGATGCCATCAAAATTTATGAGCATGTCCTGGAATTTCAAAAAAATGGAGGTACAGTGTTCTGGCTCCCCTGGATTAATTTCATTTTTAATCTGTACTTTGAAATTTATTGTCCTCATTTTGTCAATGGCCCTTCTAAATTTTTCACTGACTCAGATTAATCTCAACTTTCTGAACTGACCTTAACGTTGCCACTTGCAGGGACAAGGTAGCTTTCCAAATGACAATATTTCATTTTACGAAGAAAGAATAATTTAGTATAGGTAAATTTAATTTCTTAGCAAAATAAAAGTTTTTACTTAAGTCGATAATCTTTTACAGTGAAAGCATTATGATTTTTTGATTGTTTGTTTATTTACATGCAACCTCTAATTCTTCAATCTTAAGGCAGTTATTACAAACATGTTCCTTTTTGTGGGCCACAAAAAGCTTTTGTGTATGGCTTTAAAGCAGAATTTGTTTGGGGGAAGTAAACATCCTCCATCATAGCTAAGTATTTGATATGTTTTTGTTTATCATTACTCTGATTTAGGAGGCAGAAGCTAACACTGGTTGTACTTCCTCTATGAGTTAAGCGTAGAGACGATTATAATAAGATGACATTATCTACTCCATCCTCCTAATGATCTTATGATTTTAGATACCATTATTTCTACTTTAAAATGAGAAACTGGAGGCTTAGAGACATTAAGTAATCTGTCCACGTCTAGCTAGTAAGTAGCAGAGCCAGGATTCGAGTCCTGGTTTTTCAGACTTCTACAGTCTTTCACTCTATCACACTGTTTTGACCTTTCCATCTGTAAAAAAGGAAAGGAATTTATGTCAAAATACTGGAAAGTAATCACAGGGCTTACATCTTTTCATATTAAAAAAAAAAAAAGTTAATTGTTAATTCAAGAATCCTTTCCCCACACTACTGAGACCCAGCTAAAGAAAGGCCCTCGCTTCAGTGAAGGCTTCTATACTTGGATCCACAGCCATCTTTGCTGTCTCCAGATACCTGCCAGGCAGGCATTTTCTTTATTTTACTGTTAATACGTGAGAGGGATAGTGCTTTGACCCCCTTATGTGTGCTTTGTTTTTCTTAAAAAACCGTCATTTTTCCAAAGCAAATATTTTATTTATACTTCTTTTATGTCCCTCATTTGGGCTTAGCTGAGAACTAGGATCATAGCAGAACTAGAAACAATTTTCATTCCATTTTGAATTGAAATAGGTTCACATATTTAAAAAATACACTTTTTGAAAATAATTTAAATATTAAGCCATATTCATATGACCTTTCAAGTCCATATTATTTTTGGTGGTGATGAGGACTGTCAGTCCTTTCAATTTTTGATAATATTTTTTGAATACTTTGTTTTCCTTCATTAAATCATTAGTTAACTCATTTGGGAAGCACCAGGAACTGGGGAGTCAGAGATAGCTGGGTTTCAGCACCAGGAGTGACATTGAATTGCTGGATGTTCCTGAGCATCTAATTTTGCCTTTCAGATCCTCAGTCTCCTCAGTAGTAGAATAAAGATAATGATAGTACTTAGCTCACTGGGTTTAATATAATATCTATATGTATCTAAACATTATAATGATAATATATATAAAGTTTCTAGAACAGCATTGGGCAAATAATTGGCACTTAGCAAATCTATATTCCCTTTCTTCCACTAACGTATTCTCAAAATCCATTCTTATCTCTTACAATTTACATATAAGGGATGAAGAATTTGCAGGACACAGCTTAAGTATGAGTAGGTCAGTCTCCCTCATCAGGGCGATCGGCATATTTCCATGCTTTTTTTCCCAGCTGCACGTGATCTCCCACCTTGCTCCCATCTCCCCCCACCTGCTGAAGATTTCATAACCGAGCAGCAGCAACGTCACCTCCTCAGGAGAGCCTTCCTTGATTCTTCCAGCTAAAGCACGCTCCTAGCTTTCTCCCAGAGTATGTCATCTCCGTTCCAGGTCTTTCCTGCAACGTTTGTAGCATTCTGTTGTCATAGAGTTTTTGCTATGGTCTCATTTCATTCAAGTACAAGTTCTGAGGTGTCCTCCTAGTATTTAAAATACATTCTGGGTTTCGAGGACCCCTCCTTCTGTCTGGGGAGCTAGCTTATGAATGTCTGGCATCACATGGGTCACTTTGGAAAGGCCTGGCAAATCCTTGGGCCCCCAGCAGACATGCCTTTCTGGAAGATTATCGGTCAGTACATTCAGGGCTCGTAATAAAGCACTCAGCAAAACTGTCCAGTGGCAGTTACCAGCAATATGTGGTTTTCGAGCACTTGAAATATGGCTCGTCCAACTGAGATTTGTTGTAAGTATAAATATGTACATTAAATTCTGAAGACCGAATACCAAAAAAAGAATATATTATATCCCATTAATAATTTTTATATTGATTACTTATTGAAATGACAACATGTTAAATATATTGAGTTAAATAAAATATATTATTAATTTTTTTAAAAAAAGGATTCAGCAGCAATGAAAAGAATAGTTAATGGGCAGGCAACACAGGACACGCACTGGGTTTTGGAGAGGCTCTCGTTTTTTCCCTTTTTGTGGTTAAAGATGGAGTTAGGCAGAACCTCAGTGCTGACTCTGTTCCCCTCAGGTCATATACCTAGTTCCCTGGCCACACCAAACTCCTACTAGGGAAAGCCACATACTCTTCTCTAGCCCGGATGACCTTCATCCTGTATTTATCCCTTCTCAGTCCTTCTTTTTCTGTTTTCAGATCACCATTGAAGCATAAACTCTTTTTTACTTCTATCAGAGTCTTCTCTTTTGATTCTCAAAAACTTCAGCCGAACATTTTCTCCTGGAAATCAAAAAGTTTGCTTTCCATTATTATGTCTGATGTGGGCTTCAAGAGCTTATTTTGAAGTTAAAAAAAAAAAAATCAACATCTTTTTTCTCTCTGCTTTAATAATCCTGATTCTCTGAGAATTATTTTGTGGATATCTTTGACTAAATAAAAAAATGGTCACATGCAAAGAAGAGTAGAAAGGAAAATTATCAAGGTTGATATTTTGGTGTTAATATATTTGACACAACTTTATATTAGAGATTTTTGCACATATCACATCTCTTCTAAAAATATGTAAAATACTTTCAAGTCAGAAGTTTAATCTTGTCTCTATATCCTCTCAAAGTGCCAAGCCTTTTGTCTTGAACAGAGTAAGTAAATGGTAAATATTTGTTGAATTAAGTTGAAAAAGCACAATACATGATTTTGAAAATCCAAGGGCAAAGCCACAGGGAAGAATTTGGGTGCACAATAAACCCACAGGCACTGCAAGGTGTTAATCAATTGATCTGTATATACAAAACAATGGTACTTTTAAAACCGAAAAACATGCAGAGAATTCTATTAGCCTTGTTCAGAAGGCCACATTATAAACATAGTTATTAAGATAGGTGATGGAAATTAAAATGTTTGTTATACATTCTCCTGAAATTCTACATTTAATCTAAATCACTTATGACTTGTTTGATTAGATGTACCTATGTGACCAACTCAAATTCAATTATTTATGTAAAACTAAGGAATACTAGTTGGAGATATTGCAAATAAAATTTAAAAACTCTTTCCTCTGATTTTAGCTACATAAGGTATTGTCTGTCTGAAATGATTCACCATTTTATTTAATTGTTCTTTTTGTGGCTCTTGTTTTTATTCAGGGGACAAAGGAGAAAAGGGTTTGCCTGGGATTCCTGGAGGAAAAGGCAAAGCAGGTATGACAGCTCATTTTTCTCATTAGTTTCTGGCATTATTCCAAATGTAGTCATCTCAAAAATAGATATTTTTTAATGGAAAACAAGAACCCTTTGAGTATGCTTAACTTTATTTTACTCGGGGTATAGGAAAGGAAAGAAGGTAACTTTCCTGTTCATTTGCTGATGACTTTCCAAGCCCTGGGGGAAGGGGATGATGGCACATTCCATCCTGGGCCTATTTATTTCGAGGAGGCAAACCAGCACAACAGGAAGCAGCCCTCATTCTCCTAGACCTAGAGGAAAATCCCCCATGGCCTCAGCAACAGGACTGTGTCAGCATGCCTTACATTCCACCAGCATCTCAACCATGTACTGGCCAGCAGTTTGCCAGAAGCAAACTGGCCAGGTGCAGGAAGGCCCCGAAGTTATAGAACCTACCCTCTGAGGGCCAGGGAGATTCTCCCTGAGCACTGAGAGTTTTATTTCCAGTGCTGTATGCAGAGTAAGAAAGTAAGTTGTTTTAGTGGCCTTCACTTGTTTCTGTCTACAGGGATACAGTGAAGATGAATTCTAAGAGCTGTTTTAAATTCCTTATATTTAACTGAAAAATAAAGCCACATTCCCCCACCCCCACCCCCACTTTGGCTAATAATCTTCTTTTTACTTTTGAACCACTTAAGAAAAAAGCAAACAAATGGTGTCATGAAGCAGCCGTTCAACAGAAACAATGGAATCATTTGAATTTCACATCATTTTCCTTACGATTTCTTCTTTGTCACAGTAAAAGTAGGTAGTTGAAAAAGGTATATGAGCTGAAGGGAATGAATGGCAGAAATTAAAATCATAGTTAATCCATAAATAGGATAACTGCTTCTTGAAATTGTAAGTTGGATCTATTCACAGGATTTAAACTTAGTCCTTGAAACATTCAAGCTTTACTCCAAACAAATCATCAGAATTAACGTTTTATTTCAGCATGAAAGGTTTCTCCTGTCCTGGGGAGGTTGTGTGTGGGTGATCAGTGCAGTAACAGAAGAGAAAGCTGGCTAGAAATATGTTTTAAGAAAGCTGTAAACACTTGAGTCTGAGATTGGGAAGTCACGTCCTGCGTGTAGCAAAAATGCCAAATGGTTCACAATAGGTGTGCGATGGTTTGGCATATTTATTCTTTTTTTAAAAAAAATATGGCTTAGCATTGTTTTAAGTCATTCAAAATATTTAAAAGATATTTTCTGAATTCATAAAGACACTATAAATTGGAAACTTAGTTTCAAATACAAGATTAAAAGTATAGCAATTCACAGAGAGACATAGCCAGTCTAGAAAAAGATAAGTACTGGGAAGAGAGTGCTGGCTCCTTTCTGCATGTGTTTCAACATGAATTCACAGTTTTCGTCATTTCAAAGGTACTGTCTGTGATTGTGGGAGGTACCGAAAAGTTGTAGGGCAGCTGGATATTAGCGTTGCTCGCCTCAAGACATCTATGAAGTTCGTCAAGAATGGTGAGTATCTTCTCTTTTGCTTTGTGCTATTTATGTATCGATTTAGTGTCCTTTAAGTTTACAATTCTAATATTCCTAGCAGAAGATACCTCGGGTAGGGCCAGGGACTACTGAGATAATGTCACCAGATTAAAAGTCCTTCAAAATGCTAATTATCTGCTCCAACTCCAGGACACTTCGGGTCCACTATGTATGTTCATACATGCTGCCCTGACTCTGTGCAGGAAAAGCTACACTCTGGAGAGAGGGGGATGGTGAAAAGGGCAGAGTTTGGCAAGCCATGCTTGAGGAATAAGAAGGGACAGAAAGAGTCAGACAGAGCTAGCATCTCAAAAAATAGAAGTAATAAATAAAAAAATAACGACTTTCTTGAGTCTTGGAATAATAATTGTTATTATATAGGTGCTGCGATTAACCTGAAGCTTAGCGAGATTAACTTCCCCATAGATACAGAGCTAATAAACTAGAGCAGAGATCTCGATACAGGCCTTGCTGATTCTTCTACTCTCAGTACAAATCAATAGGGACATTATGCGTTTCTCTAAATGTTGCCACTTTTCATTTTAGTCATTTTTGTTATCCTTTGTCTATTTCCCCTTTATAGTTATCATTAAAGCCCTTAAAATGGGACTTAGATGCTCTCTTCTGAAACACTATGAATGAGGGAAATATTGTAGTTAATGTTACGGTTGGTTCCATTTTGTTGTACTTTCATTTGTCATAACCCAGCTATATTTGTTGTACATTATTAGGAGCACAGAGATGCCCTTTTGTGTTCATCCTCATCTTGTAATATAGAAGCACAGGAAATGCTTGATATTAACTAACTACCCTAATTATAGTTCTGGTTATAACCCACACACAGGACGCTGTCTCTAACACGGCGTAGACTCTCGTGAATCAAACAGACCCTAGAAGTTCAGCATTGAGCAATAGTTCTCAACATTTGAGCAGTCACAAATTTCTTTGTGAATTTTAATTGATGAACCCTTAAAAAGTATACGTAGACAAAACATGAATACCATATTATGACCTCAGGTTGATTCTGAGTCCGCGTTTCTGTTTTGAAGCTTACTCAGTAGCTCAGTCTACTTCATGTACTTGGAATGAAGTGTAGACAGTCTCAATCGATGTGCATGTTCACAGCCCAGGAATTTGGCACAAAGTGGAAAAACTTCGGAATTATTCCCATATCAGTTCAATAAGCTTTTATCATCCCTTGTGATGTTAAAAGCATCAAGTCAAAGATGTGGTCATTGTCCTCAAAGTGTTCACCATTTAGTAGAAAAGATACACAAACGTTAGAGCAGAGTGTGTCACGTGCCATGAAGTGGAAGGGACAATAGAAACACAGGGGACAGGAGCCCCCAGTATCTGTTCAGCATTGGAAAGGCACCTACGGGAGAAAACGCTTCCACCGAGCTCTAAAGGATGGACTGGAGTTTGCCAGGTAGAGGAGCAGTGAGACGAATTTCCAGGCACGAAAGACATCGAAGGGAAAGAGAGAAGGGCCTGTTCATGGGACTGTAAGTACGGCCGAAGCATAAACGAGGATGGAAACAGTCTGAGACGAGCTGAGTGGCAGTTCATATAACAAGTCTGTCAAAGCAGCTTTCTGCTTCAGAGTTCTGTGGGAAGTTAATAAAAAATGGCAGGGAGGGCAGATGGGAGAAGTTTGTTCTCCGTTTGAAAACTAGAAAGGTGGAGAATATATCAAACCAGTGCTTACCTCCTAACAGGGCCTTGCAAAATAGTTATCGAATATTGAATAAATGAAATCCAGCAATATTATATACTTGTCTTGTCCCCTGTTGAGATACATAATTGCCTCATCTTTTCCTCCCTGCAAAGTCATAGCAGGGATTAGAGAAACCGAAGAGAAATTCTACTACATCGTGCAGGAGGAGAAGAACTACAGGGAATCCTTGACCCACTGCCGGATCCGGGGAGGGATGCTGGCCATGCCGAAGGACGAAGCTGCCAACACACTCATCGCTGACTATGTCGCCAAGAGTGGCTTCTTCCGGGTCTTCATTGGGGTGAACGACCTCGAGAGGGAGGGGCAGTATGTGTTCACGGACAACACTCCACTGCAGAACTACAGCAACTGGAAGGAGGGCGAGCCCAGCGACCCCTACGGGCAGGAGGACTGCGTAGAAATGCTGAGCTCGGGCAGGTGGAATGACACCGAGTGCCATCTTACCATGTACTTCGTCTGCGAGTTTGTCAAGAAGAAAAAGTAACTTCCCTCATACTACACATCTGTTATTCCCCGTGCCTACCACTGCAGTTCTTTTTATCCGTCTTTTTCTTCCTAGTTATGCTACATTTGTTCTGCCTCAACATTTGTTCTGCCTCAAGACAAGTGGGAAACGCTAAACTGAGGCTTGGAATGTCCATTGCCATGCTCTCCGGTGACAATTTTGAACATTTTCATACATGGTATATTGCTGGGCCAATAGTTCACTAAGTGACATGGGTCCCAAGAGCGAGTTTGAATTACTAGTTGTGTGGGAGGTGGTTGTTTACGTCTCAAATAAAATGTTCTCTTAGCATTTGCCCTGCCCCCTTTCCCTAGAGCCCTAAACCTCTCTCTAACTGGCACAGTGGCTCATTGGACAGCTGATTGGTGATGACTAGGGTGACCCATGCTTGCCCAAATTCAGACATGTAGCGGGGGCCTTCTGTTAGAAGTGTCAAGATATTATCTTTCTTTGAATCCAAGGCCCCCTGTTCTCTGGCCAGGCACCCACCATCGCCACAGCCACAGTTGCAAGGTTTTCTTGTTCACACAATCATAGAAACACTTTCAACTCCAACCTCTACATGACAAACTTCTACCCCTGTGACCTGCCCCAGACAATATGGAATCACGCACACTACTTTTGTGCTTCTGATCTATAATCTTCACTGAAGAACATCAAGCACTTGGCCCCATCTCTGTAGGCCCACAACTTAATCCCAGGCCGCCAGATAATTAATTCTGATTTGAGGAAAAAGGAATTTTAAAAATTAAAAAGGAAAAAAAAAAAGAGTTTGTTCCCAAACAATATTATTTATAATCTTCCTGCTATTGCCCTCTGCTATTAGTATGGCTCCATTTTCCCTCGTCTTAAGTTTACCCATATCAATGTGACTCCCTTAGGCATGGAGAATGAGGGTTGGGGTTTGTGAAGCCTTCGGAAAACTAAAGAAGCTTCAAGGTGCTCCCAATATCAAGTCTCTGAGTTCCCTGCCTCTAATATGTCACTCATGGTGACATTTCTCAGAAGGCCCTTTACTTTTCATAACTGTGTTGTAAAATCTCCATACCAGAGATGCCTTCTCTAGTACCCTGACATCACAGGAATGTGTCAGGCGTGGAGTTTGGAACATGCCTAGGACTTGCATTCACTGAGCTGATGAAATTCACTTTGAACTGCAGATCAAACCTCTAAGCAGCTTTCATTTGGAATTTAAAAATAAACAGTTCAACAAAACTCTAGATTATCCCCTTTTAAACTGCTACTCCAGTTATAGTTTGAGACATATGATTAAAATGCTGGCAAAATGGTTAATGAACTTAGAGAAACAGATCAACAACATATGTTCACCTTAAACCATCTGTTCATGATTTCACCCATGACTAACTCGTTATGAGATAGGATTTAATTAGTTTATTTCTGTGGGTTTAACGAGGGTCACAAACTCAAGTGCTACAGGGGCCATACAGATGACAGAAATAAAGGAAGTGGAACAGGTGGAGACCTTAGTACCCCCAAAACGGCTTGCCCATCTAAAGGAACCAGCTGCTCCTCAGTGGCTGCTATTTTTGCCATGAAAGACCCAATGTCGCTACATGCTCTGATATTTCAAGAGAAATCAGAGAGCTGCAACTTTAGAAGATATCTTTATATTTTTAAATATTGGCATCTAATCAGTTTTTAACCCAAATTTTAAGCCATGCAAAAACAGTCTGCTAGCCTAAATCGTGACCTTTCCATTTCTCACCTCTCTGGGAAAGTTCTGAAGGTTTTAGCCATATCAAATGACATTAAGATACAATGACATCAAAGTCAAGATCTCTCATTAATACCTCATTCAGTCAGCTCAATGCAGGCATTTGTTCAATGTTTGCCATTCATCAAGTTAATAAACTAGTTACTTTATTCAGACTTTTGAGGCTGTGCCATAGGCTATTTTGAAGGCAAGGCAGTTTAATAAAAATTACAAAGAGGACGCCATATTAAAACCAGTATCTTTGGGTAGAATGCCTGCCAAGAGCATGAGGAAAAAGAATCTAGAAACACTTAGAAGAAAAGAAAAGGAAAAGAAGAAAGGAGAGAGAGATGAATAGTAAACATCGCATAAGATCTCCACTAGGATCCATATTCTGATTTGTTCTGAGACCCCACAGGATGAAGGTTTATTGTGTGGATTGTAAGTTCTATTATTATTTCTATTATGATTATTATAATAATAATAACATTTTTTCCCATGACTCACCTTTGCTGCCAATGCTTCCAAGAGAAGATGACAGAGCTTCAAAGAATAGGATTCATCCTGCAACCTTTCCTGGAAGAAATTTTGAAGGCACTACACACTTAATTAGATCTATTATAAAATTTACTTTGCGTTCTACAAAATAAACACCTTTTCATATCATTTTTCGTGTGATCCTGATAAACTTTGTGAAGTACACAGGGCTGACATTTTAACTGCCATTTTCCCAATAAGAATACTGAGACCCAAGGAAGCAAAGTAATTTACCAGAATTAAACCATTTGGGGGAAAAAAGCCAAGGCAGTGTTCTCTCTAGCCTCTGTTTATTGCTCTTATATTGAATAGAAGTTCATCCACGATTCCCTCATGATAACAGAGGCTCAAATAATGTCTCTTGATTACTTTCCAAAGATAAAGATTAGGATTAATGGAGACGCTGGGGATTCAGAAACTTGCCTTACGAATATGGTGTTCGCTGGTTTATTTTTCATTCATGAATGTCTATACGCGGCCTTAGTGTTGAGGAGGTGACTTAGTACAGCATCACTACAGTTTTTCAGATAACTACAGCTATAGAGAAAGCAATGCAGATATATGATAATCAACATTTGCCCCAAATAAAATGACCACAAAACTTTTTGCCCCATAAAAGAACTCACTAGAGAATTCCCTTAAATAATTAGCGTTTAAAATCAATTTTATTCTCAAAAGTTGAATTTATACTCAACTTTTCAGTTACAATCTAGACACTGTCCAAGGATGACATAAAGGTTGCAGAAGAAAATTTAATAATGTATTCACAATCTCACAGCACAGCCTTATCAAAGCAACATATTCTATAACCAGGCAAGAAGAAATATCTTATGTCCAGAGGCATTGCCCAAACACTGTAGAAAGGTGCACATCCTGTATTGAGAGAGATATAACAACCATGGATTACGCTTTGGACAACTCACCCACAAAAATGGCTGCCATTTAAAAAAAAACATATTTTGTCCTGCTTAGATCTGTGTTATCCAAATATGAGCTAATTTGATTGTTAACCAATTAATTTTTACCTCTGGATAGTGTACCTTTAGACAATAAGACATCTGTGGAATAGGAAAAATTAATTAAACAGTAACGCCCACTGCATCATCAACAGATGAGACAAAATGTTTGCAGGTATTATCTCTGATGAGAGAATCATGATTGGATTCCATGTGAGGTTACACAGGTTTGAGTGTATCACTTTGAAATTAAAAATCTAGGTCTGAAGTCATGACTACTTTGAATTTCAATGTCAACTGGGCCACTTACTAGCCCTATTAGAGAAACAATTTCCATAATCTCAGTCTTGTTTTTCAAATCTGTATATAGTTTCTCCTTCCAGAGTGTTGTGACAATAAAGGACGTAATATATAATGAGGCTAGACTTGTTATATGTATACAATAAAACAGCCATTACTACTGGCTACATGTTGAAAGGAAACAAGACATATTTTAAAATAAATAAAAATTACTTAAAAAAATGTGTATATAGCATATATACTACATATATATGTATACACACACGCACACACATATGTTTATATACACCTATATGTGTGTGTGCATCTGTGTTTGTATACATGGGAAGGTAACTTTTTTAATACTCATTTATCTTTAGGGCAGTGAATAAATCTGCCATTTGGGGCTGCTGATATGAATTAGAGCTGAGGTTCATAACTGGATATGTTTGATTCTGAAACCATCTATGCTGTCTCTAAGACGCAGTTCCTCTGAACCTGTGTTTAGCACATAAAAAGTAACCATATTTTAAACTTAAAAATAAAACCATTGACTTGTATTACCTTGAGATCATGAGGCCTTTATACTCTAGCTAAATTCTTTAAAATTTGAGGGAGAAAAGAGTCATGTCCTTTTGAATGGAGATTAAAGGAAAGGAATACATAGAAATTGTATACATAAATCTTTTTAAGAACAGTGGACTTTCTGTTATTGCACCGCTAACAGATGGTCATGCAGTTCAGATATGAACATTTTTGGTAATTTGCTAATCTCATTATAATGTTTTTCCTTATAGCGAGCATCTCTCTAATTTCTACCCACTGTCGTGCCTTTTGCTGTTTATAACTGTGAGAGGTCTGGCCCTGAGACAAGCTGGGACAGGCTCTTAACGAAAGTACAAACAGGTCAGGGAACAATGTCCTCACTGTGGGATGGTTACTAAAGTGGATGTCCAGCTTTATACATCTCTCTAAACCTAGATAGAAACTCCCATATCCACTGAATTCAAATTTTGAACTGGTAAAGACATGAGAGGCACAGATATAGAGCATAAATAGTATTTGCAGTCATGTGGGGCATCTCAATCATAAATAATCTTTTTATTAAGGGGGTACAAGATGAATAGGGTTCAACTCCCAGGGGAGGAGGCTGTTAAGAGGTAGACGGTTTGGTAAGGCCCCATTGAGACGGTTCAGGGCAGGTGTCCAGTGCCAGTGGGAGAATGAAGTCAAAATGAGAGTCTCGTGCATGAAGCTACATGGTGAACAATTGGTTTAGGTCAATAGCAGAGTTCATTAACTCATTAATTCATCAAATATATTTATGGAGCATTTAATATGTGTTAAGTGGCAGTATGATAAGGGCTGGAGAAGCAATGGAAATGAAGACATCAGGTTTCTAGCCAGGCAGAACTCCCCTCAGGCTCTTTAAACATCCAGCCTACACACTGAGCCCCAAGATTTAATTTATTGTCAGGAATGAAATCTATAAACACTCTATTTTGATACCTCCTTCCTCTTCAAAATAACACCTCTTCAGAGATTTACTGAAATAAATTACATAGGACAATTTTTTTAAAAAGTACCACATTACCCTTTCTTGAAGAGCAACGCCGATGCATCTTTTCTAGCACCTCTGCACATCCGCTCCGGCTGATTCATTGCAATGTGAACAAAACGTTCCCATATCAATATGTACACTCACCCACACCATTTCCTCACAAGACAGAATATATTCTTGTGGTCGTGCAAGAGTGAGCACTGACACCTAGTAAATGTTCCCTTGCCTTATTTTTTTCTCGTGACCTACACCTGATATTCAAGTGAAACCAAAATTTGCCATTGATTGTCACTTTCATAATAAAATAAGGACAGGTAGGAGGAAGGGAGGAGAAGCGGTTCATTGGTTCAGCCATTTTATAATTTATTAAAATGTGAGTCCAGCAACCCTGCATTAATCACCACGTTGGTGTCTGCAGGTGGAAAATAATACAGATTAATATGCATCCATACCATTTTTAAGCTATATCACCCTTTGACATATGCATTTTTCACTTTGGAACCCTGAAACAGAGTGATTTATCAATAGTTAAGCCTCACTCTATATAAACCTGGTGATGGGTCTTTGGGAGAAGGGATGGAGATAAGGACTGGCTACAAGCCACCCGTCAATATATTGATAGAATGTCACTTCCAGGATGGAGCACTCATAAACTCTGTCATGATGTGTAAAAAGGCCAGGCGTTTTCCAAGTCTTGAGAAAATTAAGCAAGGGTGTAATAACTGCAACACACATTTAAGTCTGACTAGTCTAGGTTAATATTTTTTTACTAAGACCATATGGACAGAAGTTACGTGGTACCTGGGTCCTGGTCTGCAAACTTCTTATCCTGGAAATCGTTACTATCAAATTGTCAGCAATTGCTCCCAAATCATTTGCAGGCTTGAGATTCTGAAACATCCTTGTATTTAACATAATCCTTATGACCCATTATTTCCTGGAGATTTCTAGCCATGGTTGGAAAATATCCTCACCCTTTGCAGAAGTACAACTACCACACAGCTATTGGGATTATAGGTCCTCTGTTCCTCCACTCTTAACATGGTTTCTTCCACTGACACCCAATGATGGAGAGTAAAAGGCAAGTTCACCTTATTTTGTGCAGAGATCACTGAACATAAACGCACCCTCATTTAGGTTTATGACCATGAGAAATCTTTGGCTAAGCCTTTGATCTGGTGTATCTCCTTCCCTTCAAGCTCAATAAGGTCCACCTCAACTCACCAAAACCAAAAACTGGATGTCTTGATACCCCAGCCTGGATATATTTGTCCTAGAAAAAAGCCATTTTTAGAGGTGTGCTGTCTGGCTTTGGCCTCAAACACTTCTCATCATGCTCTTTCTGGAAGACCTTGCTGACACTGCTGCTTGTGGTGAAGAATAGTGTGGAAAAGCTCTTTCAGAGGTAGGCAGCAGAAAACCCTGGGACACCCACTGGACTTCAGAAGTCTCCAATCATTAAATCTTTGAGATTTTGCTATATTTGACCATTTTTTGTATCCCAGTTCTTCCAGGGCTTGCCTAGAAAGTCTCATGTTTAATCAACTACGTTTTCCTGAAAGCTGCCTGGTGAGCGTTGGGGTTTCTGCCAGTGGCCCCGGCACCCGTGTAACCAGCAATTCCATCAATTAACCGATGCACTGGGGAAGGTCTGGATGTCTGCTTTCTATTTCTGCTTTCACTTTCTCTCTGTCAAAATTGCTCTCTCCAACTATTCTAGGACCATAAAGAGAAGCTAATCTCTAATCTACTTCCTTTTGAATCTATCAGCCTAAATTTCTTTGTTCTCATTAATGAACGTGCTCAATGACTCTGGTTCTTTGGCCACCATGAACCAGGCTTAACGTCAGCTCACTCTGACATGAGGGGAGCGCTGTGCCATCCTTGTTACCTTTCCTCCCATGTAAGCTATTAGATCATTTTGACCATCCAGCTCATGATGATGAACATCTTAAACCCACATCGAAGAAATCAGGGATGAATTCGAGGACTGAAGAAATACAACTCATTGATACTTTATTTGTTGCCAAGAGTAATATCTACCCAATGACACATCTGAGCCAGTTTCCTTTCTATTTCTTGCTAGGATTTACTCTAGACAGCGAAAATGCTCAGCAATGCCACATGGATAAGTAACACTCTGTCTGCGAAGTCCTGAGCAGTCGAGTCTCCTCCTCATCAAAAGGCCTGTCAGAAACAACTTACACTACTATATAAGACATTAATTCTGCAGCTCAGCAAGCCATGTCATATATTCCTAAAGACCAGGTTCCAGGGCTTGAATTCTTCTGTGCTGGCAATTTTATAATTTCACTTTACTTGAGTCTGTGTCACAAGACATAAACATTTCTTGTTTATGATTTTTTTAGAGACTATTCATTGGCAGTCCTGGCCATAGAGCACCACAGCAATCATGGGCATAGAGATAGGATTTGCAGGCACAGAAATGGGTGAAGTTGCTTAGGATAAGAATTTTTTGTGAGGAGAGCTGATATCCTAGGTCTGAGATCTGAGTTATTCTAATATTCAAAGGCTGGGAAGAAGGGAAGGGGTGGGATTCTTAAGGCACATTGATTAAGATTGGTAAGAGAAGCAGTAATAGAATCAGAAATGTTTCAAGAAGAAGGGAGCAGTTAACTTTATTGAATGTCTCTGTTCAATTAAAAACAACGATGAAAAAGAACTTATTGGATTTGTCATCACGAAGTCATAAAGAACTTAGCAAAAATGTCTCAAAAGTATTAGGGAGACAGAAGACAAAGTAGAATTGTGTCAATGGGGAAATGGGCTGCAAAAGAAGTAGAGACAGTATACATAGATAATATTTTTAGGAAGCTTGCCCGTAAAGGAGAGATCACACTCTAAGATCAAGAATGGAGGTTGGGCATTGTCAATCAAAGTAATAGCAATAACTGATATAACGAGTGCTATGATAAGCATTTTATATGTGGTTTTAATTTAAGCCACGAATCAACTCTGTAGGGCACATACTATCATTATCTCCACTTTACCCCTGAGTAAATTGAGGTACAGAGATTAAATATCATCTGTAAAGTCATCGTGCTGGGGTTTCAATGCAGGCAGGCCAGTTCATTACTTGCGTTGTTAACTTCTGCAATGTTCTGTTACGCCCTGTGATAATGGGCATATTTGAAAGGTCTTGAGTTTCTGCTATGGCTTTGCTACTTGTGTTCTATGTGAGTCTTCACAACTCACTTAACTTTCCTGAGCTTGGCAGCTGTGTGTACAACACACATATTGATGGATGTATGAAAGAAAGAAAAAAAACTGTACAAAAACATTATCATTTTATACCTCCAGCAGTCATGAATAGGTTTGAAACTTAGGAACATTTCATCCATTTCTCAGAAGGAACAAATAGATATTTCAAAAATTCTGAAGACTACCCTTTTTTTTCTGTCCCTCAGAAGTAAAGGGAAAATATAGCTTCACATAAAGGAAATGATTCTAGTAGAGATTAAGTGTTCCAGGGGGCTCTGTTTGAAAACACTTAAAGTCAACATGATGAAGTTTTTGAAAAGAACCTTGAGAAGCAACTACTCTGACCGAGAAAAGGAAAAATAACATAATGCGATCCCCTCGGCTGGAGCAATATGATCCTGGGATGGAGGGTGACGGGAAGATGGAGAGCTCAAAGTCCTCATAAAGGACACTGTGAGTGCTGCAGGAGAGAAGCACGGCCTGTGCGTCCCACGTGGTGAGGATGTCAAGTCCTTTCTTTGGGATTCTGGAAGCATTTGGGTCCCTCTGCTGTAAAAATAGGATTGTAGACTAGAAAACTACTCCCTAGCAATTTTAAATGACCCCTATCTTCCTCTTTTATTTCTCTGTGTGTGAGGTACATAACAGGATTGGCTGTTTTTATTTAATTTTAAGAATGAAACATCACTTATTACATGATGACAATAATTTTCTAACTTCTGCAGTTATACGGTCACAAAATCCTTGCCTCCAATTCTATCTCCTACTCTTATCGTCCTATAGAATAAAGCCACGAGTCCATAACATAGCATACTATGAAGCCTAGATATTTGATGAGTGAGTACACACTATAATAATGCTCTACTCACATTTTCAGCCCCTCTATTTGCCACCCCCTTCCAGGTACACACCTCCCTATCTACACATGTACTGCAAGTTTCCACAACTTGTTCTTCTCTCTGATTTGAGTATGTTGCCTTTGTGTATTGTTCTCTGTTGTCTGCTTAGCAAACTTTCACTCATCCAGTGAAACGCAGCTCATCCATCTCAGATTCCCAAAGGCCCTCAGGGTTCCTTTCACTGCCCTCTCTCGGCATAGCTCTTCATGTTCCTGTCATGGCATGTCCTGTTGAGGACAGGGATTGTACCGTATTCTTCTTTGTAGCATGAAGGCCAAGACACTGTGTCCAAGAGATAAGTAACCAGTACTTGTTTGCTTAATAACTACCTTATAAAATGGTGAATCCAGGAATAGAATTCAAGGTCTCCTGGAGCTCCCTAGTCCTACTATGTACGGGCAGCATTTTAGGAACTAGGAGTATTTTAGTCAGTGTCCTTATAGGAAAGAGATGGCCCATGTAAATGAGGTAATTGAGAAAAGTCGAAAAGAGAAACTTTCTATGAAGGTGTAGACAGAGTTAAGAGAACTCGTCAAGGGACAATGAAACATGAGGGACAGCAATGGCAGGGCTGTGGGGCTAATGTGAGGGACAGGTACCAGGACCTGAGAGAGCTCCCTGTGAGCCACCTGACAGGAACTATGGCCTTAGAAGTAAGAAAACAACCTGCTGCCAGAATCCAAGAGACTATTTTCTGACTCGTGACTCCCACTGCTCTCTGTTCTCCCTCAAGTGCTTTCCGTTAGCCAGTCCCAACCAGAAACCAGAGGGTAAAGAATCTAGTCGTGGGCTGTAAAATTCAGCCTCCTGAGTCCCTGAATGTGGTAGCGCCAGATAGAGATGGAGTTGAAGGGCAAACAAAAATATCCAGCACGAAGAGTGAAATCCAGTTCTCTTCTTTAATGAGCAGAAGCTGATATGATTCCTAACTTTAGGAGCTTCCTAAATTTCTAAAGCAAAGGGAGCCAGATGTACTTTAATTCAAGAGTGTGGGCCACCCCGTGGCATGTTCTGGCATCTCAGGTCTTTGAGGTCTCTTCTGTGATATGTCTAAAATAAAATTTTATAATTAATATAATTATCAATGTCATATATCAATGGAAAATATAT
>NW_006439568.1:7493037-7540147 GCF_000325575.1 Pteropus alecto | reverse complement strand
TTTTTTTTTTTTTTTTCATCAAGTTGACATTTTTGAGGTGAAAAAGGCTTTATTTTTTTATGAGTTAAAGTAACACATTGCTGATAAATCAACGCATTATACCTGGCAATTTGACAAGGCCACCAGCTATTCTTCATCGTTCTCCTTGGCCACATCTGATGGAGGTGTTAGACACCATGACTTCTTTGGGGGTTGAACAGCCTTTGAAGACTGACTCTCCTCCTCAGAAGTTTGGGGCCTAAGGATTGTGTTAGGTCTCATACAGTCAAAGAATTTTTTAAACCAGAGTTGTGGTTTCTTCAGCAACTCAATCCCTTCGAAAATAAGTAGGCTTGATCTTGCTTTCGGTCCCATGTGCCAGCAACCACACAAAATGTTCATTGATAGAAACAACTCTCCAACCTGCTTCCTTACTCTGTGCCTGCCCTATCCCACCTCCCAAGCCAACAGCCACTTCTTTGAAGCTCTCTGGAATTGTAGGTGAGAAGTCTGCACACTTCATCTAATCTTCACTCCAAGATCACTTTGTTCAACTGGGAAGTTTTATTAGACCTTTTTTTTTATGTCTTCTAACATCTCATCTTTAATTCTTTGATATCTTTGAACACAGCAAGACCCAATTTCTGGACTCTATTTTCTTTCAGTTCTACTTATATGCTGGCCAGTATTTTCTGCAATTTGTGGGGTTTTTTGTAATAACCCTGCCAAAGGCAGCCAGTACACACTAGCGCTTTTATCCTATTCACACATTTTCCCTAATTCCAATGGATAAATAGTTTCTCTGATATTGACCCTCTTGTTGCCTAATAATAAGGCCAGTGCCATATATTATAGCTTTACTTTAAAGCAATTTGATTCAAAATACCATTTTTTTTTTTTAGTGAAGATACACTAAGGTATGTGTAAATCAACGTACCCTCACAGCATAGTGGTTTAATGCAATAAAAATTTATTTCTCGTTCATATAATGACTGAAAATGGTTTGGGCAGCCTCTCCATCTCATAGTGGTCTTACGTGGAACCCCTGGTTTTCTAGGTTGCCACAGAAGACAAACGAGAGAGCTAGGGGTGCTGTGCAGGTTGATTTTAAAGGCCATGTCTGAAAAGAGGGTTGTGTCGTCATTGCCTACATTTTTCTGGCCAGAATTCAGTCATTAGGCCCTATCGCGTCGTAGGGCAAAATTTAGGAAATGCAGTCTTTCTGTGTAATCTGGACAAAGAAATGTTGTAACAAACACATAACATCGTCTCTGCTACAGGCACTGCAAGCTAGCTGGTAGTTAAGTATATGGGCTCTGATTTCACCATGTACTGGCCATGGGGCGTCAAGCAAGTTGTGTGCTTCAGTTTTGTTTTCTGGAAAATGGGGATAACGATGAAAGGGTAACCACATCAGAGGGTTATGTGTGTACATATATATATACACACACATATAATTTTAATATATATAATTAGGACAAGCCTGCTACACAGTAAGTGCGATATAAGTTTATATAAGTGTTGCATAGCAAATTGTTGACATGTCAGTGAAGAGCACACTGGGATAATTGTCCTATGTGCCATTTTATAGTAAGTCTAAATGACTAAGAAGTCAGATATTTTTAAGTCCTAGACCACATGGCTCTACAGCCACAATAATGCATACCTCATGTCTCATTTTGTGTCTTTTTATTTTGTCTCGTTTCCATTTTGCATGATCGATTATACCTTGTATGCTAAACCAATGGGATGAGACACAAGTGAAAGTTTTTCAGATGAGGCTAATCTGGTTCTCACTCAAAGAATGTTCTCCCTAAAGGCTGTAGAGGACTTATCTAATTAATGACTGCCAAATTTACCAGGAAGTGAGTCTGTGTGAGCAAATGCTGTCTTTCATTCACAAAATAATTTATTCATTTACCGAAACATAATAAGCATTTAGTATGTGCCAGGCACTGCATTCAACAAAAAAGCTATAAATAATTGATTCTCCTTGGAGCGGTAGAAGCAGATTGTGCGCCTATCAAGTAGAATTTATTATTATCCATATTTTTATAAAGAAGAAATTGGAATTTGAAAAGATATCAAAGATGCTCTACTTTCTCCATTTCTCCACTTGACATTTTCTCCACTTTCCCCATCTCGGTAGAGTCATGACTTGCATCCGGGACTGTCTCATGCCAGCACCCACACTCTTTTCCCTCCTCCAGCCTGTTAGTCAAGGTGCTGACAAGAAACAGCTGGTGCCCAGAAAATGGGGAAGTCAAGGCGAGTTCTAAAAAGGAACAACGAATAAAACATGTGAGCAAAGTAGGGTAAAACACGAGAGAGAACATAGTACACTAGGGCTGCAAACCACTGAGCACTGTAAATACCTGTCGTCCTGAAAGAGAAAGACAGGGTGTTGGTTACCAGAAGCCAGAGTGAGAAGGCTACCTGGTGGAAGAATTGTGGTTCAGGGCTGTAGCCAGCCCAGTGTGATCCCACAGGGAAGGAACTGGGGCAATACAGGCTCAGTAAATTCTCCCTTTCATCTCCTGCCAGTGAGTCTCACTGTCTGACACTAGAAGAAGCTGGGCAGCAAGAGAGCCCACTGATGAATAAGTTCTTATAGTTTAGCTTCCTGAAGAACAGAAGAAGGTGGGGAAAGGAGAAAGAAGAGTAAATTTTAGGGGGGCATCAGAAGATATCCAAGGTGGAACACGGAGGAGAATGTGTCTGAGGTAGCAAACAAGGCAGCCATCACAACCACTTTAAAAATGGTGCACTCACCTAACTATACAGCATTAAAAAAATTATATTAGTCAAGGTTTTACAATGGATTTAACTTAATTTTCATTGAAACAACTCTCTTTTACTATAACTATTACCCCAGTTTGTTAGTATTTAATTATTTTATCATAGTAATAAACAAACTGGCAAAAACAGGTTTGGCTCTGAGTAAGCGCACACATCAACAGGCGATAGCTGAGGTTTCAGGATACCCCAGATGTCCACTCTGCAAGAATTCAGTGGCCAGCGGAAAAAGGTCATTGTGATTTACCAAGTGACAAAGTATATCAGTGAAACCAGCAAATCAGATTTAAAGGGCAGAGAAGAGCTTCTAGTGAAGTTCTATGCTGAGCATCTGGCCATTTTTCTTGGTTCCTTAAACGGAGAAACATTCGTCTGACTAGAATTATTCTAAGTCATTTTTCTTAATCTTTTCTTCCTTATAGTATCAACAATCTTCAATTTCTTATCGAAGCCGTCATTGGTGGTTAACAGCTGTGCGGACTTCATGTCTGAAAATTTCATGGGTCAGCATCTCTTCCACTGCGTTCTTGGCTCATTTTCGCAAACCAATTTTGTAGGAAACATGAATGATTAATGAATCCTGTGTGGTGAACTAGCAGCTTGTTTGGTGTTTCTGACCTAGGTGCTTTAAAACTCATTACCGGTACCTATTGAAGCTTTTCTAATGGATTTAAAATAGATTTTGCTACTGTTAAAATGATTCTACTCTTATGTAATCTTGATTTTCATGTTCCTTGTTTATGTGTTGTTGCTTGTAATTGTTAGGCACTGTGAACAGACTTACCTTTTTTTTTTAAAGTCAATCTATGTTCAGGATGACAATTTACCATATTCCATTTAGAAAAGAAAGTTACAGGTCTAAGTGATGGTCACTTAACACAATATAGCACTTCTTTAATGTAGAATTTATGCATGAGCCACGTTTGTACTACAATAATGCCCTGAAATAATGCCCTCCTATGATGGATTTTGGTTTTTTGCTCAAGAACTTCTTCTTCCACGTAGTTGTGAGGGGGCCAGCATGACACTCTGCCTCTGTTTCTGCATGGGTGGGGCCTTGCTCTAGGCTGGCCAATCAGATAAACTACTTTACCCAACCACTGTGATTGGTTCAGGAATACACATGCGACTCAAGCACAAGGCCAATCACTTCTTTCCAAGGTTTAAATATGGATGATGGAAGAGATTTTGTGTCCATCTTCCTCTAAGAGTACAAACGATAAAGGCGATGGAAACCAAAGCTGTCACAGACACCTCTCCTTTTCACGTGGAGGAATCCACCACACTATGACACAACGGGAATAATTCATAAAGATAATCATCTAATTTAGCACATGAGGAAATAAACACTCTATTACAAATCCTTTGACAGGTGGATATTATAAAATACAGATTCTTCCCGATTTCCTACATGACTCGTTTATGGTAATTTAGACTTCAGACTTTGAGGCTTTAGACATCTGTTAGCTTAGAAAGCCAGGAAACCCTAATGGGCTTCCCACCAACATAGTAGTCAGTAGGGAAGGAAAATTGGGGTTAACAGAAAGAGAGCAATGAATGAGAATGACTTGGAAGAAACACAAAAGAAGAAGAAAGAAAAAAAACAAAATTAAAACCCATAAACAATAAGCTACCAAACATGGATAGAAAACCAAATTGTAATCAAACTTGGTGGCTGCTTAGAGAATTCACATAAGTGAAAGACAGACAGTAGATAATATTTTTTAAAAACTTATAAAGTCTCGTGTTTATAAATTTCAAGATTCCAGAAGGACTGATGATATCAACAGCCAAGAAATATTGTAGTCAGTCAGAGAAATTGAATGAATTAACAAAAATACCTCAAGTGAGTAATTGGAATTGCACACTGCAAATGGAATATCATATGATCTACTCATATTCTTGATGGTGGAATAACTTTGAACATACAATATCTATGGTAAGAACTTCTAAAGACTTTGTCACCAAAGATGACAAAGTATGGCAAACTTAAAGTGATACCCCAATACACAGTTGAGGCAAATCTTTCTGTTTATTGATACTTTGTGCATTTGTTTAAGGAAATCTCATTACCAAGAGGAAGCAATTATATAGACAAGATTTAGAAAGAAAAAAAAAATGGATAGGATTATATCCCAGGAAAAGTGAGTGACAAAAAGTAACTATTTTAGAGGAAAATTTTATACATCGAGTTATTATAATTGCATTTTTTTCTTCAAAAGAACATATAAAATGTAAAAGAATTTTTGATAGTTGAAGTGGTTTTTATAAATGTGAATTATGGTGTTGTATTACAAAGTAAGAATCCCTTGAGGACTTAGAAGGTGTTTGGAGCTTTTTACTAACCCAGATGTCTGTGCTTCCAGAATTTTGGTGTCTGGACTGTTTGTTTGTTGTTTGTTTGTTTGTTTAGCTTTCTTCCTGTTGAGTTGCCACTTAACTTCTCCCAATTATTATTTGAATGCCTTTAGTATCTCAATGGCTGATCACTACATTTCAATGACTCATTTACTAGGAAAGAGGAATTGTGTGTCAGCTAGAATTAATGAGTGAAAGTTTAAAGCCATCCTTTAGTAAAATTCATTGGCTTTCTAAGGTGTGCTATTTGCCGGCTGCTTAAGATTCTCAGCAAATCTAATCTCTCTCCGTCCATCTTGCTTGCTTGTTTGCTCTTACTCATGTTTGCGCATCTCTCTGTGTTCTACATACAAAAGTAGCCTCACGCTTGATGTTGAAATATGTACTAGTGTGTGTGCATGTGTGTGTGCACAGTGCACACACACATGGTATAAAGTATAAAGCATGTAGTATAAAGTAAAGGGGCTGTTAGTTTATGATTTCATAATAGAATATTATAACTACATTTATATACTTGATGTGGCAAAGAGAATGGGAATAAGAAATCAAAACAAAAACCTCGATACAGAAATTCTAGACTGATGGCAGTAATAAAGTTCATATTCTGAAATTGCAACTATAAAAGAATTTCAATGTAAACATCGAAAATGATTTGAAGGAATATTTGACCCACACTATATTCTATAATATTTCCAAATTACATGAACTAAGAGCTTTTGGCCGTGAAAATTTAATGCCTTTTAGCAAGCAAATGACTAATATGATAGATGATATTTATAGAATGATCTTTATATAATAATCATGAAAGGTTTGAAACTAGGGACCAATTTTGTTCATCTTTGTCTCTCATCCACACATAGTCTAGCATTGCACCTAGCAGATGCTAGAAAAAGGCTTATCGAAAGAATGTTTGTCAACCTTATAAAAACTCAAAACACATAGCTGGCTGCCTAGCTATATAGATGAACATATGCATAGATATATAGATAAATGTATTGGGAAAAATCCTTCATTGGTTATCCAATTAATTATAAACAAAATCACTTTATTCCTTGCAAGGATATTTATTGTCTTTAAGTTAAATTGATCAATAAGACAGTCTCTGCCTTAAAGAGTTTTGTAGTTCCTTTGAAAAATGTGATATACATTATGACATCTAAGGCTTGCTTATTTCTGCAACATTTGGCAGCATAGGTATTTTAAATATCAATAAAACTAAAATTCATAAAATTTAATAATATATTTCTCACATTTATTATCTATTTTCATTCAAAATAGTTGATGCAGTTTGTAAACTCTAAAGTATAGAATTTTAATTCCTCTTAATTTTTTTTGTTTTAAAGGAGCAAAACTTTAGTAAAAGACATAAAACATGACTTTTCAAAGGTTATAAAGTCAATATGTGGTAAATCTAAAATTAAAAATTATATTTCAGGATTTTACATTTAAAATTAAACTTCCATTCTGCTTGCTAAATTCATTTATTCTTTCATTAAGTGCTGAGGAAGTAGAGTATTATTTAGTGATGAAGAATTTATGCCCAAATTTCTTTCATTAATTTTGTATATTCTGACTTTGAGAATAACTTGGTTCAAAATCTTTTTCTTTTATTATAAGCTATTAAATGTCTGATTACCAGGATAAGTCTACTGCTCAAAAGATTTCGGTTTTAAAATAACTTAGGCAAGAAGTGCAGAAGTGTACCTGTTTAGGATATATAATCTGAGAAACTACTATTAAAATGAATTAAGCAAATGACATTTTGCATTGCCTAGAAACTTGTAAATCAACAGATAATAGTTTTACTTTCCCAAAGTACCATTTATTTCCCCAAACATATCATTAATCAAACTTGTAATCTCTTGTCCAATATTTATATTCACTGCTAGATTCTAAACCACACGAAAGGAGGAATGTATTAGTACCATTTGCCACTTGATGTCCAATACTACAAAAAAAAGTCTGACACATAATAGGCAACCCAATAAATATTAGTTGAATGAAACAAAAATGAACAAGTAAGAAAGTAGTATGAAAGTCCTTACAATCATTTATGAAAAATATGAGAAATTTCTAAATGCGAAAGATATTAAAACTACATCAAAAAATTAACTAAAATCTTTGATATATTTTATATGTGTTATGTGTATACATATGAGGTACATATATATATATACAGATACTGATATATAAATATGTATGCAAGTGTGTATTTTGATGCCCTCTCTACATTTTCAGAGTTTGTAGTATAATAATAATAATATCAATAATAGTCTACGGCCATGCCACCCTGAACAAGTTTGTCTGATCTCAGAAGCTAAGCAGGGTCAAGCCTGGGTAGTACTTGGATGGGAGACCACCTAGGAAGACCAGGTGCTGTAGGTGTAAAATTAATTAATTAATTAATTAATTAATTAAAGCAATAATAAGGAAGGAAGGAAGGAAGGAAGGAAGGAAGAAATAACAAATAAAAGCAATAATTAAATGTAGATAAACATCTGAGTCCTTACTATGTGCCAGGAACTATGAGTTTTACATGTACTAATTTATATAATTCTCACAATTGCCTACATAAATACAATTTTATTCCTATTTCACAGAGAAGGAAACAGCCTAATTCTATAGGTACTATAAAATAAATGGAAAGCTATTTCATCTTTATGATTTGGCCAGAATCTCGTATGGTTACAGGAAAAAGAGAGAAAGAGTGAGAGACAGGGTGGGAAGAAGAGAGAGAGAGAGAGAGGAGGAAGGAGGAATTCATTAATTTCACTAATTAATTAATTCCTGACCAGAACTGATTAAACACACATTAGTACAGAGCACTCCATTAGAAATTAGGTTATGCCATCTGTTGCAGGAAAAGGCAGTTTAATTGGGTGTGGTTCTGTAGCATATGCACTGCAGTACATTCCATTGATCACTGATTCTTTTTAATTTCAGGCTTGTTTCTTGTACAGAATGGACAGAAATGACTTTCTATAAACCGAAAACAGCAAATGGCACTAAATTATTCCAAGATTTCAGATATGCTGAAGAATTCCACAGAATCAAACTAAATTTAGGGATAACAGGTGGGAGTAGAAGATCCTATCACAGGAAAAGCAAGGTGGAGCTATTCATTGTCCTTTATGGAATGAAAACTCAAAGTCTTTCTTGATATTAAACGGCAACCAAGTCCTAAAGGTGACAAACATAGAAGCCAAGTAACTTCAGCCAACGGAGCAAGTCTGTCAGCAACAGCTTTATATGCCGCCTTCAGTAGAGAGTGACATTTAGGTAATAAATACAATTTATACATATATATTTAAATGTATGTTTATATAATGTACATTATAAATTCATATTTAAGCAAAATGTAATTTATTATCTCTTCACATAAGCCGGGAGCCACGTGGAGACTCCATCTCAAAGCTCCTAACTGCATTTTGATGGTGTTATTATTTCCACACTGGGGAGATGAGGAAGTGGAAGTTAATAACCAACCCAGGTTACACATCGTAAGTGGTACATCTTCACCTGCACAGAAGCGAGCTGACTCTGCTGCCCACACTGTTTGACGGCTCCATATCCTCTTCAGAAGCCAAGTTGCACAGGATGAGGGCACGCTGGCAGCTGGCCCAAATGCAGTTACTGTAAAAGCTGAGGGGGGAAGCAGAGAAATAAAGCAGCAGGTTATGACTGAAATTGGTTGGACTTGAACTAATAAGAGGTCCATCTGTGGCTGTGTGTAGCAGTGGGGCTGAAAAGGAAGAGGCAGACGCAGAGCTATTTAGGAGACTGGTCAGAATTTAGCATCCATTAGCTGCACAGAGGCAGTTCAAGGGAAAAACAAGGGAACTCAGGTTCCTGGCTAAGTCATGAGTGAGCGTGTGCCTTAAAAATGCATAAAGATTTAGGGAAGTGGTTTGTTAATTCTTCCCACTAGGAAAATGTTGAATTTGAGGTAACTGCCATTCAGTTGGAGATACCCAGAAGGCAGGTAAAGACGTAGGAGTAAAACTCAGAGAGATTAGCCATACCTGTAGAAACCTATAGAAGAAGAGTTGTCAGGTTGGGGGTAAGGTGGGCATTGAATGTGATTAAAGTCACTCAAAAGTGTACACATAGAGTGGAGAAAAAGATAGGGACCTAAAGAGAGGAAAGCTAGAAATAACAGTATTTAAGGAGCTCTGCCATGCTTCCCAACATCAAGGCATGATTTCTTCAAGACATTCTTTACTATTTTGTCTTAATTATCAATCAACTCTTATACTAATAAATCATGCTTGAATTCCAATAAACATTATTTGAAAAAAATAATAAATAAATGTAATAAAAATAATAAACTCATATATCATAAATATATAAAATAAATATAATACAATAAAATATAGATATGTGACTGTAAAACAATATAATTAAATTTAATATAATAAGTACTATCAATAAATAACATAAATTAAATCAGTAAGTATAAAACAAGATATAAAAAATTATAGATATGCTTATCATAGACCTGACATTTGTGACTATTTGTTAAATGACTTTATTATAAAATATGAATTGTAGAAAATATTGAAAGTATGAAGAAACAAAAAATATCAATTATTTTACCACTTGAAAATAAATCTTATTCATAGATTAATTTATTTAATTCCAGTAATTTGTGGAAAACATAAAATATACCTGTAATATTTAAAAAAAAATAAGAATAGTACTGTATATTTAGTTCATGTTATTATTTTTATTTGCTTATTAAAGTACAATTAGTACACACTAAATGTCACACACTTTAGAAATCAGAATATGAAATAGCTCCATTACCTCAGAAAGTTTCCTCCTATCCCTTTCTGATTAATAGCCCCAACCTGTGGAAACCCCTGTTTTGATTTTGATGGCCATAGATTAGCTTTGCCTATTCTAGAACTTTTTTGCCTATTCTACAACCATATAGGATACACTCTTTTCTGTCTTGCTTCTTTTGATATGCATAATGTTTTGGAGATTCATCCATGGAGTTACATGTGTCAGTAGTTTACATTGCTAGGTAGTATCACAATTTGTTTATCAATTCACCTACTGAAAAATATCTGAGATGATTTCAGTTTGGGCTATTATAATAGAAAATAATCTTATAGATCTGTTGAAAGGACACGAGGGAAAGGTTTTCACATAGTTCATGGACACAGACATATATATTTTCACTACTCTTGCATTCAGAACTGTGAAATAATTTATGTTGCTTCATGCCACTGAATTTAATTTGTTACAGCAGCAATAGGAAACTAATACGTTTTCTTTTATTATTTTCAGAATTGGCTTATTCTAATAGACACAACGCATCAAAACTTCCCTAAATGCATTTCAAATTGCCACAGAAATTCAGATTAATTTAACTATAATTCCCAAATACAAGATACTTTAAGTCAGACATCTCTTTTAAAGGCAAAGGTTCTTAAATAAAGGTGGAGGGGGGAAGGAGATAAGTATTTGTTGGGAGGTAGGCATGAAAAACTACCAGCAAGTATATTTTTACTTTAAAATGAACCTTTTGTTTTTGTTTTTGTTTTTTTTTACATTTTAAATAGTAACTATGAGGTCCCGGCATGCTACTTTTTTTAAACTACCAGCAAGTATATTTTTACTTTAAAATGAAACTTTTGTTTTTGTTTTTGTTTTTGTTTTACATTTTAAATAGTAACTGTGAGGTCCTGGCATGTTACTTTTTTTTTTTCATTATTATGGTGACATTGGTTAACGAAATCCAGTAACTTATTCTTGATATAAAGATTTCCAATGATCTGAGAAATCTGCCATTATTGAACGTATTCAATTTTATAAAAATTAGGATATAATGGATGGTGAGAAAACAGCTTTGTTATTCCACTGCTCTAAAGGCAAGTCTAAGTGGCAGCAGAAGCCTTTCCTTCCACTGGCAATAAACACCTTTCTGTTCGCTTGGCATCTCCCACCTAATTCTCTCATGCAACAGTTTTACTTTGTCCCCATTCTTAAATGACGTGAGAGGCCACCTGCTAAAATTTCTGCATTGCTCCCTTTCCTATTTACACTAAAACTTTACCTATCGTCACTGGTGAAAGTAGCATCTCCTTCAAGTATGGCTGAACGAGAATATGTAGACTGAAAGTAGGAATTTTCCGATCGTTGGTCTCAAGTAACAACATAAGAACTAAAGTACATGGTGTTGATCCAACACTTCTTTATATATATATTATGTATTTTTACTTCCTTATGTCAAGAAACAGGTAATGCTTTACCAAGAATGTCGACTAACTGGTTTGATTAGTTTTATGTATTTTTTTAAAAATCCAATAAGAAGGAACCGTTTTGGTTTCTTTAAAGACTATGTATCTAACGCTTCTGTTAAACATTGAAAAATACGTTAAAGCACAATGATTTCATTGAATAGGGAAAAAAAGGAAAGGACTGCAAATTGGTCTTCTTACAAAAACATAACCAACCGTGGCTCTGATCAAGAATATAATTTTATGACCAAGCTCTTGTATCCTGGTTCATAAAATTTTCTGCATCAGTCCTGGAACTAAAAATTTCTCATACTATTTTTTTCCCAAAATAAATTTTACAAAGCAAAGATTGTAGTAATTTTCCATTTCCATGTATGAGAGTCAGGGGCCTGGAGAAAGGAAAAGTAGCTCTTACATTGTGGTATCAATCTCTTTTTCTTATTTTCTTGATGAATCACCATCCTGTTAAACCATTATGTATAAAATGCTTATTGTGGGCATTATTCTGAGATGCCAAGCATATATAAAGAGCATAAGACACAGCCCCAGCTTGAAACATGCCTTAAAAGGGCAATAAAATTGATTAGATATTTTTAAAGATCTCAAAATCAACAGACGTAATGTACAGTATGGGGATCAGAGTTAACAAGACAGTATTATATATTTGAAAGTTGCTAAGAGAGTAGATTCTAAAAGTTTTTACCACACGAAAAGTTGTAATTGTGTGAGATGATGGTTGTATTAGCTAACATTATTATAGTAATCATTTTGCATATATCAAATCATCGCATTGTACACCTTAAACTTACACGATGTTCTATGTTGATTACAGCTCAGTAAAGCTGGAAATAAACAAACAAACAACAGAATCAATTTTGAATGATTTTGCAGGGGACTTACAAATTTAAAAAATACATATGTAAAGCCAACACTTCCCCTCCACTCAAGGACTATAATTAACCAGACTCCTTAAAGGGTGAACAACTCCTACAGGTTTAGCCCAAGAAAGGCCCAGTTCTGAGAATGGAATCTCACAGGCCAAAATCCCCCTTAGTCCCAAGCAAGCTGGGACAGATTGTCCCCTTACTTATACATGAGCAGATTTAAGTAAATTTAATTTTAAAAGTACTCTTTGGTTTTCTCATGTATGCCTAGCACCCTCTAGAGAATAGTATATGAACCCATTATTGTTCAAACCTAGCGTTTGATCTTTTGACAAAGTAACACATAGAGTTAAATAGTATGTTTTAGTTTTGATCTCTTTACTTGAAAATTTTTTTTTTTAAATTCAACACCTTATACTGTTCGTATAATAAATTCAAACCCTCAAATCATCTAGTTCTCAGTTACAGTCCCTGCGGCAGCCATGTCACTCTGTAGCACGACGTTCTAGCCTAATCACTCTAGAAATGTCAGCTGAACACACGTAATTTATAATTGCTGAGGGAACAATAGCTTTGAATTATTTCACTTTGGGGCCTTGTATCTATATTTTTAAGAGACAGTGTGAATGAATGGATCTGTTTCTATCCTGATTTAGATGAAATGTTTTAGGACACGAGGGAAAGAATTTATACCATTTTCTGCAGTTAAAGTAATTGAGACCCTCACACAAACGCATTGACTCAGTTCAAGTATGGTATACATTAATTAAGATGAAAACTAGTGTGCTGTCATTTGGTTTTCAAAATGGCACAATTTTATTGACTGATTTATTGACTGAATGAAATGAGGTCTCCGTTTCAATTTGGTCACTCAGGATTTCATATTCATGTTTTTTTCCTATTTGTATGTTTTCTTTTAAATCGTGGTTTTCAAAAGTTAACAGATTAGAAAGTATTAGCACATGGAATTTAATCTTGGTAAAATAATATTTAGCCAAAATGGAATCCCCAGATCTTTGAAAAGTGGCTTATGATTATCATAAGTTCTCAATGAAGAATTCCTAAGGAAACATTCTAAGCAAAATAATTCACTAAAGATATTAAGGTTTTTATTATCAATAATAAAAATAACACTGATTTGTTCCCACACTGAGATAGCGCATCTATATCTGATTATCTCGTAGACATCTCAAAGTAAGCATGTCTTAAAAAGAACTGCTGACTTGATTTGATTATTTCCCAGATCAGTCCCCCTGCCTCCTATTATCTTATCCTCAAGTCAGTAAATGGCATAACTCCCCTACCCAGTGAATGAATTATCATGAAGCCTAGGATGCAATCATGATGCCCACTTTTTCCTCTCCATTCCCTCACACTCATTGCCATCACGTCTTCCTTATTCTGTCATAAAAACATCTGGAATCGATGACCTTCTCTCCATCTCCACTCCCACCACCTTAACCAGATGACCATCATTACTTTCCTGAGTCACTGCGAGAGCTTCCTAACCATGCACTCTCCACTATTGCCCGTAATAAATCCATACAACATAAAAAGTATCCTTAAAATATACATCGGGGTCGCTTACTATATGTACCTGTTTCAAAGTGCTACCATGGTTTTCTGTTGCATTAGGAACAAAATCCAAATTTCTAACCCTTGTCTATAATACCTTGAATGATCAGGCTTTTCCTATCATTTCAAGTTTATTTTCTATCGCTGTTTTGATGCGCTGCTCACTTTATCTCCATGGATTCTGTCTTAGGCTGTTCGGGCTGTTACAACAAAAACACTATGAGCTGAGCAGCATATAAATAACAGAAGTTTATTTCTCACAGTCTAAAGGCTGGGAAGTCCAAGATCAGGTCACCAGCAGATTCGGCATTTGATGAATGCCAACGTCCTGGTTCATAGACAACTGTCTTTTTGCTGCATCTTCACCTGGCAGAAGGGACAAGAGAGCTCTGGGTGTCTCTTTTAAAAGCACACTAATCCCGTTCAGGAGGGCTTCATCCTCATGACCCAGTCACCTCACAAAGGCCCACTTTCAAAATCATCACAATAAGGATTAGGATTCAACGTATGATCTGGGGTGACTGGGGGCACAAACATTCATGTATGTATGTATGTATGTCTATGTGTATATGTATGTCTGTGTGTGTATATGTATGTCTGTGTGTGTATATGTATGTCTATGTGTGTATATGTGTGTCTGTGTGTGTATATGTATGTCTGTGTGTGTATATGTATGTCTGTGTGTGTATATGTATGTCTGTGTGTATGTGTGTGTACTATTCTTCCTCAAGACTAACTACCCTTCTGGTTACTATACTCTTTTCCTTTCCACAGTAAAATTTCAGAGTTATCTATATTCACTCGCTGTGGTTTCTCACTTCTCATCCTCTACTTTTTATTCTGCTTTTACCATTACACTAAAATTTTTCCTGCCAGGTCACTAATAATTTAAACATTACCAAAAGTATACTTTCAGAGTAAACATTGGTAACGTATACTCTTCGTCCTCATCTTATCTCTTAGCCTCACTCAACGGAGAGGGTTTTTTTTTTTTTTTAATCGAAACATGAATTTCAATTGGCTTTCCTGATGCCTCTGCTTTTGATTTTTTCTTCTATTTTTTCTATTTCTCTTCAATTTCACTACTGTTTGTTATTGGGCCACACTCCTCTAAGCAGCAATGTGACCCTGGAGTTCCTTGGGACTTTGTCCAGTACTCTCTTCCTAGGCAATCACTAATATTTTCAAAGCTTCCATTACTATGTATATCTCCTGCCTAAACCTATATATGAGTCCATGAATTATTGATCCAAATGTCCATTCAGCCTTTCCATTGGGATTTCTCACAAGCACCTGGAACTCTAGCTTCCCCCAAAAGAATTCTTGCCCTTCCTCTGTTTCTCATGGGCATTCACAAGACTATGTTTTCATCCTCGACCCCTACCTTCCCTTCACCACTTTGCACAGCCAGTCAGCCAGGCATGCCAATCCTACCTCTAAAATACCTGCTGAATCCATATTCTCCCCTTCATCTCTGGTGGCTCCACCTTGATACATGTCTCCATCATCCTCTGTCTGAAATAATATAATGAAAATATAACATCCTTCTAATTGGTCTCCTGCATCTACTATTGTCACTCTGGTGCCACCACTGATCCACTCTCATCATAGTGGCCAGTAGGATCTCTTTAAAACCATAACTGTGATTAATGAAGCTCCTCTGTTAGGGCCCTTCGATACCTTCCTATTATTTTGGAATAAACCCCTAAATCTTTAATAGTTATTTTAAGACCTTGTAAAAATTGGCCCAGACTTACTTCTTGCTCCTCTAATATCATTGTCTTTTAACTCTATTAGGCTTTCTCGAGACTTTGAACATATGATGCTCTTGAATCCACATACAGGTAGCTGCTCCTGGCTACAAGTCTTATCCCCTTCTCAGAGCCATGTTTCGGATTAATAATCTCCTCCTCAGAGAAATTTTTCCTTGCTTACCCACTCCCTCAGATCAGGGAGTCATTTATTAAGCAACCTAACTAATCAAGTAGGACTTATATACCCCCGTACCGTATCTTGGTGCATCACGAGGGCTCAAAAATATTTGCTCACTGACATTCTAACTCACACTCGGTTCATAAAGGCCTGGAAGCTAAAACCTGATGCGAATCAGGAGCAGTGGAGGTCTGTTCACCCCAGCATTTGCACACAGTCAGGCCTACTCAGAGGAGATACTGTAGGTGGAAACAGAAAACTCCCTACCACCCAGCTGTCAAAAAAAAAAAAAAAAAGGCCCTGATGATTTGCTACATGGCCAACTGCTGTCAAAATTCTGTTTCTCCATCTATTGAAATGTGGTAGCTAGGCAACTTCAATAACATTTGGAATCCAACCCACGAATAACTCTCTCACTCCAAGACAGGATAAAGGGCCAAAAGTATTTGGTTTCCCTTGAGATACTCTCCCCAAGACCCTGAATATGGGCCACATGTCTGTGAAGAGATTTTTATAACTACCTCTACTTTAAGCATACACAGGCATAGTGTTTTATTGACTTAATTATGTAACTTAGTCATTGTGTCTAATACAATATGCGAAAGGCTTGAATTTTCCTACTGTATAAGTGAAGTCCATACGTAAATAATTATCCTGTTAACACAGCCTTTATTTGAAAAACTGACTGTATATTGCAATACTATAAATTTAGCAAAACAGTTATTTCAAGAGGACCTTTACGAGCATAAAATCCTTGCTGTAAGATTTGTCCTGTAAATAACAAATTTAAATGAAGTAATAAATCAAATGTCTTGTGCATACATACTCAACTGAAGAAAAAGGCCCTAACAAATAACCTTACCAGATAATGATGTCACGGAGGAAGCAGCTGCTGCAACAGGATTATTTCCGATAAACCTTTCTTTCACAAATTCAAATTAGCTGAAGATTGAACATATCCATAAGGGACTCTCTGAATGGCACCAACATTAAAATGATTGAGTTGTCATAGATTTTTAAGTTGAATCATTGTAACCTAATGCTCTCCTCCCTCAAAATTCTCTAGTGTGAAGTGATTAAGTGCTTCCTTTTATTTTTTTTTAACTTATAAATGTGTATGTAAAACTGTAATGAGAAAGTGTTAAGCCTAATGATATTCATTCCCTGATACAAACAGTGTTTTAACACATAATTTAAAATTTCCATTTAGGGAATTGAAGTGATATAACACTGGTTGAATACAGAAGATTCACTTTTTTTCTTGCTAGTTATTAACTAACCTAGCTAAACAACTATTTTTCTATTTCCTATTTTTTTCTTGACTGAAATTATAAGCATATTCTAACTTTTTCTAATATCTTTGATTAAATCAGAAAAGTGTTTTATTCCTATAAAGGTTATAATATTTTGTTCTTTCCCAAATCTATCCATCAATTAAAACAAAGCAATCTCATTATCCTATATGATTATCTTTAGCCTCTAATGAATCTTTAGCCTGACATCTGTTCAATAAAGCAAACACATCGCTATAAAAATAATGACTATAGATTGCTCAGACTCACATAAATATATATTCATGGTGAATATATAATGTCTAAAAGTGAAATAAAATGTCTGAAAATATAATAAAATATCCAAATAGTTCAATACAGATTCAACTTTTTAAAATTCCCCTCCACCTTATTCATGCAAAATTAACCACAAAAGTTCTATACTTTAGCATACACTTCAACTGGTTGTAGAATAAACATATTTGGCTAACTCAGTTTAACATAGACAAATAGCACTATGTAGTTAAAATGCCAGATAGAAATTATGTCATGTTTATCAATTATCAGACAATGGAATCATATCCAAGAAAAGCTTGGTGCCAAGTAATTGAAAAATCACCCTAATGCATTTCAGGCTTTGATTTCTGAACAATTTTCAAGAAGTTCAGTCCTGGGATGGTTACGCAGTATCATGATTGGAAAACAGGAAACTGCCTTAAGAGGAAGTTGTTACTGTCATTTGTAAGATATCCAGACAGCTCATCCAAGGACAGATAAGGTAGTTTGCTGTGAAGCAGCTATATTGTACTGGAAAGCAAAATAGTCACAAGAAATAGAAATGAATCCTGGCTTTCCTATGTATGACTCCCATGAATAATCTTGGGTAAGTCATTAAATGTTCCAGTCTCAATTTTATTACCCTTAAAAAGGCTATACTATCTGCTTCAAAGGATTGCAATAAGACTTTTATATAAGATTACAAGTGGGAAAGTGTTTTCTGTTCCAAAAGGCTACTCATCTAAAAGACGATGGTTATTATTCTCCACACAATAGTCTTTACTATGGTATTAGTGAATTTATAACCTTGGATGCTGAGTTCTAAAGATCCATTGAAAGACTCTACAACCTTTTCCTCTTGATTGTAGGTATGAGTGAGTCAACATATAGAGAATATCTGAAAACTGTTAAAATAGTAAACATGACACATTTGGAGATAGGTTTATGTCCAACATTTGAACTTACATGTCATTTACAGCAGTCTAAACCTAGCATAATTGAAAATGACAGCAAGCCATAAAGAAACTAGTTGAGCCAAAAAAATAAAAATTTATTGGAAGACTTGTAACCACAAAAAGAGCAAATATGGCCCAGGGGGAATAGAAACTTTCATATCTCCAGAATGTATTGCATGTCTTTTATCCACACGTTGGCTTTATTTTCTTAGAAAAGATTTTCCCACCAGCAGGAAATAAAGAATCTGGCAGCACCTCCATCTTCAATCTCCCATTATCATCACCAGAAAATGACTGACTCCTGCTGTCTCTTTCCCCGAAGTAAACAATCAGGAAGGAGATCTCCAGTTTGTCCAGTTTGAATGAAGGGATCATGCCCAGACCACTCAGCTAAGGTCAGGAATGAGTTGTGTCACTGGATTTATTTACTGACCTCAGATAATTAAGTGCAGCTGGGACTTACAAGAAGTGGCAGCTCCCTTTCAGACTAGATGGCTAAAATAAGAGAAAGACCATTTCCCAGACGGAGGGATGAGAGCGAAGAAACAATTTCCAGAAGGAGGGGAGAATGACCGGACAGGCAAGAATGATGACGGTTCATTGGGGCAGGTATCCAGTTAACATTACTTTTTGATCTTTCGATTTCCCTATTTTCCCCACTAACCTCTGTCTTTCATTTATATCAAAAAAAATTTAAGGTCAAGGTAGCCAATAAATAAGAAAAGCAAATTAATCTGAAAAAAGCTTCCTAGGAGAATTAACACTTTCTGAATACTGGCTAAGTTCCAGAAATGTCTGCTATAATCCTTTCTTCCTCCCATCTCCAAACACCCCTGAAGTGAGATATCGTCATTTCCAGATAAACAAATTAATACTCAGGAGTAAATGACTGTATCAAGATGATCAGTTTAGAAAGGGTTTAGCTGGAAGTGAAGATCTGTATGTATTCAGTTGGAAAAGAGAAAATATAGTGGGACTGGCACTGTTTCAATCCATAATGATAATTGTGAGGAAATAGTGTTTTGTGTTCAGGGCTCATCTTTACACACCACAAAAGAGATTTGCTGCTTGCGGAGATCAAGTCCAACAACGATTCAGGCCGTATCACTGCATTGTTAGTCTAAATAGATAACTGCTCTCCTTTCTTTTCTTTGGGGTCTGTTTTACTCACCATCATGGTATTAAGATGTAAAGTTGAGGTTAGACCTAGAGAAACAGGCCAAGGAGACGAGCTGTCCTTCTGAGTAAAGCCCATGCTAAAAGGCTTTCTCATAGCATGATATGATAAGACTATAGTGAGACTTGTCGGAAAGTCTTTAAAATATAAACAGAATGACTTTTCCTAGACTATCCCCTTGGAATAATGCATTCTTGATTGGATGGGGGCATTAGCCAGCTACTGGAGAATTCCTGGACCTTGGGTCCTTGTCAAATATGATTGCAACCCAAATAAGAACTGACCAAAGCTAACTACACATACAGAGCATGACAGATGAGAGGATACTCTGTATCCACAGAACACAGCTGAAGCCTTTCTTTTTATCTCATTACATTTAACGTTCACCCACTAGGCACAGACCTTGTGCTTGGCTCCAGATACACAAGGATGTGTCCCCTCCCTCAAACTCACAGTAGAGTAGATGTACTTTGATGCATTCCTGAGTTCCACATTTTAAGTTAATTCTCAAGATAAATTTGTGATGGGAGTACCAAGTATAGTGAGTGCTAAACATAGATCCCAGGCCACTCTAACAATAGGTTTACAAAGTAACTAACATCCATCCCATGGGATAGGTGAAGAAAGCATCTGAAAGCCTGAAAGATACTTACTTACAGTGAATAACTGACCAAGACAGGAATTGGGTCCATCTGCCTGGCCCTGGAGCTCCCATACTTGCCCCATTCTTCCATGCTCCCGTGTTGAAACTGCAAGTTGGAGATGAAGTCTTGTCTTTCTCTTTCCTCTTTCCTCCCCTTATACGTTTGGCAGACAACTGGGAAATAAATCTGGGCATGTGCTCACGGATCCAAGCACTTACAACCAATAGAATTAATTTGCTTTCGACACTCGTTTTGTCCAAGCTTTTATTTAATTTGTGATAAAATCGCAAAAGAGCATGGCCTGAAAAATTGAGGTAAAACTAGAAAGTTTTCCCCCACCCAATGTTCAAGCCTAGAATTACAAACAAATCTAATTGGTTATTAAAAGAGTTCTGAAATGGAAAAAAATATTGCTCAATTGAACAGTAATGAGTAAAGAAATGGCTCTGATGTAAAAACGATTTCTTATTTTAGTCTGTTATTCTTTGGCACATTCTATTTTAACAAGGAACTTCTCAAATTACTTTGTACTGTAAGAACTCTCAATTTTTTTCTCTTTTCTTCAGAACATTCTGGGTAGTATCTGGTAGTGTTTTTGATTTGCAGATCCTAAGACCCTTGAATAGAACTTTATCATTTTTAATTTTAGCAGAGCCTCCTGATTCATTTATACTTGGTCAAATGATAAATTATACTACCTACTTTGGTCAAATTATACTACCTACTTTGATTATTTATTTTATACACAAAAGGTGGATCTGGATAACTTTCAGCAGTTTCAAAAAATTTTAATCCTTTCCCAAAGGATTACGATTTGCCACACTCTAAGAGAATGTGTGGCTGACTCTGAAAGGGGTATGTGAACAATAGTATATTGTCAAACGTGTTTGCCTATGGTGACTCCTTACCCCAAGGTGATCCCTTTAAGGGACAACACTCATTTACCTAGATGGATTCTTGCGCATTTACTTAAAAAATAAAAGTTTGCAGCAATATAAAGAGAAGCTACTATAATTTACATTTGTCTGTATTCTTATTCCTTTAGTCATTAACTTTCTCATTAATTCAATAAATGTTTATTGAGTCTTTGTATTAGGATCTGAGCTATGCGCCGAGAACGAAACAAAAAATAAATAATAACTCATGCCAAACAAAGGTAATTCAAAGCCTGATGATTTTACTTTAATAGCTTGTGGATTTGTGTAAATATACATGTGGATTAAAGTGACTCAAATCAAATGTCTGGCAAAATTTTACCTCCTGTGTTTGATTCTGCTTTATATTCTAAAAAGCTTCAACTCTCCTTTGAAGGAAAACAATAGAAAGAGAAGAAAAAAATGTTTCCCACATATTTATGTATTCATACTAGGGAGAATGTCAGGGCCAGGGCCCCTCATTATTTCCAGCAGAAAGCTCCCAAGAGGGGTCAAAAGAAAGAACATTTAAATGTCTAGTGCCTAACTGTGCTCAGCTCTTCAAAGAGCTATTGAAGAGGGTCATCTCTGTCACAGATTCTTTTTTCAACAATCAACTATATCAAATTCTGATTATCCTTCAAGTATGCAACCTATTTATACACTTCATTCCCTTCCAAACTTATTCTTTTATTTTAGAGAGAGCCATGCCCCTTGTGATGGTATTTTCTAATCCTGTAAACTGGGGTGGTGTTTAAGAACTTTGAGCACTGCTTCAGCTTTGTTAGTGGCTGTATTAAGCATGGTGATGCTCCAATTAATCTCCAAACTTCAGAGGCTTAATCCAACCAAGTTTTCCCATATGTCAGCAGAAGGCTTTACTTCACCTTAGAGACTGCATGATCTGGGTGTCAGTGGCATAGAGACAGTACACATAGAGGAAGAAATTTAAGAACAAATGAAGAAAAGAATTGTTTGTAAGTGTCGGTAAGGTGAGGGAAACCATGAAGATGCTACAGTATCTCAAAGCTAGTAACAGTAGGCTAAACCCTTAAGTTTTAAAGAGCCAAAGGTGGGAGAAGTTACTAGAATTTGGAGAGGGAGTGTGGAGAGAGCCATCTAGTAGAAACTGTGAAATTTGCTCAAGAGGATCTCAGCTAGCCAGCAGCATCCTCCCAAAGAAGAAGTTGGGGGTAAATATTTTGACCTCACTGTGTTCTTCTCTTCAGTCCCCTACCGCTGCTCTCCAAACAGAACATGAAGTCAGCAGCAATTATAGATCAGCTTTCTGGGTATAGAGCAGGATGGAGAAGATGGGGATAGAAAGTCTGGAGGAGCAGAAGAAAATAGCCAGTGCTGGCAACCAAGTTGACCCAGGCTCTGTGTCTTGTATCTACCTTTTTGTTGTCCATTTGGTTGTCACTTCTTGGTTATTATGTTCATTCTTTGAAGCAGGGACTGAGACTAGCTCTTCATCGAATGCCTGTTATATGACAGGAGCTCTATAAATACACACAAATGTCCCCTGAATTAATTATTCGGGGCTTGCAATTAGAGAAAGGCACAGAGCACCTACCCAATAAACACTTCCCAGATTTCCTCATTTGAGTGAATTCCTGAGCATGGACTCAGGTCCAGAGACACACACCTCTGACGAAGCTCTATTCACAGTCCAAACCTCGAAGTATAATAAATGTTCACAAGTAGCCCTTTCAACTTTCAATGCGCTCCAGAAAAAGAGGTTGAATAATAGCGATCAGTCAACAGCTTTAGTTACTTGCAGTGACTATCAATGTGTCTTGTAAATAGCCAGCTTTCAACAAATATTGTCTTTGACAAAATTGAATCAAAAGTTCCATTTAACTTGTACAGGGTTACTACACATATAGTAAATGAGGATCGAGTATCTTTTATGAATTGTCTTATTTCTGGAGCGATAAAGAGGGAAATTGCAAGTGAGCATTACAATGAGAGTCTGAACATCAGAGCATTCCTCAATAATAGAAGGATGTTACTCCATGGTAAAGCACGCTGAATGAGATAAGATACAGCGGATTCCCTTACCTTGGCTTTTTTTTTTTTTTTGGCCATGTAAATTTGGTCTCTTGATGCTTAGAAACTCAACTAAATACACCAGAATAAAACATTTTAGACATTTGTGTCTTCAAATGTTTGCAAATGGCCATTTATTTGTCAATGAGAAACATATCAGCATAACGCTTTTTGTCGCAAAGCCTAAACTAACAGCCTCCATTATAAGAAAATCCCAAGTTCTCAATTGATGTCAGATAGAAAAAAAACAAATATTATATGGTATCGCTTGTTTGTGGAATCTAATAGAATGGTAGTTACCAGGGGCTGAGAGGGAGTGGGGAATGAAGAGGTATTGTTCAAATGGTATAAAGTATAAAGTATAAAGATAAATACATTTTACAGACCTAATGCACAGCATGGTAACTATAGTTAATAATACTGTATGGTACACTTGATATTTGCTAAGAGAATAGTTCTTAAGTAACTATGTGAAGTGATGAATGTGTTAATTTGACTGGTTAATTTGACAATGTCACAGTTATACATGTATCGAATCATCAAGTTGTACACATTAAATATATACAATTTTATTTGTCAGTTATACCTTAATAACCCTGAGGGCTGATAAACTTATAAAGGAAAATTATCCTAAAAAACTCCTATTGATGATGACACAATAATAGTTTAAATTTGTTAGTTTTACTCAAATAGTATATTAGTATGCCAAGGAAGCTTGGTATACAATTATTTTATTTTCAAGCAGAGCCATTCTCTTTGCCTCTTATTTCCTCTGACCTCTGAACTGTTTAAACTTACAGATCTTGTAAAATGTCAATTTTCTGGCAATACATATTAGCTCCTATGCTTGCAGAAAACACGAGTTCTTTGCGGAAAAAAGAGTTATCAAAACTGTGTCCTTTTCACAGACAGTAGGGTTCACTGTGCTCAGGTGTACTAGGAAATCCTTTCATGAATTTTGAGACATTAACCCTCCCTAGCATGCTGTGTCCCAGAGGCAGCCACCCCAGCAAGGACAGGCAGACAAACCCAAGTCTCTGCGATGTTACCTGGTGCTGCTAATTCACGATTCACGCTTCCCAAAGGCAATGGAGGGTGGGGTTGGGAATCACACTGAGCTTGAATCCAGGCACCATCCCTAGCAAGAAACAGGACCCTGGGCAAGCCACTTAAATCCTCTGGGTCTCAATTTCCTTGTCTGTATAAGTGAGACTAAAACAGCATCAACCAGTAGAGCTGTTGCCAGGATTAATGAGCTAATTCCTGCAAAGAACATGATAAGATCCTGTTCTTTGTCTTATAACTCTGGTTCTGCTCATATCTGATAATTGGGTGGAGCTACTGTATTTACAGGGTGAAAAGTACCAGGAAAAGTGCCTTCTAGCAGCAGGCTTCCTGATTAGGGACTTGCAAGAGGTAGAAACAGAGTCCAGGACCAGCTTCTGACACTTTAGCTCTTCTCCTTAGATGAATGTATTCAACACTCTTTATTAAGAACCTATTAGGTTGAATCATATATACATTATTTATACTAGAATTGATGGGGTCCTGAGCTCTATGCACTCTGGCCCCTGACCCTTTGGTATACTTATTTCAGTTCTATAAAGTACCCCTGAAATATATTTAAAACTCAAATCAAATGTGGTCTCTCTCAGCATAGTGATTTCCATGTATACTCAGGGTAGCCATATTTCATTTTACGTTGTAGTTATCAACTAGGTGACAGAGCTATCAGATCAAGTTAACAGCATATGTTGGCTCAAATCTGAAAAAGTATCTTTTTATTTGTCAGAAAAGACCACTAAGAAAAACGCTCGAGAGAATCCCTTGACAAATTACTGAAATAAGACATTGAAACTTCTCTGATCTTTCAGCTAGGGTAACATTATTAATTGTCGTTATTGCTGTTATTTATTTGGAACCTAACAGTAAAGTTGAGCAGAAGCTACAGAGATTTCCCATGTACCCCCTGCCCCTACACATGCACAGTCTTCTGTTATCAACATCCCCCACCTGACTGGTGTATTTGTTACTGATGAACCTACAAGGTCCTCCTATCCTAAAAGGGGTCCGCCTTAGTCCACCCACAATTAAGCAAGCCAGAGGGCATTTTTAGGCTAAAAGTAACTCATACAAAGAAAGGAGTAAGCAGAGAATTAGGTACCAGTTTAAGCCAGTCACTGGCACCTGCGCAATGAAGACCCCCAACAACCTTCAACTCACCTGAGCCTCATTATACCCTCATTATAAGATGATGCATATGCCTAATATCATTATAACAGACTGAATTCTAGGAACCAACATCATGTGCAGAAAGCAAATGATGAATCACTGAGTCCTGTCAATCTTAATTGTTAATCAAGGAAGCCCACCCCTCTAAGAAAAGTCACCACCCACAGCAGATAGGGATAAAAACTCCAAAGGCTTTATTACCAGGCCTTTTGAACCACACTGCTCTTGCTCAGGCCCGCTTCCACGTCTGGAAGTGGACTTGCCCTTCTAATAAAGCTATTCTTTGCTGCTGTATTTCGGTGTCTTGCTCAATTCTTTGTTCAAGACATCGAGAACCTGCACTACATGGCCAGGAGAGGATCTCCACTGTCCGGTAACAGAATGATGGGAAAATACGAATTTTTTTGACATTTTGAGTTTGAGATGTCCGTGGAGCAGTCCAATGGATACTTCTAGTAAATATTTAAGAGCTCAGAAAATAAGTTCAGCTGAAAATATAAATTGGAGAATTATGTGTGAGTGTGGTCGAGGTAGTCTAAACTGTGCAAGGAGGTGAGCTCTCGTTCAGAGCATAGATTGAAAAGAGTCAAGGCCAAAGAATAAAACTGTGGAAAACCAACATCCTAGGAATTTTTTTTTTTTTCTTTCTTAAAGCAGCCGAAGAAGTATGGGGGAAGGAAGGCATGGAAACAAATTAAATGTTGGGAAGGTAAAAAAATAAAAAATAAAAAAAAGTGAAAACAATTGTAATGATAGAGTTAGTGATTGTAGACCTTAACAAGAGCAATGGAGTGGAGCACCAGGACAGGAAGGCAGACTGAAAGGGATGAAGAAGACAAAGAGATGAGAAAGTCACAGTGGGAAAAGCTTCTCTTTCCCGAAGTTTACACTAATGGAAAGCAGAAAAAATATGATAATAGCTAAGGAGAGACATGATGTCAAGGGAGCTTTTTGTTGTTTTGTTATTATTTTTGAAGATAGGCGAGACCAAAGAAAATTTAAATCCTAATTGGAAAAAAAAAGAACTAAAAAAGATAAAGTTGAAGATGGAAGAGATTTTCTGATTAAGTTTGGTGTCTGGGGAGTGGGGCTAGGGTGGGATGCAGAGCTTGCATGAGCTGACCAAGCTTCAGGGGAAAAAGTCACTGATGCTGAGAAGAGAGGCCGTGTGCTCACAGCAAACATGGCAGAAAAAGGATGGGCATGGCTGTGGCTAAGGGCTTGGAGAAACACTGTGAAGCTTTCAAATGCAAGGCACTATCTCATCCACATGATGAATCTGTTCTTTTCTATCCTCAGAGAATCACAGTGTTAAGAGTGTGGCTCCTTCCAGTAACCGTGGGACACTGATTTTTCAATAACACAACAGAATATTACACTTGGCTCTCAAATGGTTCATGAGTGAATGGAGATGAACTTGGATAGAAAAGTTCTAACCTTTTCTTTGACAATGTTGTTACTTCATACACATAGCACCAAAATGTAAGTGAAGTGGAGAGTCAGCACAGAACCCAGGAACCTGAACATTTCACTGACATTAATAACAACATTAAGCAGTTAGCTACCACTTATTTACTGCTCATTATGTTCCAGTACGTCGTTAATATTTCATTATATTATCCCATTTGAGCTTCAGGAAAACCTCTAACATTCTGAGACATTTTAATAATTTTTTTCACAATTTCGATAGGCTTACATGAAAGTACACGCACAAATATGTGCATGAACATATAAGTTTGATTCAATAATGGTACTCCATTACCTTATAAAGTCTTTCTTTGACATCTGCGCAACTTTAAACTAGTTTTATTCAAAGGTTAGTGATGTTCCAATATGTGTTTTATTATCACCAAAATTGCTTCGAGTTATTTTTGTCATTGGAATTTTTTTTGTTCAAGGTCAGTTTATTCTTTCATTTATTTAACAAATATTTATTAAATACCTTCTATCTTTCAGGTACTCAGGATACAGGGTTGACTAGAGAGTTCTTATCCCTTAAACATCCACAGTTTTTTCGAAAAGATAGAATAGTACGTAGATAATTATCACACAGTGCGATTTTTTTTTTTTTTTAAGCACTGGGAACTACAAAAGCACATGTGGAAAAAGACAGGTGGCCCAGTCTTAGGAGAATCAGGGCAGACTTCCTGGAAGAAGTGACTTCCAAACTAGGATGTAAAGTATAAGTAGGAGTTTGAAGATAAACAGTGTAAAAGGAGAAAAATATTGCAGGTAGAGTAAATATAATTTACAAAAATACAGAGAGAATTTGGGATACTAATGGAACCTTAAATAGTTTAGTTTGGCTTCAGGCCAGTATGGGAAGAGTGGAGAAGTGACTGATGAGGCCACGCACTCTGCTAAGGATAGATCCTGAAAGTTTATTTGTCGTATTAAGGAGTTTGGATTTTATCTTTGGGGCACTGGTGTATGGAGGAGGGGAGGTGGATCACTGAGGGTTATAACCAAGGGAATGACATCAATAGAATTTAATTTTAAATCGACTTTTTATAATGGAAAGTTTTATCAACAGCCCCCCACACACACACACGCACACATGCACACACACACACACACACACACACACACACAAACCACGCTAAATAACACATTTTGTAGGTAAAGACAGTATACTTGCTTGGCAAACTGCTTCTAGATGATTCTCCTCCCTCTCCATCGCTGCCTTTGCACACGTATACACACTTCCTCCAACATTTCCATCTCTTCCTAGAAGGAACTTCATTGACAGTGGAAATAAGGTCAAGGGATCATAAACAGAAACTGACCAGGATTTTTTTTAAGCAGTCAGTTATTTTAGTTCAAAATAGAAAATATCCCACCATCCTGTCCTAACAGGAATTTCTAGCTGAAAGCTACTTCTAAAAGTTACCGAGAATTCACACATACCACATCTCCCTGCCCCGGGCAAATTCCCATCCCTCTGCCAGTTTTAGTCTTTCTCTTCTGCTCCTTGCTTCCCTTTCAAACTACACAAATGACTGACCTTTACCTGTTCTCACCATTCCTGGTCTCTTGCCCCAACTGAAAGTAAATATGGAAGATCATTATCAAAAAGAAGAAAGAGGAACCAGCATTTATGGAGCACCAGTTCAAGGCGTGTTAGGTATTTCCTGATACCTTTGTTACACATTTACTGATTGTGTCCTTATAGCAACCTGTGGAGGCAGGTAAAATCCCTGTTCTGCAGGTGAGAAGTTGGGCCTCACGGTGATTCATTTCTCCTTTCTCCATCCAAGCACTGGGGCACTGGGCTAGAGGTTCAGGGTCACAGGGTGTGGTCAGAGCGGAATTCCAGGTCAAATTCTTTGGGCTCGTGCCTTTATGACTACATCATAAACAGGGCTTGGTCTCTCTTATCAAGGTCTTTTATTATCAGTGCCAGTGCTCACACAGCTTGCCGAGTTTCTGGTTCCCTGGTTTCTCCTTCTTGTGACTTTCTCAATTTATGACTCTCTGCTCACTCAGATTTTGGGGGCCTCATATTACTTTGCCCTTGGGTGTCCTCAATCCCTTGATTGCTGACTACTCACCTAGGTACACCCCATTTTCTCTTTGGTTTGTACAGAGCTCTGAGCTACATCCAAGGTTCTAGTGTCTTAGCTCTACCCTGTTCCCAAAAAACCCTACCTGCCAAACACAGCCCGATATCTTCCTAGTTTCCAAACACCTGCAGAGCTCTTCAATCCAAGGCCTGCCAATCTGTTTTTATCACATCCTTCCGCAAGAAAGAACTTTAGAAACTGCTCTCTGTTTCCTCCATCTCCCACCAAATGTTGAGTTATCTTTTCTAAATTAAGTCATAAAGAGTTTCACAATGAAGTACTAATGCTTTCTGTTTTTATTAAAGACTTAGGATCCAATCGGACCCGATCATTTCTTAAAAACTGAATGCAGACAGTAAAATCAGGCTATGAGTAAATTTAGCTGAAAAACATAATTGGAGAATCACACACAAATCACAGATGAGTTCTCTAAATGGCCATTTAGCCTGCCTTTAACTTTCAGGTAGAAACATGGCTAAAATGAGAGAAAAAGAGAGAGGGAAGGAGGGAGGGAGAGGAGGAGGGAGAGAGAGAGAGAGGGAGAGAGAGAAAGAGGGAGGGGAAGAGGTAAGGAGGGAAGGAAGGAGGAGGGAGGGAGAGAGACATGAGAATCATATATACTTTTTTTAACTTTAGAGGATGATTTATTTAGGATATTCTTCACCTAAGGCCATTCATACTGGAGCTCACCAGAATTAAAAAAAGAAAGGGTCTTATCTACATAGAAAACAAGGTTTCAATCATTTCTATAAAGGGAAGGAGCCTTTCCAGTGGCAATTACCTAACTTGTAAAATTCAGTGTGCAATGGCCAATACTGCAGGGCATGGTGCTGATTTGCTATTTTTTTTTTAATGGATAAATTTTTAACTAATAATAATGTGTTTTCTGATGCAAGGCAAGATATGAACGATCAAATCTCATGCTTCAGGCTACAAAGTAATTACTACAGAGAACAGAGTTCCCTTGCTTGTGTTTCAGAAGGCAGAGAGGGAGGGAGAGAGAGAAGGAGGGAGGGAGAGAGGGAGAGAGAAAGAACTATGATGCACTCTGTGAGAAACCATCCCTCCCTGGAGCTCTGAACCACTCCAATTTCCTAACTAAGCTGCCCCAACTATATCACAGAGGTGATATAGTTTTAGCCACAGTATATAAAGCTCTGAATTTTGCCAATTCATTCAAAATCTTCCCTTTATTTTTCAAGATTTACCTCCTCCCTTTAAGTAAAATAAAAGTGTTGTTTTTCTAGTTAATATAAGAAAATGACTCAATGCCTGTGTTAGTACATGACTTTTTTTTTAAGCAATGGAAGCCTGGTAAGAGGTTCTTGTTTAAAATTGATTGTAATTAATTCATAGCTGTGCAGGCACTATGCCAGGTGGCATCAACTTGTAACCCATGTTTAACTCAGATTTGTTATGTTAATCATAGTAATCCTATACATGGTAAATTGTTGTATTTTTTTAATGTCTTCTTAAGTTTGTATTCAAACTAAATACTAAAGCAAAATAACAATACAAAAACTGTATTATTGGAATTTTAATTTGACAGACCTAGATTTAAGTAAAGTTTTTACCAGTTATTAGCTGGATGGCATCAGACTAATTTAAGTAATTTAATCTGAATTTCTGCTGCAGAGATTAAAATAGAAGTATTTAAAAAGTGAAAATAATGATATAGACCACCTAGGGTTTTGCAAGGATTTAAAGAGATAACAGGCAGTGTCCAGCATATAATAAAAAATTTCAGCACATGATAGTATATTCTTATAACTATTAATATAATGTATTTCTCATACTTGCACTTGGATTTAGAATGAAGAGAAATTCCTACGCTGCTTTTGCTTAAACTATATATTTTTGTGAGCCTTGCATATCTAGTAAACAGGAGCCTTGATAGAGAAAGTCCAGACTGGGTCTGCTTTATCATTATGGAATTATTTAAAAATTAAACATTTTTATGCCATTGAAATCAGACTACTTGGCTCTAAGTAAAATGTCTAGGTCCTTACTACCCAAAGGGAGTTCAAAGAATCAGCACCAGTAGCAGCACCTAGAAATGTGTCAAAAATTTAGAATCTCAGGCATTTTCTAGACTAGTGAATCAGAAAACGCAGCTTAACAAAATCTTCAGGTGTTTCATATGCATATGAAAGTTTGAGAAGGATTGTTCTAATAGAGTGGTTCTCAGACTTTAGCATGTACCTGGAAAACTTCTTAAAACACAGGTATCTGGACCCCAACCCCAGAGTTTCTGATTCAGTGGGTCTAGAGTGGGCCTAAGACTTTATGTTACTAACTATATGAAGCTGATGTCACTAGTCCAGGGACCACACTTTGATAACAACTCAGGCATTCAGTAGAGACTTCAGAAGGGTCTTACTTGAGTAGTAAGACTAAAGTAGACCTAAAGGCTACTCTAGACCCACTCTAACAAAGTTTAAGAATAAGTTTTCACAGTATCAAAATGATATATGTAAGTAATCAAACTACCTCCCACAAAAGAGCCCAGCACTCCGTAAAGGAAAACAACATGTCTATCACCCAATCGAAAATTGCTAGCCATACCAAGAAGCAGAAAAATGTACCCATAAGCAAGAGTCAATCAGTAGAAACAAACATAGAATGAAAGAGATAGTGGAATGAGCAGGTAAGAGTATTACAACAGCTATTGTATACATGCTCAATATGCACAAGGACTTAAAGAAAGACATAGCATAAAAGAAGAGAAATAGAAAATATATTAAAGAACTAAATGGAATTTCTCTAGATGAAAGTTACAAATGAAAAATTTACTGAATAGATTAGCGACACATATATATTCAGGAGAATTTTTTAAAATCCACGTAAAAAACCTGTTTACAAATATTCATAGGAACATTATTCATACTAGACAAAAAGTGGAAACAACTCAAATATCTATCAATTGATGAATGGGTAAACAAAATGTGGTATACCTATACAATGGAACAGTATTCAGTCATAGAAACAAATGAAGTACTGGTACAATATGCTACCCATGATCGACCCCTGAAAACACTGTGATAAATAAAAAGAAGCCAGTCACAAAGGCCACATTGTATGATTCCATTTTTATGAAATGTTCAAAATAAGTTAATCTATACAGACGGAAAATAAATTAATGGTTGTCTGGGGCTGGGCAGGGAGGCATGGGTGGAAATGGAGAGTGATTGCTAATGGGTATGAAATTTATTTGGGGGGGTGATGAAAATGGTCTAAAAGTGATTGTAGTGATGGTTGGATAACTGAGTAGACTGAAAACATTGCATTGTATATGTTAAGTAGGTAAGATTTGCGATATATGAAGTATATCTTAATAATGCTGTTATATTAAAAATAGAAAAGAAAAAAGTTAGCATTAATTTCACACCTAGGATGTCATTAGTGACCTTGGCTTGAACAATTTCCGTCTGAGCTGGGAGAATTATGTTTTGTGTGCTGTGGGAGGAAAAAAGGAAGTGATGATGTATAAATAATGATTATAGACCACTCTTTTAAAAAGTCTAGTTGTAAAAGAAAGAAAAACAACGTAAATTAGGGGAGTTTGTGCTACAGGGAAAGCTAGAATAGGAGGTGAAAGAAAGGAAGGTACAGAAGACTGGAGGTGGGAAAAAGAGTTGACTGAGCAGGGTGAGGAGAGATGGAATCTAGAGAAATAAGAGGGATTAATCTTCCATGTGAGATTCCTCTTCAATGATATGGGAAGGATGAAATAAAGAACAACTATTCTGTCTTTGAGTTGCTCTCTTAGGGCACCATTTTGGCTGTTTGGCTGAGAGGACATTGCTCAGAAATCTCTACACTTCTCCAGCATTCCAGCATTTTCCCTCCTGATGCCTGGTAGGGTGGTGGCGGTGCTAGCGATGGTGACGTGTGTGTGGGAGGGCAGAGGAGACCATCCTTCTCAGTGAGCTTCTTCACTCAGAAGAAAGCAACAGTCACCACAAAGAAACCTGATAGAAATCTGATAGCATCTATCAGGAATGCTCAAGCCAAATTTAGAGATTCTAAAACAAGAGGTACAAACTCAACTGTCTAAAGAGTCCAGGCAGTTTATAACGTCACCCATTGTTTATTGAGCACATATTATGTGCAGGCACACTTTACATTCATCAACTTACTTAATCCCTACAACCACCTTATGATGTAGGTATTCTTAACCCTCCTTGGCAGGGAGAACATTGAGGCACACAAAAGTAAGGGGACTTGCCAAGTAACAGAGACAGCTGGCAGAGCTGGGTTTTTGCAGCCAGGCAGTCTGACTGAGAGCACATACTCTAAGCCATGCAGTGATATTGTCATTCTCTAAAGAGATATAAACAAGGAAATGGAGTGGGCCTACGGTGACAGAAGGGCACATAACCACACTGAAGGGAGCAGCCATTACTTGTGTCCAACCCATTGCTAATGTGCAAAAATGTGGGCCCAGTGTTTCTAGATCATAAGACATTTTTGAAGAGGAAATTGAAATCCGAACTTGTAAATAAAATCTCACAACTTTTAAACATGAGCAATTTATTTTTAAACGTTTAAATATTCTATGCTAAGCATGTCTATAGGCCAATTATGGCTCATGATGAGCCAGTGTGTGACCTCTGCTTTAATCCATTTCCTGTTTGCCCCAAGAATACTCACTGGTGGCACTTGCAGCTGCAGCATTTACCCCGAGATAAGCGGGTCACAGTCCTAAACTTACTGCCAAAGTCTACCACGACATATCTCACTTTTATTATTATTTTCACATCACTCTAGTAGATCGATAGTTTTTGGAAACAAATGACATCATTCTATTTATAGCATTCTGTTTTTAGTAGTGGTATTTCCATTTACGAAATATAGTAATTCTCGATCGCTGATAATGTCAAATCCTAGAAAACGTGGCATTCCTACACATGATGTTAATATCATTCTCGAACAGTTGTTAGCCAAAGATTCATTTGATGAATCCAATTTATGTATAATTTTCTGTTACATTAGGATTAGAGACAAGTTCTGTTTAGAATAACTCCAAGAATAGTTTTTATATTTTATTTTCACACTGAAAACCGGTCAGATTTGCTTCAGCCTCAAAGAGCGTGTTTCTGTAAGATTAAATTAATGGTGACAGCAAGCTGCATTTTTTTTTTTTCTAAATAGGAAATGGGTTAAAGCAGGAGACCTCAACCCCCAGGGCCACAGACCAGTACCGGTCCGTGGACTGTTAGGAATCAGGCCACACAGCAAGTGGGTGGCGGGCCAGAGAGCAAAGCTTCATCTGTATTTGCAGTCGCTCCTCAGCGCTAGCATCACCGCCTCAGCCCCACCTCAGATCATCAGGCATTAAGAATCTCACAGGAGCACCAGTCTCTGGTGTCAAAAAGGTTGGGTACTGCTGGGTTAAAGAGACAGTCTTCTAATGTATTTAAGAGAAAGAGAGATATACATACAAAATGTGAAGTTTGGCTTCCCAGACAAGAAAAAGCTAAACGAGTTCATCACCACTAAACCAACATTACAAGAAATGTTAAAGGGACTACTTTAAGGAAAAAAAAAAGAAGAAGAATAAAGAAGTTACAACTACATATCTGTCAACAATTATTGTAAATGTAAATGGATTAAATCCTCCAATCAAAAGACATAGGGTGGCTGAATGGATAAGAAAACAAGACCCTTACATATGCTGCCTGCAAGAGACTCACTTCAGATCGAAAGATACACACAGATCGAAAGTAAAGGGATGGAAAAAGATATTTTAGGAAAATGAAAAAGAAAAAAAAAAGTTGGGATAACAATACTCATACGAGACAAAATAGACTTTAAAACAAAGGTTATAATAACAAACAAAAAAGGACTCAGTAATCCCACTTCTGGGTATTTATCTGAAGAAACCCAAAACACTACTTTGAAGGGACATGTGCATCCATATGTTCACTGCAGCATTATTTACAATCGCCAAGATATGGAGGCAGCCTAGGTGTCCATCAATGGCTGAATGGGTAAAGAAGTGGTAATATATACATACACATATACCTCTTCTTTACCCATGGCTGAATGGGTAAAGAAGTAGTAATATATACATACACATATACCTCTTCTTTATCCATGGCTGAATAGGTAAAGAAGAGGTAATATATACATACATATATAAAGAAGAGGTAATATATACATACATATATACCTCTTCTTTACCCATTCAGCCATTGATGGACACCTAGGGAATGGAATATTACTCAGTCATAAAAAGAATGAAATCTTGGTGGAGGGAAACAAATGTGAAGTTTGATAACTTCAGAAGTTCAATATGTCTAAAAATGGCATTTTTAAATGTACAGTGCGAATGGGAAATGTACACACATTAAGAAACAAGCAATCAAACAAATATGCATCGAGAATAACATCAGGTAATAACAGCTCAATACAAAGAAGAGAAGAGGGCAGACATTTCAAAATAATGAACAACAACCATAAAAACGCTGGGCTACTGTCATTGTCAAGGACAGTCAGGATAAGAGGTCATTCTCCAACAAAGATAAATGTGATCCGAAAGAAAAAATCTTTTGGTGTAAAAATCCTGTTCCACTTACATCGGGCACACTGTATTTATTCAGTGAGATATAAAACAAAAAGGGATAAATCCATCACTACCTCTCAAGGTCATTGGAAGAAGAAAAAATAAAGAGTACATAGGTGTGGGCCTGTTGCACCTGTTATAAATAGATATGGGTCTAAATACATCCCTCTCTTAGATCAATTAATCATTTTAAAATGTATCAGACTTTTTCTTAGGCAGATACAGCCATAAAATGTTAACAGTTCGAAAAACTTTTACCTGAAAATAGCTTAAAATTCAGTATAATTTAAATATTTTATTACTAAACAGGTTGAATATTTTTCATCTGTTTTTTTTACTTTTCTGTCCTTATTTTGTGAATAATCTCTTCTTACCTTTGCCATTTATCCATTTAAAGTACTATTTTGACTATCAAGTTAGCAATTTTTAAAAAGCAATTTGATATATGTATCAAGGCAGTTTTACATCTTTTTACATGATAATATCATTTTTAGGAATATATAGTTAGAAATTCACTTGAAACATAGAAAAATCATTTTATGAACAAAGACATTCAAAATAAGAGATATTTATAATAGTGCAATACTAAAAACAGCCTAGAAACACACAAAAATAAAGTAACGTGAGTTTTATAAATAATATGGAAAATGCTTATGATATTTCATAAAAGAAAAAAGAAGTCGTTTAAATGCTATCACACCTCTGTGCAAATATGTATAGAAAAATGACTGGAAGACAAAAATACAAGTATTGGATGATAGGATTATAAATAACTTTTTTCTACTCTAATGTGTTTTCCATATTTTATCCAATGAGTATGTATCAATTTTAATCACATATATTTTCTATCATGAAACCTGAAATGCCATCATTAGAAACGCATTTCTTTAGATTTTTGAAGAATTTGATCATAAGGACTCATAGAAAGATGGCTCGAAAATCAATAAATGATGCCTGAGTAATGTAGATGGTAAGTAGAAGATGGCAAGTGACAGGTAGGTATTAGAAATTTTGTCTTAGTCTACGGCCATGCAACCCTGAACATGTCCGATCTCGTTTGATCTCGGAAGCTAAGCAGGGTCTGGCCTGGTTAGTATCTGGATGGTACCCCACCTAGGAAGCCAGGTGCTGTAGACGTAAAAAAAAAAAAAAAAGAAAGAAAGAAATTTTCTTCTTAGAAGATATATCAATTAACGATTCTATTTACAATTGAGAGAAACACTCTCACTTTGAACAAACATTAGTATTCTTAAAGGCTATTGAGTTATTCACAGAATCTTCAGGAAAGCCCAAGAATAAAGGTGAGAGGCAATGCACCCAAAAACAACACTGAAAATCATTCTAAATCCCTGGTGAAGACACCACTGCTGTCTCCACTGGGCTGGGACCCTCCATTTTGCTTCCCAGATAATGCAAACTGTCGCTAGAGCAGGTGTCACCATAGCCATGGGAAGTTCAGTATTTATGTTACAGGATAGATTCAGTGTGGTCTCGGCTTCATTTCAACACTAGCTTCTGTGTAAAAGCCTGAAGTGGGCAGATCTGATAGGTGGATCCTCTGTACGATGCTCAATCCAAGGTGTAAAGGAAATTAGAAAGTGAGAATCTAGCATTTTTAGCTTCTATACTGGGAAATATGCTCTTCCAGAAGGTGGGAAGGATTCCCCACACTTAGGCATGAGGTTCTTGTACTACTGACAAAAACAGGGACAAGTGTTCACCAGAGAAGATGTATCACTCAAGACTTGTGAGGGAGATAGCTCCATCCGGTGCCCAGGACGCCTCTCATGTACCTATACAGGCATTGGCTTGAACCACAGCTTCTCTGAGTCTTGGCAAAAGGTCATGTAATTCTCCAGGAACACGAGGAAATGAAAGGTCTCTAAAAAACAACTGTGAAGCCATCTATCACCTACCTTCCTATCTCTTTTCCTTTCCTCCTGGGTTTCTGCTGAAGTACGGGGCTTTTGTCTCACTTTCCTCAGAATAGAAATGAAGAATATAAAACTCCTTAGCTGCCATCTAGAACTGGCTTCTCAGCAACAGGGTATCTCACAATTTGTATTCCATTCATCTGGCTCGTTTTGTGTCAGGGCCATCCTTTTGGTGTGAGGGACAAAGATCTAAGGAGCGGATACCTTTGGCTTACTCTTCTGATTGCTCTCTGTGTACGTAATAAACTGTCTAAATCTACAAGTGGCTCATGGTATCTTTACTAGCTAAAAAAGTTAAGCTTTGGCCTTGGCCTTGCCTTTTTTTATATGTGTGTCCAACCCAAACCTGCTCAAACAGAAGGAAATGTACTGACCCATGTAACTGAAAACTGGACCCAGGAGCTCTAATGAAAGTATCATGATGCAGTCTCTCTTCTCATTACAGACTCTGTTTGCCTCTCTCTGTGTTTGGCTTTGCTTTCAGACTAGCTAGCTGCACAACATGGTCCCCAGAATTATCGAGTTCACTGTCCAGGGGAATCACGGTTTCTCTTTCTCAGCTATTTCCACAGGAGCCACATGACTGGATCTCACAGGACGGATTTGAATTGTGACCGGAATATGAAGCTCATCCAGGGTTCTGCCATGTTCTTACCCTAGAATGGAATTATCCTCACCTGAGCTAGATAGACTGAGATTGGGGAGGCGTGGCTTATTAAAGGAAAGGAAAGTCCTAAGAAAGCCAGAAAACACTGACTTTGCGAACACTCCAGTATCTCTGTACCAGAGGTCAAGGTACCACTTTATGCCATGATATAAATATAAGAGCCTCCTGTCATGCAGATAAATAGGTAGACACTTGGGAAGTCAGAAATAAGACATATGTACCAGGCAAACGTTTGTGAGAGATGCATTATTATCTATGCATACCTGAATCTTGGTTAAATGCAGATTCTGATTCAGAAGGTCTGAGGTGGTGCCAGAGATTCTGCGTTTCTAACAAACTCCCAGGCAACACGGAGGCTGCTGATCCACACCGGTAGCAAGGATCTGGGTGGCGGAAACATGATGATCTAGTCATAGCTTCATAAGTGGTGTGAATCAAATCAGGCTTTTCATTGCTATTGGTTTTGGTCTCTATGTCAGGAAGCACATATCTTGGTCAAGTTTGAGTCATATGGTCACCGATAAGCCAAGGAACATTGACCTTTACATCAATGGGAGAAAGTCAGTTCCCTCAAAGCAAAATTAGGCCCCCAGTGCCATGAGGAGGGGCAATGGATGCCCAATGGTCCTGCAGGGACTCAGGTGGTAAAGTGCGCGGCTGGCATAAACAGTCACTAAGTCAAGTCCCTTCCATGGCTGCCTGGTTCCACCACGCCTAGAGTGATGAATCGAAACCAGCACTGTGCAACCAATTCACAGCTCGTTTTCAAACACTTCTGTCTGAATTGAAAGGGTGAAAAGGCACAAACCAAAAGCATCCAGCCATCATTGCAACACAATTACTGCGACAGGACCAAAGGTGGCAACACAAGAGAGTCCACTGTTATCACACTACTCACTGGGTGGCCCTTCAGGCCTGGGTCCCTGTCTGGGAGAAACTGTTTACTGTCCTGAGAGAGCTCTCTTTTGTACTCACAAGGCGAAGTCATCTTTCGTTCCAGTAAAAGGACCTCTTTTTGCCCATTTAGTCCTAAGCTATACCTTCCACCACTTACAACTCTTCATCAGATCCCACAACCCTCTCAGATCAAGGTTCCATCTGGTGAAACTGCTAAAACAACAGTAACCACAAGACAATAGCAACACGAAAGCATGACCAGTTCACGAATGTGTATTATGTGTCGATGCCGCTCTAAGACTCTCCACGTATTATCTCATTTACGGCACAGTGTGGGGTTTTACACTGCCCTTCATTTCCTGGAGTCCCTTACCTGTATAATTGCAGGTGAAGTTTGGCCACAGGAAAGATTTGAGTGAGATTTGGTGAAGTGGAAGCAAAGTGTCCAGCATTATGCTCTGGTTATCATTGCCTAGAGGTGATGAGGGGCAGCTGCGGAGGTGCTGGTGGGTTCTAGTCTATTCCTGAATTGCCCTGCTCTGTGCCCAGCTCTCCCTCTCAACTCCTGGCCCTGGTCACCAAGAGCGACCACAGACTAGGGTTGCCAACACAGGAACACAGTATTGTATGTTCCATGCAATATTTGAGACATCTTTGTACCAACAAAAACTTATTTGTTGTTTCTCTAAAGTTTCCATTTATCTTGACAGCCTGCAGTTTATCTGGTAATCTGCCATAGGCCTACCTCGGTGGTTTTTACTGAGAAGTCACAGAGGCTGCAGCCACAAAGAGCCAAAGACCTTCCATAGACTCTGTAGCAGCTAGATGTATCTAGCTTCTGGAAACCTCCTACTCATTCATCCATGCCAGGGCCGCAGGCTAACAACTGTTTTCTGCTCTTTTCAGAACTTTTTTCCCCAGACGCCTCCCACGGTTGAGTGAGGCAGAATTGCTATGCTGCATCCTTTATCCCACAGCACTCATGCATTTCTACGCCCCGATGAAATGCTAACACTCATTCTGACTTTAGGAGGAAGGTGCTATTATTATTTCCGTTTCATGGGAAAAGACACTTTGACACAAAGAGGTAAAGTTACTTGCCCAAAGTCACAATTCTAATAAGTAGGATTTAAACTCAGGCATTTTGCTTTATTAGCTGGCTTAACTACTGTAATATATTACCATAACAGAATATATATAGGGAGAGGTATTATATAATTTCCATAACAGTACATAGAGATATATCATGTATTATATATACCTAGTATACATCATCTATACATATATCATATAGAATATATACTATATGATATCTATAGCATGCATTATAAGTAGTATATATCATATGTAAATAAACCATGCAACTGATTAGATATAGATATTCACCTTATATATAGAAGTTAGCTTCAGGTTTTCAGAGAAACTGATTTTTCAACTTTTTCACTAATGAATATCAAAATGCCACCTGCATATAATTTAAAATATACATATATATATTCTCAGCTGTATGTGTTTGGTATTTTGATATCTATTAGTGACAAAAGTTGAAAACCCAGTTTGTATAAAATCCTGGAACTAAACTGTCACATAAACAAAAAGGAATGGGTGAAATTGCTTCTTTAAAATATTCGTAACTAAAAGAAAGAAGAGGAAAGAAAAAAGACTGAGCTCATTAAAGGATGAATTTGAACAGAGAAGTTAATAAGTGTACTCAGTGTGGGAGTGTCCGTGAGACAGTTTAAGGCTGTGAAACAAATTCAATGTTTAGAAGAAAATGAGAGATAGTTCCACTTAATGAGTATACAGCAGACTAATTATTGTAATAAAATATGTGTAATTAAAAAGAAATCTGCTTTCTAATGATTTTACTGACTGTAAACCAGTTTGGAAAACCCCAAAGATAGCTGAAGACAATACATATAAAGGCTGCAGGGAAAGTTTGCACAATTGAGTAAATATATGTGTTTATTATTGTGAATTAGAGTCAGCATTCTAGCAATCCTAGTCTCTTTTAACATAATATTCCCCGATTTCTTAAGGCAATGCCCAATTGAAGAGAGAAGAGAGTACTTGGAAATTAAAGAAAGTCTTAAGGTAATCATCTACATACAGTTAAACAGAAATTCGGAAAAAAATACATTTTAAAATAAATTCGTAGAAAAATGCAAAATTATGACAAGTTTCTTCATAATATTCGTGCTAATATCCATTCATGGAATCAAAGTATCAACCAAGCCCATACAGCTCTGGTTTATAGTGGGACTTAGGGATGACGAGTGAAGCATATTTTCATGTTTTACTTTAGTCACAACCACACGCAGCTCAGTGGACAGGGAACCACCGAGCAACTGGAGGAGAGTAGAATTGGGAGTTTCGAGCCAGGGCTGCAATAGTGACCCTTTCTGCCTCTAATTCCTCTGAGTGTATAATAGTGTGTCCATGAGCTTTGAACGTGGGAAGTGTTATCAGACATATCTTTAAGAAATTATCAATCTTGGGGAAAACCCAGAGTGATTACTTTTCTGGTATATCCCACTTTTCTCACCTCCTCACAGACAAATGGTAGCCGGAAGCGGTGCTGTGCTGGGGCCAGCATGGACCAGATCGTGAGACTGTTTTTGAAAAACTGACTGTCAAGTTTTTGAGAAACCTGCTGGCTGCTTATTAAACATAGCCATTATTAAAATTTAAATTATATAAGCTTACGAGTAGATAATGTATACTAGAAATAAAGATAATATTCAACAATTACTAATTATTTTACTATTTTTTATTATCTATGCTCTTGAAGTTATCTATCTCCGTCATATTGGTACAGTGGGTAATACTACATATTGCTACACACTTCTTCATAACTCCACTTTCAGTGGCTTCCTGTTGGTAGCTTGAAATTGATCGTGGTGGAAATATCTGCACCACAGAAATCAACAAGTGCTACAAATTAGAGCCCCTCCCATCCCCTCCCCTCCCACTCCCCACCGCCATAAATAGTTGGTAAACATTTACCAGCACACCACTGGGTGGAAGCCATAATGAGAACTGAGTCATACCCTATAGATCCTTAGTCTGGAGGATGGTATTAGAGCTCTGGCTGCTGTGTGGAGTGGAAGAAAGTGATAACAGGTGAGTCTGCAGTAAAAACCACAAAGATGTGATCTATACAGGTTGTCATTCTTCAGAAGTGAGGCAGAGAGAAATTGGGATTCCGGCTAGGAGCTATTGAGATAAGATCTTAGAAAAGCAAACAAAAGCAAAAAAGGTGTAAAGAATTGGGTGGGTGTTGGAACTACAAAAAAATTATTGATGTGATAAAGTGGCTCCTAGGCATGGACCGGGAAGAAGCAGTAAAAAGCAGGAACAATGATTTCCACCTTTGTCCTAAATCACTTCAAACAAAACCTTACTTTTCTGAAATTATTTCTTTTCCCTCTATTCAAAGCTCTTAAATCTTCAATGTCTGATCTCGCATTAAAAAGGAAAGAAGCCAGATTAAAACAATTTACACAGAGGTATGATTAACATTTTTTAACACTAGAGCAATGTTCACACACAAACACACACCATATCCACATACAGGTTAGCTAGAATAGCATTCATTGGGGAAAAACTATTGGAGATAGAATTAGCAGCAGACATGTAGGTTCCCAGTTGCCCATTCATTGTAGCAGGGCCAGATGTAAGATTCAGATGACCCTAAGCCTTGAGGCATGAACTTTTGGGCTCTATGCTTAAAGTACACTGGATCCATCCTTGTGTAATTCCCTGCTGTGAGGTGTTAGAAACTTGACTTCAGCTTCATCCTGCCAGTTTAGTGGTCATGGATAGTGGGAAACAGTCTCTGCCCTGGACACTGGGGTCCAGACCTTATAGTTTTAGTTCTACGACACCCCAAACTAGCAGTAGGAGTGGCAACATCAAGGTTTATGGCTGCAAAAGCATCAGTCCTTCATCAAGGGTTGGAACCCAAGCCTCGTTCATCCTAAGCATTGGGGCATAGCCAGCTACTGCGGAGCTTAGAAGGCCAGCTCCTGTGTTTGAGGAGGGTCTACAGAGTATCACTCTCGGTCACATTTATCCTTATATCTCATTGACACATAGCCTGGATCCTCCAAAAGATTCTGGGAATGTAATAGATGAGTTCATTAACATATCGATTAGTCTGTATTAGATGGAAAGTTCAAAGATTTTTTTAAACAGAAAGGTCTTCCTACCCCTGTCTTCTAGGATATCTTATCCTACCAGAGCAAGTATTAACAGATTAATACCCCTTTTATGAACACCTAGAATAAGAATAAAAAGTTTCTTTTTTTCTCCACTGGTGATAAAAGAAACTTGGATATGTTTATAGAGAGGAAAAGATTGAATGTAAAGTAGAAATTGAAAATTGAAGAGAGAGAAGGGAAAATTCATGGATTAATTTCCTAAGGGAACTACGAAGGGGAAATAATAAAAAGCAGAGATGGGGCTCAACTTTGGATAAGGAAAGAAACACTTCTTATGAAACAGGAAGGAAGAAGGAGAGTAATGGTGATGAAGCAGAGAAATTCAGATGTGGATTTTATTTGGTCAGCTAATATTACTGGAGCTCCTAATTATGCAATGTGAATAAATCTCGGCTACTTCCTGCAATGTGGGAGAGGGGATGGAGGGGGGGAGAGTGAAGTGTGATTCCCAGCACAGCTCTCCCCCAAATCACCTTCTTTCCAAATTCTCATTCCCGAGCTTTCCATATTCTTGACGGAAGCGAGGTGTTTATAGATTATCTAATGAGTTCTAAATCGGCCCGATTTAAAACCTCTGGTGATCTAATTAACAGCTCACATTGGTATCTGATATCTATGGTATCTGAACTTCTCAATTTAACATCCTGTTGCACAACACTAGCCAAAGGATAGGAGACAAGTGAAAATACAATTTCAGTGGAGTGAAGTGAGTGTTCCGTGTGGAGTAAGCACATCAGGTTATAGAAACACATTGGGTGGGAGGGGAGCCCACATAATCTTCCGTGGCCAGAGAAAAGCTGCCATAAAGAAATGCCCTTATGACCCAAAAGGAATTACCCACACAACATGCGGGGTAGAAGGGTGGCAAGGAAAAATGTTTCATTAGAGAGAGGAGAATGCGTAAAGGTCTGGAGGCAGGCGAGTTAGAATTGGAGGTAGATTAATAGGACCGGGGAGGTCAGAGAGCTCATGGGAAGCTACACCCCAGAAATGCCTTGAATGCATTCCGGAGAGTTTGGAATTGATCCTGAGAACAGCAGGGAATCTTACAGGAGCTTTAAGTAGAGAAGGGACTGTGATCAATTTTGTGTTTATAAATCATTCTGACGGCAGCGTATAGAAGGGAGGGAAACAAGACTGTTGAAATATTCGTCGTGATGAGGGATAGCATCTTGAAATAGAGTGATCTAATTAACAGCTCACAGGGGGAATGTTCCTTCCAGAGAATGTAACATTTAATACGTGGCATGGGAGGAGCCACCCAGGGACACACCCGGATGTTCGTCTGGGATAACTGGATTGGTGGTCCTGATTTCAATGAAACAAGTACTCCTGGTTAGACGCTCTAACCTTCTTGTAAAGGAGGAGGAGGTAGGGAAGGTTGGAATCGTTTAGATTTGCTTTCATTCTGTGGGCATATTGTCTACTTGTGCCAGGCATGGAGACAGGGAAACTGAAAGAAGCCATGGAATAATAGGGGAGAGAAATGGGGGGAAGGGGAGGGGAGAAGTGGAAGAAAATGACAACTGAGAATCCCGCAAGGCCCAGTCAAGGTTCGATAAGATGAATTAGTAATGGAAACAAGAGTCTTGATTACGACATTCTTGGAGCAACCTTGGACAATGTGAGAACAGAATCAAAGAGGCAGATGAAGATGGTGGGTTGAACCCAAGCTGAAGAATATGGGGCGGTGTGGGTAAGATTATAAGAAAGTATAAGATGGGAGTCAATATCTGGACTAATACGTCTCTAAAATTCCTTTCCGTGTGCACAGGATGAATAGGGAAGCCAGAACAGGGCCAATAAAAGCATAAGGAAAGAGCGAAAGCCTGGAGGCCAGTGGACTGAGAACGGAGGAGAGTCAGGCAAACCGGATGTAGTCATCGGAGAGAACGTCAGCATTCAAGGGACTGGCAGCAGCAACATTCCAAGTAATAAGGTGGATCCAGATGTTGGAAGGCGAGATGGGTGAAAGTGTCATGAATATGAATGTTGACATTCAGAAAAACGAGGCCCAACGGAAGGCCGTGAGCAAGAAAGAGTTGTGCTGGAGGTCCGTAAACCAAGGAGACAGGATAAAGAGCAGAGAAGAGAAACCGTTAAGAGCTCGCGGTCAGTCAGTCGTGTGGAGGAAGAGGCAGAGTTGGGGGCTGGGTGTGGGAACGAGTGTTTTTTTTTCTTTTGATGCCAGAAGTGTTGCCTGCAGAAGGAAACTGGTATTATCAGGAGAAAATAGGTTTGTGTAGTGGTCAGGAGAAGGGAAAACCATTCTAAGAAGGAATTCATTTTCAAGAAAATAATACGTTGCAGTAATAGAAGAGGCCTCAATGACTTTTTTTTTTTTTTTTTCTCAAATTGTTTTTTTTTTTTTTTTTTTTTTTTTTTTTATTCCACTGGTCATTGTGGAAGCAGGTAGAAAACGGAAGGCGAGGATGGTCGGAGATGGCCAGGGATACGTGGTAAATAGCAAGGAACATACCAAAAGGGACACAAGGAAAAGTTGTCCCTTAGGTGGCAATTTTTTTAAACAAACGCAATTGAGGCTCTTCTGAGTCATTGCACTTCTAGACACACCAAAGTCATTTTAGGTTTATTCTCTAAAATTTGGGATGGGCATCATCGCTACTGAGTATCTCCACAACGAAGTGTCTGAAGAGGTCTTCCCTCTGAACGTTCCTAAGTGCTTACTGAGGAATGTTAGGCAGAAAACAAAATAAAACAGACAGGAAGATCATTCTCTCCCAGTTGGAGTCTGACCACAGAGAGGGTTCATTAATGAAACACATCAGTTCAGAAAACTTTAAATTTCCTGTTAAACAAATATCACACATTAAATATCAGAGGAGTGATGAGTAAGAGGTGAAGATAGGAGGTGTATATTTAAAAGGTTTCACCCACACCCTGTTTTGTGGTTTTTACCCTGGTGCTGCCACCACACCTGAGTTTCGCTTATTAAAATAATAAAGAAGTTGAATGACTAAAATCTGCTGAATAGTGCATAGTAAACACAGTTCCTCAAAGGCTAAACCTGACAGACGAGATCAGTATTCAGTTGGGAGAAAGTCTGATGAAGTTAATATTTTTTCCAACTGGGAGACAGTCTGATGAAGTTAATATTTTTTCCAACCTGGTCTACGTGCGCATGCTGGTGTGTGCAGTTTTGTTTATCTTCAACTGAACTTTGAGAGAGTTAATCTCATGTTTTTTATTTCACTTATACAATGTTGACATTAAAACCAAAGACAAAATGGGAATAAATTGGGGCAGGGAATCTAAAGCATACAAAAAAAATTTTAAAAATCTTTTGTGTTTAAAAGGCAACAGCAGTTTACAAGTTTCAGGCAGTGAAATCATGGTTAAAGTTTTAATGTGGTAAATATAACATGCGACATTGTGTGTACACAAGAACGTGATATGTGCATGTATAAAAATTCAAAAAATAGCCGTCAGCAGATTAGCTACCATTTAAGGAGCACTTACTATGCACTAAACTCTTTTCATGTTACATCATGTAATTTGGGCATCCATACCCTGTGGACACCCTCATCCCCAGTTCACATCGCACTACTGGCGCGCAAAGCAGCAGGTTACCTGCGCGGCATCCTCTGCCAGTAGGTGCTGGGGCTGAGCCATCTGATGCCAACGCGACATTGTCCTAGTGACGTTTTAAATATCCAACTAGAGTCCCATTTAAAGCAGATCCACTCCAATTTTTAAGTGTGACTGATGGCCTTGATTTTGCTTTCGGAGTCACAGCTCCAAGACCAGTTTTCAGTTAAATTGAGGAAAGTGAGGTAGGGGAAGTGTGAGAGTTGGGGACAAGACAGGTGGACGAGAACAGGCGGAAACTAAGAAGAGGGGTAGAAGGGACAGATTCAGAGCAGGGCGGTGGGGCCGCGCGTTGAGAGGCCCCAGGAGCTCCGCGCGCTGGCGGGCGGAGCGGACGGGGACAGCAGAGCAGGCA